>NC_080544.1:108843210-109143210 GCF_028640845.1 Ahaetulla prasina
CACAATTGATGGTCAATAAATCAATATAAATCATAAGGATTGCCAGCAACAAGTTACAGTCATACAGTCATAAATGGAAAGAGATTGGTGATGGGAACTATGAGAAGATTAATAGTAGTGCAGATTCAGTAAATAGTTTGACAGTGTTGATGGAATTATTTGTTTAGCAGAGTGATGACCTTCGGGAAAAAACTGTCCTTGTGTCTAGTTGTTCTGGTGTGCAGTGCTCTATAGCGTCGTTTCGAGGGTAGGAGTTGAAACAGTTTTATTTTATTTTATTTTATTATTTTTTTATGACTAAGCCGCCCAGAGTTACCTTGAACTAAGATGGGCAGCCTATAAATTTTATAAATAGCTAAATAACTAAATGATCTCCTTGGTTGAAATGGTTGGTTTCATTTAGTCGTTCCTTGCAAAACAGAAGGTGGTTGCAAAGCCACCACAACTACGCCACAAAGTGTGACTTCTTGGAAAGGGTGAACTAACACTAACAACTAACCTGAATTTTAGGCCCTATCTCACAAAATTGTTCTGTCCTCCCTCGCCTCCGTCTGAATGATGGCTTAATTAGCCGGCACTATCAGCTCTGGCAGCAAAAGAGCGAGCGTCTGCCAAGTGCCTCTGTTATCTCCGATGAGTCAAACAGTACTTCAGCGCTTAGTTCAGCAGTTAATTTGTCTGCTACGAAGAGACACATCAGCTCTCTCGCTGCCTTTATATCCTGTGGGGTGTGGCTCCATGACTCAGCACTTCCTAGGCCTGCCCCACGCCTGCTTCTGTTGTTCCCGCCTCTCCTGCCTATGAAACCTAGGGTCCAGCCAGGCCTGATTGCCGTCAGCTGGGTCTGGAGGCGTGGCCTGGGGGGGAAAGAGTCAGAGGACGGAGGCCTCATTATCTCCTCCACCTGGCCTGCCTCTGGCTCCTGGAGCTGAGCCAGGGAAGCTGGCGCTCCCGAGGTAAGTCCTGACGGCCCTTCCCCCTCACTTTCCAAGTCACTTTCTGGCAGGAGGCCCGGCTCGGGGGGCGCAGACACAACAAAAATGAAATTCAGTGTAGAGGAAAGTAAAGTCTTACACTTAGGCAAGAAAAACCAAAAGTACACATATAGATTATTGGGTGAAACCAGGCTTAACAGCAGTAACTGTAAGAGGGATCTTGAAGTCTTAGTGGACAACCAATTAACTATGAACCAGCAGTGCGTGGCAGCAGCCAAAAAAGCCAATGCAATTCTAAATTGCATTAACAGAGGGATTAAATCAAGATCAAGTGAAGTACTAATACCGCTCTATAAAGCCCTAGTAAGACCACACCTAGAGTACTGCATCCAGTTTTAGTCACCACGCTATAAAAAAAGATGTTGAGACTCTAGAACAGGGGTGTCAAACTTATTTTTTTATTTTATTTATTTATTTATTTTGTCACAACAGTATATATAAGCATAAGCATGAAAATAACTATATAATATATAAGCATATATATAAGCAAAAGTATGCAATAACTATATTAATTTGATATAATGAAAGGAAACAATAGGACAAGAACGGTAGGCACATTTGTGCTCTTATGCACGCCCCTTGTAGTCCTTTTAGGAATGGGGTGAGGTCAATAGTAGACAGTTTTTGGTTAAAGCTTTGAGGATTTTGAGAAGAGACCACAGAGTCAGGTAGTGTATTCCAAGCATTAACAACTCTGTTACTGAAGTCATATTTTCTACAATCAAGATTGAAGCGGTTTACATTAACTTTAAATCTATTGTTTGCTCTTGTATTGTTGTGATTGAAGCTGAAGTAGTCTTCGACAGGAAGGACAAGGACAAACCCAAGGCCCCAGGGCCGGATCAGGCCTGTGGGGTGCTTAGATGTGGCCCGCAGGGCTGCCCTGGAAATAGTGAAGGACCAGCCCGCAGTACCTCTGCCGGTGAAAACAGAGCTCGCAAGGGTTGCACATGGCTCCCCTGAACTCCATTTTCTCTGGCAGAGGGTTGCAGGAGGCTGTTGCATCCGAAAACGGAGATCAGGAGCCCATTTTCTCTGGCAGAGCGCAACCACAGGTGCCCCCCGCCCCGGACACAAGTGACATGCTGGCCACACCCACCTCTGCCCTCCAGGTCTACACAACCCTGATGCGTCCTTCAATGAAATCGAGTTTGAAACCCCTGTTCTAGAAAGAGTGCAGAGAAGAGCAACCAAGATGATGAGGGGACTGGAGGCTAAAACATAACGAAGAACGGTGGCAGGAACTGGGCCTGGCTAGTCTAGTGAAGAGAAAGTCTGGGGAGACATGATAGCCATCTTCCAATGTTTGAGGGGCTGCCACAGAGAGGAGAGGGTCAAGCTATTTTCCAAAGCAAAAGAAAGGAAGGAAGGAAGGAAGGAAGGAAGGAAGGAAGGAAGGAAGGAAGGAAGGAAGGAAGGAGGGAGGGAGGGAAGTGGAAAGGAAAGGAAGGAAAGAAAGAAAGAGTGAAGGAAAGACAGAAAGGAAGGAAGGAAGGAAGGAAGGAAGGAAGGAAGGAAGGAAGGAAGGAAGGAAGGAAGGAAGGAAGGAAGGAGGGAAGTGGAAAGGGAAGGAAGGAAAGAAAGAAAGAGTGAAGGAAAGACAGAAAGGAAGGAAGGTGGAAGGGAGGGAGGGAAGGAAAGAAAAAAAAAGAAGAAAGAAAGAAAGAAAGAAAGAAAGAAAGAAAGAAAGAAAGAAAGAAAGAAAAGGCATCTGAACTATGGAAGGACAGAAGAAGGGCCTCTGGTGGCTCAGCAGACTAAGTCTGTCTGTTATTAACAGCAGCTGCTTGCAATTACTGCAAGTTCAACTCCCACCAGGCCCAAGGTTGACTCAGCCTTCCATCCTTTATAAGGTAGGTAAAATGAGGACCCAGATTTATTTTATTTATTTTATTTATTTATTTTGTCACAACATCATACAAAAAGATTATATAGTATATACACATATAAACATATATAGGAAGAAGAAAAGAAAAACAATAGGACAGGAACGGTAGGCACGTTTGTGCGCTTATGCACGCCCCTTATGGTCCTCTTAGGAATGGGGTGAGGTCAATAGTAGAAAGTTTTTGGTTAAAGCTGTTAGGATTATGGGAAGAGACCACAGAGTCAGGTAAAGTATTCCAAGCACTGATGATTCTGTTGCAGAAGTCGTATTTTCTGCAATCTAGATTAAAGCGGTTTACATTAAGTTTAAATCTATTGGTTGCCCTTGTATTATTGCAATTAAAGCTGAAGTAGTCTTTGACAGGAAGGACATTACAATAGATGATTCTGTGAGCTAAACTTAGGTCTTGTCGAAGGCGACGGAGTTCCAAGTTTTCTAAGCCTAGGATTTCAAGTCTGGTGGGATAAGGTATTTTGTTGTTTTCAGAGGAACAGATTGTTGGGGGCAATAAAAGTTGACTTTGTATATAATATACAAATGGATGAAGACTGTTGCTTAACACTGTGTAAGCCACCCTGAGTCTTCGGAGAAGGGCGGGATATAAATTCAAATTAAAAAAAAAAAAAGACATGGCTAGTCTAGTGAAGAGAAGGACCAGGGGAGACAGGATAGCAGCCTTCCAATATTTGAGGGCCTGCCACAGAGAGGAGGAAGGGGGTCAAACTATTTTCCAAGACTCCTGAAGGCCAGACAAAGAATAATGGATGGAAACTGATCAAGGAGAGGTTCAACCTAGAAATGAGGAATTTCCTGACAGTGAGAACAATCAACCAATGGAACAGAAGTTGCATTTGGAAATTATGAGAGCTTCATCATTGGAGGCTTTGAAAAAGAGACTGTACGGCCATCTGTCAGAAATGGTATAGGGTCTCCTGTTTGAGCAGGGGGCTGGACTAGATGACCTAGAAGGTCCCTTCCAATTCTGTTACTCAGGCACTATATCATCGTGCCTTCTTTTCTAGTTAACTTGAATGAACTTTAAAATGAACTTTTATCTTTTTTTAAGGCCCCCTTTCTATAGTGAATTGTCCCCATGGTTGTCCCCTATCCTTGCTTGATAGACTCCAGCAGTTTTCTAATGATCTCTATAGCCGCGTAAATTAATTCTTTTCAATTCTCTTTGAGGATGGGTCCAGACAGGCAGGCTAATCTCCAAGTGACTTAGCGTATCCTCTCAATGAAAACTGTTCGTTTGCACAGGTATCATAATTCTGTTTTTCAAGTCAGGATCCAAGGAATCACTGTAGGAGACACAGCGCTGCTGGATCCAATCTCAGGTTGGTCACCGGGACTAGCGGGCTAGAAAAAAGGACTGGGGGGGGCAGAGGTGGGTTTCAGCAGGTTCTGACCAGTTCTGGAGAACCGGAAGTGGAAATTTTGAGTAGTTCAGAGAACCGGTAGTAAAAATTCTGACTGGCCTCGCCCCCATCTATTCTCTGCCTCCCGACTCCCAGCTGATCGGGAGGAAATGGGGATTTTGCAGTAAAGAATGGGGATTTATTTATTTATTTTTTGCATTTATATCACGCCCTTCTCCAGAGACTCAGGGCGGCTTACACTATGTCAAGCAATAGTCTTCATCCATTTGTATATTATATACGAAGTCAACTTTTATTGCCCCCAACAATCTGGGTCCTCATTTTACCTACCTTATAAAGGATGGAAGGCTGAGTCAACCTTGGGCCTGGTGGGACTTGAAGCTGCAGTAATTGCAAGCAGCTGCTGTTAATAACAGACTGTCTTAGCAGTCTGAGCCACAGAGGCCCCTTTTAATTTGCATTTATATCCCGCCCTTCTCCGAAGACTCAGGGCGGCTTACACTATGTCAAGCAATAGTCTTCATCTATTTGTATATTATATACAAAGTCAACTTATTGGCCCCCAACAATCTGGGTCCTCATTTTACCTACCTTATAAAGGATGGAAGGCTGAGTCAACCTTGGGCCTGGTGGGACTTGAACCTGCAATAATTGCAAGCAGCTGCTGTTAATAACAGACTGTTTTACCGGTCTGAGCCACCAGAGGCCCTTTTGCAGCATCTTTCCCCTGCCACGCCCACCAAGCCATGCCACACCCACAGAACCGGTAATAAAAAAAATTTGAAACCCACCACTGGTTTCCAATATTTGAGAAGCTGCCACAAAGAGGAGAATTAACCAGGAAGTCTCCAGCCTATGGAGATTCTCAGTCATTCAGGCCATGCTTGCCCCAAAGGTGCTTTTTCAAGAGGCAACTGGACTTTCTGGTTTTTCTTTGAAGACGTTTCGCTTCTCATCCAAGAAGATTCTTCAGAGCTCTGGTTCGATGGCGGGGACTGGAAGGATCAGCCAACCAGCCAGCCAGCCAGCCAGAGCTGAAGAAGCTTCTTGGATGAGAAGCAAAACGTCTTCAAAGAAAAACCAGAAAGTCCAGGTGGCTCTTGAAAAAGCACTTTTGGGATAACCAGGGGACAGCTTGCTGTCAGAAATTGTGGGTGCTTCATCACTGGAGGTTTTTAAGAAGAGACTGGATCAGGGGTCTCCAACCTTGGTCCCTTTAAGACTTGTGGACTTCAACTCCCAGAGTTCCTCAGCCAGCTTTGCTTTGCTGGCTGAGGGACTCTGGGAGTTGAAGTCCACAAGTCTTAAAGGGACCAAGGTTGGAGACCCCTGGTCTAGAAGACCTCCAAGGTCCCTTCCAGCTCTATTCTGATTGATTGTTTGATTGATTGATATCGATTGAAATGGCTGCCTGAATTGAGACAGTTTCCACCTTTCAACTTTGGATTCTATTAACGTAACTGCACAGAAAATAATATTTTGCTTCAGTCCAAACATTTAATAATGAGCTATAAATCAGCCCATTTTAAGGATAGAAAATAAGACAGGCAGTGCCCTGGTTTATCTTCAATTAAGCCAAAGGTTTAAATCTCCATCCTAGCCCAGCACTCCAATAATAGTTAGCATGTCTTTCTCTTGGTTTAGTGCACAACACTAACTCAATCTTTATGGCATGTTTTGTATATTGTTTTGTGTTCGGTCCGCGTGACCCAGCGTGCGTTGCAACCCTGCCAATTCTTTTCCTCTGTAAGGTTTCAGAGTTTCTAAGATGTCGGTTTATAAACAACACAACCACAGCAAGTTATTCAACATGAAGCAAAAAAAACAAACAAACGAATGAATTGCCCAGAAGCAACACACAACGAAAGCTCAGCAAAAATAGAAGAGGCTAAAGAAAAAAAAAACATAATAAAATATACTGAAGGCAACAACAATGAAGTAAGAGAAGTCTTAAAGTAAACACTTCAGCCACATTTTACATTGTCCATTTCAGCAAAAGTTTTTAAGCAGAAGTAATTCTGTGAAGTTAATGGGGGGTGGGTGGGTGTCACGGAATGTTTTTGTATTTGTGTGTCCGTGTGTGTGTTTGTGTATCTGTGTGCATGTGCAAACTGGGCTCCAAAACTCCAGATATAGAGAGAGCAAAAAATGAGATGTTATACCCTCTTGCCATCGAGATCTGGGGAGCCCCAATCTAGTAGCAATAAGGGACGCGGTGCTTTAGTGGCTAAGATGCTGAGCTTGTTGATCGAAAGGTCGGCAGTTCAGCAGTTCGAATCCCTAGTGCCGCATAACGGCGTGAGTGCCCATGACTTGTCCCAGCTTCTACCAACCTAGCAGTTCGAAAGCATGTAAAAAATGCAAGTAGAAAAATAGGGACCACCTTTGGTGGGAAGCTAACAGCGTTCCCTGCACCTTTGGCATTGAGTCATGCCGGCCACATGACCACGGAGACGTCTTCGGACAGTGCTGGCTCTTCGGCTTTGAAACGGCGATGAGCACCGCCCCCTAGAGTCGGGAACGACTAGCACATATGTGCGAGGGGAACCTTTACCTTTTTAATCTAGTAGCAAGAGATAATACAGGTAGTCCTTGACTTACAACACTTCATTTAGTGATCAAAGTTACAACTGCGCTGAAAAAAGCGACTTATGACCACTTTTCACACAACCACTGCAGCATCGCCAAAGTCACGTGATCAAAATCGGGCCGCTTGGCAACTGATTCATATTTATGACGGCTGCAGAGTCGTGACATCACGTGGTCATTTTTTGCACTCTTCTGCCAAGCAAAGTCAATGGGGGAATCCCGATTCACTTAACAACCGTGTTACTAACCTAACAACTGCAGCGATTCACTTAACAACTGTGGCAAGAAAGGTCATAAAGTAGGGCAAAACTCCCTTGACAAATACCTCACTTAGCAACAGACTCAGTTGTGGTCATAAGTGGAAGACCTGTACCAAAATTACCACTCACTAATTTCATTCAGGGTTTTCTGGACATTTTGTATTGGATTCGAACTATGTTTTAACAAAAATTATTATTTTATTATCTTGTTATTTCCAACAAAATAAGGAGAAGGAGAAGGAGCTACAGGATTCTGTATTATTTCCAGCATTGAGGGAAAGCAATCAAATATATTTCCAACGAAATACGTTCTTTGCTAGAAAAACAGATGACCGAGACGACAAATGATTCTAATTTAGTCTCAGAAGATTCTAATTTAGCCTCTTTTTGTCAACAATCTTTGGACAGATGTCTATGGAGAGTCTCAGTCATCCAGGTCATGGTTGTCCCAAAAGTGCTTTTTTTTTCAAAATGCAACTGGACTTTGTTTTTCCTCGAAGATGTTTCACTTATCCAAGAAGCTTCTTTAGTTCTGACTGAATGCTGGGGAATGACTGAATCCTGACCTTCGAACCTTCCGCCGCGAGCTTAAGACACATCTATTTATTTGTGCAGGGCTGGCCTAGGATTTAGTTTTTAAAAATTAGTTTTAAATGGGGTTTTGTACTATTTTGATCGATATTTTTAAATTTGGCCTAATGTAATAAGTTTTTTAAAATGTTGTTTTAACTTGTATTTATTCTTATGTTTTTTATGTTTTTATATGGCTGTAAACCACCCTGAGTCCTTCGGGAGATAGGGCAGTATAAAAATTTGAAAAAAATAATAATAATAAATAAATAAATAAATAAATGAATGAATGAATGAATGAATGAATGAATGAATGAATGAATGGAAGGATTTATATTGCTTGCAGTCATCCGGTCTCTCTCTTTCTGAGAGTCGCTGAGGCCACTTGGGGGTTTAACTGGGCCCTCAGGGTCTGTCACCAATGAGTGTTCCACAGATAAACCTCCAAGCTTTCACATGATTGTGGAGTCCATTGTGGCTGTAAGTTGAATGGTAAAGCCAGTGGAGGGATTCAAGTAATTTAACAACCGATTCTCTGCCCTAATGATTTCTTCCAACATCCAGTTTGCCAAACTGCTCAGAAAGTTAACAACCGGTTCTCCCAAAGTTGTGCGAACTGGCTGAATCCCACCACTGGGTAAAGGCCTTCATGGCCAGGACTGAGTCACTCTGCCCATCCCATGAGACCTGGCTATGCTGCCTGGAGAATTCTGGGAATTGAAGTCCAGACATCTTCAAATTGCCAAGGTTGAGAAAACACTGATTTAGCAAGCAAAGACAAGGAAAGGTATCTCAATCCAGAATGTCAAGAAATAGAATAATAGAATAATAATAGAATAGAATTTTTTTATTGGCCAAGTGTGATTGGACACACAAGGAATTTGTCTTGGTGCATATGCTCTCAGTGTACATAAAAGAAAAGATACCTTCCTCAAGGTACAACATTTACAACACAAATGATGGTCAATATATCAATATAAATCATAAGGATTGCCAGCAACAAAGTTACAGTCATAAGTGGAAAGAGATTGGTGATGGGAACGATGAGATTAATAGTAGTACAGATTTAGTAAATAGTCTGACAGTGTTGAGGGAATTATTTGTTTAGCAGAGTGATGGCGTTCGGTAAAAAACTGTTCTTGTGTCTAGTTGTTCTGATGTGCAGTGCTCTATAGTGTCGTTTTGAGGGTAGGAGTTGAAACAGTTTATGTCCTGGATGTGAGGGATCTGTAAATATTTTCATGGCCCTCTTCTTGATTCATGCATTATACAGGTCCTCAATGGAAGGCAGGTTGGTAGCAATTATTTTTTCTGGAGTTCTAATTATCCTCTGAAATCTGTGTTTTTCTTGTTGGGTTGCAGAACCGAACCAGACAGTTATAGAGGTGCAAATGACAGACTCAATAATTCCTCTGTAGAATTGGATCAGCAGCTCCTTGGGCAGTTTGAGCTTACTGAGTTGGCGCAGAAAGAACATTCTTTGTTGTCCTTTTTTGATGATGATAGAGGCAAAGAGAGAAAACGAGATATATTTCTTCAAAGATCAATCCTAGGAAAATATATGTCGATCAATATCAGAGAGGTGCTGATTTCTTGCAAAGTGTTCCAAAACTTACAAATTTACACCCAAGAAAGGAGATGGACAAAAGCTTATAAATTAGCAAATCGTTGGACCAGTAGTGGTATTCATTTACTTTCGTTACTGGTTTGCCAATGGGAGTGTGTGTGCCACCTCTGCGCATGCGCAGAGCGTCCGTGATGACATCCGGGTGGGTGGGCGGAGCCTCCCGACGCTACAGGTTCGCTCGAATCAAGGAGAACCGGTAAAATCCCATCACTGCATTGGACTGATTTCTCACACAAACAAAGTTGCGCTCACAAAACAAAATTGAAATCTCACATTTAAAGACGGATAATCAATAGCCAGGCAGAAAAAGCAGTGCAGTACTGGGATCAGATAATTAAGAAAAGTGAATAATCAGATAACTCAAGTGTTTCTCAGCCTTGGCATTTTGAAGATATGTGGACTCTGAATTCTGGGATTTGAAGTCCACATATCTTAAAATTTGCTAAGAGTGAGAAATGCAGGGATAGATATAAGTAAGATGGATAACGGAGAGAGCAACAGCCTAATTTAAGATGATTCCTCGTCTTGATTACATCAAAGCCTTCAAGTATGTAAATCATGCCAAAATGTGCAATATAAAATGGAGCGCCAGAACATCTGGTTATGCTTCTGAGGAATCTCTACATAAGGAATAAGAAACTACTGTAAAGAACTAACTTTGGAGAAACAAAAGTGTTTAGAATAAAGGAGGGAGACTAGACTGAATATTATCTCCGTATATTGTATGTTTATTCTGTTCAGGGAATATAAGAATGTTGGGATTAGAATTGCTGACAACTGGAATCCAAACTGGGAAATCAGAAGAGAAACAGCTCAAAATATGCAGGCAATAGCATTTTGTGGGATGAAAGTATAAAAAAAAGACAGAATGCCCACTACGGAAAGCAGAAACGGACAAATTGGGGTCGTGTCCAGTGGTGGGATTCAAAATTTATTACTGGTTCTGTGGCCGTGGCTTGGTGGGCGTGGCAGGGGAAGATTAGTGTAAAATCCCCATTTCCTCCCAATCAGAGGGGCCTCTGTGGCTCAGACTGGTAAGACAGTCTGTTATTAACAGCTGCTTGCAATTACTGCAGATTCAAGTCCCACCAGGCCCAAGGTTGACTCAGCCTTCCATCCTTTATAAGGTAGGTAAAATGAGGACCCAGATTGTTGGGGGCAATAAGTTGACTTTGTATATAATATACAAATGGATGAAGACTATTGCTTGACATAGTGTAAGCCGCCCTGAGTCTTCGGAGAAGGGCGGGATATAAATGCAAATTAAAAAAAAATAAAAATCAGCTGGGACTTGGGAGGCAGAGAATAGATGTGGGCGGGGCCAGTCAGAGGTGGTATTTAGCGGTTCTCCAAACTACTCAAAATTTTCGCTACCGGTTCTCCAGAACTGGTCAGAACCTGCTGAAGACCATCTCTGGTCATGTCAAATATTTTAAAGCAAGGAGAATGCCGTATACAGGTAGTCCTCGACTTACGACCTCAATCAAGACCAAAATTTCTGTGGCTGAGCGAGACATTTCGTGAAGTGAATTTGGCCCCATTTTATGACCTTTCTTGCCCCGGTTGTTAAGCGGATCGTTGCAGCTGCTAAAAGTTAGTAACACAGTTGTTGAAGTGAATCTGGCTTCCTCATTGACTTTGCTTGTCAGAAGGTCGCAAAAGGGGGTCGCGTGACTGTCGCGTGACCATCAGAAGAGGTGAAAAACCATTGTAAATTCACTTTTTTCAGTGCCATTGTAACTTCGAGTGGTCACTAAATGAATTGTTGTAAGTCGAGCACTACCTATATTGGAAAAGTAAACATTCACCTTAAGAAGGCAAAAACAAACTTTAGACAAGATCTTGAAGGATACTTCTATCACAACAGGGATCTAAAAAGATAAAGCAAAGGTCATCTCTTGTCATCTCCATTTACTCAGCTTTCCATCCTTTTGCGGTCGGTAAAATGAGGACCCAGATTGTTGGGGGGCAAATAGGCTGACTCTGTAAACTGCTTAGAGAGGGCTGTAAAACACTGTGAAGCGCTATATAAGCCTAAGCGCTATTGCTATTGCTATTACTGACCGCATCACTTAGTATAAGAAGTTATACTTCTTAGTATCAGAAGATCCCAATTGTCGCAAATTGAGGACTACTTGTACAGACTTTAGCATCCTGAGCTTCGCCTCCTATGACATTATATATGTCATGGCATGATTGGCGTGATGACTATAACTTGTTGCTGGCAATCCTTATGATTTATATTGATATATTGATCATCAATTGTGTTGTAAATGTTGTACCTTGATGAATGTATCTTTTCTTTTCTGTACACTGAGAGCATATGCACCAAGACAAATTCCTTGTGTGTCCAATCACACTTGGCCAATAAAATTCTATTCTATTCTATTCTATTCTATTCTATTCTATTCTATTCTATTCTATTCTATGATGTCATGACCCATGCCTGGAGTGACTCAGCAGTCCCAGCAGTCCATTCCAAACTCTCTCCCTGTCTCTTGACCTTTCGGAGGGCAAAAGGAAATAGGAAATAAACATTTGAAAATATTAGCCATGACTTTGAGCCACGGTGGCGCAGTGGTTAGAGTGCAGTACTGCAGGCTACTTCTGCTGGCTGCCGGCTGCCTGCAATTTGGCAGTTCGAATCTCACCAGGCTCAAGGTTGACTCAGCCTTCCATCCTTCCGAGGTGGGTAAAATGAGGACCCAGATTGTTGCGGGAAAATATGCAAACTCTGTAAACCGCTTAGAGAGGGCTGGAAAGCATCGTGAAGTGGTATATAAGTCTACGTAGTGTTGCTATTGCTATGATTCCATGATCATACTTGTCAAAATGTTTATTTAAAGCAACTTCTATAGGTTGCCCTTGATTTACAACAATTCAGGGTCTATTTGTAGTTACAATTGCGGTGGCGCAGTGGTTAGAGTGCAGTACTGCAGGCTAATTCTGCTGCCTGCCAGCTAGTTCAATTCTCACCAGGCTCAAGGTTGACTCAGCCTTCCATCCTTCCGAGGTGGGTAAAATGAGGACCCAGATTGTTGTGGGCAAGAGGCTGACTCTGTAAACTGCTAAATAATAATAATAATAATAATAATAATAATAATAATAATAATAATGATGATGATGATGATGATGATGATGATGATGATGATGATGATGATGATGATGATGATGATGATGATGATGATGATGTTTTAATTTGTATACCGCCCTTCTCCCGAAGGACTCAGGGCGGTGAACAGGCAAGTAAAATACAAAACAGAAATATACATCATAATTAAAACAACCCTTAAAAAACTAATTCAAATATGCCAGAAATTTAAAATAACATACACTCCATACAAATTACAACAATTTAAAACCCACAATTAAAATTTAAAAATTTAAGAATCAGGCCAGTCCAGCCATATGAAATAAATAGGTTTTAAGTTCGCGGCGAAAGGTCCTAAGGTCAGGTAGTAGTCGAAGCCCGAGGGGAAGCTCGTTCTACAGGGTAGGAGCCCCCAGAGAAGGCCCTCCCCCTGGGGGCCGCCAGCCGACATTGTTTGGCTGACGGCACCCTGAGGAGTCCCTCTCTGTGGGAACGCACCGGACGCTGGGAGATAGAGGCCGGCAGTAGGCGGTCCCGTAAGTAACCCGGTCCTAAGCCATGGAGCGCTTTAAAGGTGGTAACCAATACCTTGAAGCACTGTAAAGCGATATATATCTAAATGCTATTGCTATTGCTATTGCTAATATGTAGCCAAGGGAACCAGCATTGTCCAAAGAACTTTTCCGTGGTCATATGGCCAGCGTACAGGTAGTCCTTGACTTACAACAGTTCATTTAGTGACCTGTTGAAAAGTTACATCACCACTGATGAAAAATGTGACTTATGACTGTTTTTCAGAGTTACGACCTTTGCAGCATCCCCATGCGATCTAAATTCAGAAGCTTGGCAACTGGTTCATACTTATGACCTGTGTCCCAAGATCGTGTCATCCCCTTTTGTGAACTTCTGACCAGCAAAGTCAACGGGGAAGTCAGGGTCACTTAACAACTAGGTTACTAACTTATCGACTGCCATGGTTCACTTAACAACTGTGGCAGGAAAGGTCATAAAATGGGACACAACTCACCGAACAAGTATCTCAATGAACAACAGAAATGTTGGGCTCGCTTGTGGTCGTAAGTAGAGGACTGCCTGTATTCTGAGGCACACAGAATGCTGATGCTGAGCATATCAGCTAGAAAGCTGACAGTCCAGGGTTTGAGACCCGAGCACTGCACGATGGGGGTGAGCTCCCGTTTCTTGCTCCAGCTCATTTAGCAGTTCGAAAGCATGCCAAAGTGAGTAGATAAATAGGTACCACTTCGATGGCTTTGGAAGCTGGATGTCAAAAAAAAAAAAAAAGTGGGATATTTAAAGTTCAATTGTTGATTTTGAAACTCGGGTAGTCCTTGACATTTGACTGTCTGCCAATTACAGCTGTAAATTGTAACGGTTGTAAAACATGACCGACCTGATTTTACGAGCTTCTTTGCGGCTGTTATTACACAAATATTAAGGTCATTAAGCAAATCCATGGCTGGTAAAGGGCTTCTTGCCAAAAACTTGAAGTGCCGGTTTTTGACCAAAAAAATGATCACATGACTGCAGGATACTGCAAATGGCTAGCAAAGTGGCCATGTTAATGGGCATCCAGAGTCCAGTCAGATGACTGCAAAGGGCGCCTGACCATCGGAACTTTGAATGTTAGGTCATAAGGTCCATCATAGCGAGCAGTCATAAGTCAGGGACTACCTGTCCTTAGTAAAATCACTTTTAGTGCAAGTTATACCAGGACTAGGGATGCGGTGGCTCAGGGGCTAAGATGCTAAGCTTGTCGATCGAAAAGTCGGCAGGTCAGCGGTTCGAATCCCTAGTGCTGCCGTGTAATGGGGCAAGCTCCCGTTACTTGTCCCAGCTTCTGCCAACCTAGCAGTTTCGAAAGCACGTAAAAAATGCAAGTAGAAAAAATAGGGACCACCTTTGGTGGGAAGGTTACAGCGTTCCGTGCGCCTTTGGCGTTGAGTCATGCCGGCCACATGACCACGGAGAACGTCTTCGGACAGCGCTGGCTCTTCGGCTTTGAAACGGAGATGAGCACTGCCCCCTAGAGTCGGCAACGACTAGCACAGATGTATGAGGGAAACCTTTACCTTTACCTTGTATACCAGGACTGCAAATAGTACCAATCAATCAGTCCTCATGGCTTGGGACCAGGTTATCTGAGGTACTGTCTTGCCGGTCATATCCACCTGACCAACCGGAGCGGGGAGGCAAGGAATGTTGTGGGTCCCGTCCAGGGTTGGGCTCCTGGGGGTTCGGGCGATCCTCTAGCCAATGGTCGCTGGCATTCAGCGAACCCCCATATATCAACCCTGGCTGGCCACACCTAAGTTTAAGTTTAAGTTTATTTAATTTCTATACCGCCCTTCTCCCAAAGGACTCAGGGCGGTTTACAGCCAGAATAAAATAACGGAATACAAAAATTAAGAACAAATTTAAAAGACAAATATTCGAATTTGGCTAGAAACTATAAAATCCAATAAAAAAACCCATTTTAAAAAACCATTAGGCCGGTCCTGCACGATGGAATAGAAACGTTTTCAGCTTGCGTCAAAAGATCCGGAGATCAGGAAGTTGGCGGATCCCTGGCGGTAGCTTGTTCTGGAAGGTTGGAGCCCCCACAGAGAAGGCCCTCCCCCTGGGGGTCGCCAGCCAACATTGGCCGACGGCACCCTGAGGAGACCCTCCCTATGGGAGCGCATTGGTCAATGGGAGGCTATCGGTGGCAGGCGGTCCCGTAAATAACCCGGTCCTATGCCCTATGCACCTACCCCGCCCCTCCCAAGAGTCTCCATGTGGTCCGTTCATCATTCCAGGCAAGTGCAGGGGCCGCACTGAGGATCTGGAAAGGCAAAAAATGGGCCTACTGGAGGTTCCGTAAGTCCAGAAACGGGCCTGTTTCCAGCCTCTGGAGGGCCTCCGGACCCCAGGGGAAGCAGTTTTTGCCCTCCCAGAAGCTCAAAGAAAGCCTCTGGAGCCTTGGGGGGGGAGTGAAAAACACACACACAGCCCACCGTAGTGCAGGCAGCCAACTAGGCTACACCCACCATGGCACTGCCATCCAGCAACGGGGCAATGAACTTGTTGCTAAAGGATCTGAAGCCCACCCTTGGTCCCATCCCCTAAGGAGGTACATCTGGTGGACCCAGAAGGAAGGCCTTCTCCGTGATGGCTCTCTCCCTTTGGAATATCATCCCTTTGGAAATTAGCCTCCACTTTGACATTCTTTCGAAAGGCCCCGAAGACGGGGTTTTGCCAGCGAGCTTACGGAACCGAGAGTGGGATGGAGCCCATTAAATGGCTGATATGAGTGTGTGTTGTCGCTGGGGGTAAAGGGGTATGTGTGGAGGATTGTCTTTTTATTTTTATAATTTTTTTAAAAAAAAATTATATACTGTGTTTTTATTTGTAAGCCACTGTGAGCTAGTAGCTGTGAGCTAGTAGATGGCTATATATATTTTCTATATAAATAAATAAAAATAAAATAATAAAATAAAATATAAAATAAAATAAATAAAATAATAAATAAAATAAAATAAAATAAAATAAAATGCCAGAGACTATGAGTTTTAGTCCTGCCATAGCTCTGAAAACCAACTGGAAGACTTTGGGCCAGTCAAACTCTCTCTCAGCCCAAACCCTCCTCACAGGGCTGTTGCTGTGGAGAAAATAGGAGGACGATGGTGTGTTGAAATTTGTAACAATGGCAAAGGTGGGGTTCAAAATAAGTAAAACAAGTAAGCAAATACCATATTTTTTGGCATATAAGACACTCTAGAGTATAAGATACTTCTTAGTTTTTGGGGAGAAAAATAAGCAAAAAAATTTCTGCCACTGCCTACCAGCATCCATTGGTATTCATCTGGCTAGTGTCCTGTCAGTGTGTGAGAGTTGAGGGTTGTTTGGAAACTGAAACAGTATTTGCTGTGTAACCAACAAGGAGACAGCAAGGAGCCTGGGCGTGGCGTGGCGTAGCTCAACTGTTCTGTACTAAAGCTGCATGCTGTACTGAGCTCTGAAACTAAAACTGAAACTCTTCTCCTCTGCTTGTGTTTTCCTTGTATTTACTACCATGTTGGAAAATCCGCTTTTGGTATTGTATATTTACTTCATGTGTTATATTATATATAAAGAGAAATTACTGAATCCTGCTGAATCAGTTACTTATCCTTTCTCCAGTTACTTCTGGATCTGATTGCTGCTGCAAACTCTGACATGCCCTTGCAGCAAATAGCGGAACAGCCAGGAGAGCTTCAGCACATTATTGCAGCCTGATTCAGTATGAGCAATTGATTGCCAGGTGGATCGGCCTCCCGGAATACCCCCAATCAGCTGTTCCAGGCTGCAGGGATTGCCACAGACCATCGCCGCCTCCACGCCTTGCGTTTTTTGCCTCGTGGGGTGGCTACATTGGGTGTATAAAAAGGTAAAGATTTCCCGTGCGCATACGTGCTAAGTCGTTGCCGACTCTAGGGGGCGGTGCTCATCTCCGTTTCAAAGCCGAAGAGCCAGCGCTGTCCAAAGACGTCTCCGTGGTCATGTGGCCGGCATGACTCAACACCAACGGCGCATGGAACGCCGTTACCTTCCCACCAAAGGTGGTCCCTATTTTTTCTACTTGCATTTTTACGTGCTTTCGAAACTGCTAGGTTGGCAGAAGCTGGGACTAGTAAAGGGAGCTCACCCCGTTACATGGCAGCACTAGGGATTCGAACCACCGAACTGCCGACCTTTCGATCGACAAGCTCAGCTGTCTTAACCCCTGAGCCACATTTATACATTGGGTGTATAAGAACACCCAAATTTTCACCCTCTTTTAGAGGGGGAAATAGTACGTCCTATACTCCGAAAAATACGGTAACAAGAATTCAAGCAAGGAAACTCAGAACGCAAGAATGGAAACTCAGAACAAAAGAATGGCAAGAACGCGGGCCTCTGGTGGCTCAGACTGCTAAGACAGTCTGTTATTAACACAGCTGCTTGCAATTACTGCAGGTTCAAGTCCCACCAGGCCCAAGGTTGACTCAGCCTTCCATCCTTTATAAGGTAGGTAAAATGAGGACCCAGATTGTTAGGGGCAATAAGTTGACTTTGTATATAATATACAAATAGGATGAAGACTATTGCTAACATAGTGTAAGCCGCCCCGAGTCTTCGGAGAAGGGCGGGATATAAATGCAAATAATAATAATAAAAAAAGAACAACAGGCTTTAGACACGTACACATAGCAGCGAAGTGGCACTTCCAGATTCCAATTTGACTTGCCACAAAAGATTTTTTTTAAGCCTAAGGTGCTGTTGGGCTTCTTCTAGCACTTTCTAATGCAGGGGTCTTCAACCTTGGCAACTTTAAGACTTGTGGATTTCAACTCCCAGAGCTTTTCTGGCTGAGGAACACTTGGAGTTGAAGTCCACAAGTCTTAAAGTTGCCAAGGTTGGAGACCTCTGCTCTCCAATACATTGTAGCACAGACAAGTCATCCTGTGCATCAGAGCAGGGGTGAAATCCAGCAGGTTCTGACAGGTTCTGGAGAACCGGTAGCGGAAATTTTGAGCAGTTTGGAGAACCGGCAAATACCACCTCTGGCTGGCTCCAGAGTGGGGTGGTAACGAAGATTTTGCAATATCCTTCCCCAATGAGTGGGGAGGGAATGGAGATTTTGCAGTATCCTTCCTCCTGGAGTGGGATGGGAATGGGGATTTTGCAGTATCCTTCCCCCAGGAGTGGGGAAGGAATGGAGATTTTGCAGTATCCTTCCCCCAGGAGTGGGGAAGGAATGGGGATTTTGCAGTATCCTTCCCCCAGGAGTGGGGAAGGAATGGGGATTTTGCAGTATCCTTCCCCCTGGAGTGGGATGGGAATGGGGATTTTGCAGTATCCTTCCTCCTGGAGTGGGATGGGAATGGGGATTTTGCAGTTTCCTTCCCCCAGGAGTGGGGACGGAAGGGAGATTTTGCAGTATCCTTCCCCCGGAGTGGGGAGGGAATGAGGATTTTGCAGTATCCTTCCCCCAGGAGTGGGGACAGAATGGGGATTTTGCAGGATCTGTCCCCTGGAGTGAGGTGGGAATGGAGATTTTGCAGTATCCTTCCTCTGCCACGCCCACCAAGTCACACCCACAGAACCGGTAGTAAAAAAATTTGGATTTCACCACTGCATCAGAGGGGTTTAATGACTCCAAATTGAATATTAGCAGGGAGAAAAAGGAAAAAAAGAGTGCTTCTTTCCCAGCATTTACAAGTGGATTTGAGAACAGTGGGTAAAACACCAGTTAGTGTTCAAACTCTTCCCCCTCACCTCCAAAAACAAAACAAAACAGGAAATGTTTCCCAGACATTTAAGTCACTTCACGAGATAATCGGAGGGGTTGCTATTCACTTTTTCTCTGCTTTCTAGAAAGAACGGTGGCAAAATAAAGAGACTGCCGCAGCAATTCCAGAGGCGAAAATCTATTGGCTTACTTGAGGTTTTTGAAGTACAACCCGGTCAGTAAAATCCACTATGGCCAAGGGTTAAGATTTGAAAGGCAGCAGGTTGGTCGACACCAATCTGAAGTCCGGTTCTTGACTTCTGAATTCTTCTTATCCCCATCAAGAAAAGAGGTTTGGAGAACCTCGTCAGCAATGACAGTGGGACAAAAAAGAACAGGGGTCTCCAAAGTTGGCAACTTTTAAGGCTTGTCCCCAAAGGAGTTTCTTCAGGAAGCAACTGGATTCTCTTGGTTTCTTTTTTTTCTTTGAAGACGTTTCGCTTCTCATCCAAGAAGCTTCTTCAGCTCTGACTGGATGCTGGGGAACGGAAGGATTTATACGCCTTGCAGACAACTGGTCATTCACATCCTTTGGAGTGGGATATAAATCCTTCCGTTCCCCACCATCCAGTCAGAGCTGAAGAAGCTTCTTGGACTTCAAAGAAAAAAAAACAAAAGTCCAGTTGCCTCCTGAAAAAGCAACTTTGGGACAACCATGACCTGGATCAGGGGTCTCCAACCTTGGTCCCTTTTAAGACTTGTGGACTTCAACTCCCAGAGTTTGCTGGCTGAGGACCTCTGGGAGTTGAAGTCCACAAGCCTTTAAAATTGCCCAGTTTGGAGAGCCCTGTGTTAGAAAGAACAAGCTACCGTAAACCCTTTTATCTGGCAAATTTCAAGTCATCAGTGTGTTCAAGTCAACAAACACTATTAACCGAAGTTCTCCGGTGGTTTGAAAGCTGTCAGAATGAGGAGAATCCTAGATGAAGTGTCTAGGGCAGGGGTCCCGCAAACTTGGCTCTTTTAAGACTTGTAGACTTCAACTCCCAGAGTTCCTCAGCCAGCAAAGCTGCAAAAGTTAGCAGGAACTGAGGAACTCTGGGAGTTGAAGTCCACAAGTCTTAAAAGAGCCCAAGTTTGCAGACCCCCCTGGTCTAGGAGAGGCCTCGCTAGGATCTATGTGGAGTCAGTGTGTGGCCAAAGTCGAACCACAAAAGTCACACACACACACACACAAAAAAAACCCCCACGTATTTGTCAGAGGCTGAGAGGAACCGACTTCAGTAGGTTCAGGAGAAACACAAAACCCATTTTTTCCTCACAAAACGAGCCACGTCCTCCACCTCTGAAGAGCCGGATTTGTCGGCGAGACCGACACACAGCAAGAGCACCGACGTTTAGAGGCCTAAGAACACTTATTCGTTTACGAGGATCTCTCTTTATCGACAAATGTTTTGTGTGAGGTAGGTGAACATCTCCCCCTGTTTTATGCAAAGAGAACTGAGAGGGGGGTGGAAAGACGCCGTAGTTCGGGATGACATCACATTTCTAAGTGAGCGCGTGGAACTACCTTGACTTCAAAACGAAATCTTTTTTTTTATTTTATTTCCCAGGAAAAGTTATTTTCTCTAGAGTTAAATCTCCTAGTTTAGGGTTAGGGTTAAAGCAGAGGTCTCCAACCTTGGCAACTTTTAAGACTTGTGGACTTCAACTCCCCGAATTGTTGCAGTCCACAAGTCTTAAAAGTTGACAAGGTTGAGACCCCTGAGTTTTAGCAGGGGTCTCAACCTTGGTCCTTTAAGACTTGTGGACTTCAACTCCCAGAGTCCCTCAGCCAGCAAAGCTGGCTGAGGAACTCTAGGAGTTGAAGTCCACAAGTCTTAAAGGGACCAAGGTTGGAGACCCCTGTTTTAAAGGACAATTTGGTTAATGTCAGTAGATCCTCCCTGACCTGGCTTATCCTACTGTCCTATCTTTTCTGTTTGCTGCTTTACAGCTGGTTCTTGGACTCAATGGACCACCTCCCACGGAGGCAAGCAAAGGCAGGAAGTTCAAGAGGTCTTTGTTTCGAAGGACTCAAAAGTTGTTGGGATCCTAACGGTTAAGGTTGACTTGGGATTTGCACCTCTTTATTGCTTGCCTGGAGATTAGTAGACATCCCACCCTCATCCCTTGTCCCCAGTGGGTAGCTTTAGATATATATATAGATAGATATATACATATATAAAACCGAAAGCACACATCCGTGTGCATACACACCCTTAGAAAGACTTTCAATAGTATACAGGTCTCTGGTTTATCCAGCAACGGTTTCTTTCCGGCCCACACGGGGTATCTGCCAGGAGCATTAAATATACAACGAAATAAAGCCACAGGATTGTCAGCCAGCCGAGAGTTCGAATCCCACATGCGCGGGGGTGGGGGGCCATGCACACGATTTCTTCTTGCTCTTCGGCCACGTCCTTCGGCCACGATGGGTGCTTTGGGCCTCCCTTCTTCCGAGAAAGAGAGCAAAGCTCGTCTTCCTTTCTGACGGAGGCCGCCGGGTCAGTTTCGCTCTCCTTCGGACGACTCTTCTTCCGCTTCCTCGAGCCACTGGATGAACTTCTGAAGCTGCAAAAAGAACGCCAGGGTGGGTGAGAGACTATCGACATGCAGCTATGGCAGCGGTGAAATCTAAACCGGTTTGTCACTGGTTTGCTGGCCACACATGCGCGCCGGGTGCCACAAGCACACACCAAACGCCCGCTTCACGCGGAAAAGGAAGACTTCCCTGGGTAAGTAGAACAGTGGGAGGGGAGGAAGAGCTGTGCCACGCGATTTAGCTTCGCTAGAAAGCAGGATTTCCCGCTTTCTAGCGAATATAAACCGTGCAGCACAGCTGATCATCGGAAATACCAGTTCGGACGAACCAGTAGCTTTTTTTCACCCCCGAGCTATGGTGATTCCTAGGAAGAACCCCCTGAAACGACTCTTGACAATAAACATTTCGAACAAGGGAGGGGAAACAGGCGGATTGCCCATAAAAATTTCCTTTCATAGGTTGCTGCACTTCAGATCTTGGATTTCAACTGCAGGTGTCAACCCTGAAGCTGACCTGGCTGAAGCCATCTTGGAGCGTCAGTGCTGCCACACAGGAGCTGAGGGATAAGGAGGGGGTGTTGTGGTCCGTTAGCAGCCTGCGGAGCTGGCAACGGAGTCGGACAGCGATGAGGCTGAGGTGGAGCCAGGGCCATCGGGGAGTGAGGTGCGGCCTCCAGAGCCTCCAGAGCCTGATAGTAGTGAGGCAGAGGAACAGGAGGAGCCTGTTCCTAATGCATCCTAATACATGCATGAGAAGAGCTCCAGAAGGCAAGAGCAGCTCAAGTAGAGAGGCCGACTCGGGAGTAAGGCCAAGAGATGATTGGCCTCTCC
This sequence comes from Ahaetulla prasina, assembly GCF_028640845.1. Classification (NCBI taxonomy): domain Eukaryota; kingdom Metazoa; phylum Chordata; class Lepidosauria; order Squamata; family Colubridae; genus Ahaetulla; species Ahaetulla prasina. The sequence continues at coordinate 108,865,274 of NC_080544.1, forward strand.
CATAAGGCTTAAAACAGACCAGCAACGGCATTTGGGCTTTGCCGGAAAACGTTGGTAGCTGCGTCTTCTGCTTGGTCTACGTCTTGCATTTATTTTTGTTTTCCAAGAAAGGCCTTTGGCAATTTGCCTAATTGGACCAAGGTTTGCGATAGGATTAAGGAATTTGTGTTGGGAGACGTTTGTTTTAATTTAGTTGAACTACACTTGGAATGAGTTAATTCTCAGCTGTTCGAATAGTTTGTTTGTTTTTTCACAGACTGAATTTCCTACTACCTACTTGGACCTGGGTCACAACAGGGGGGATTAGAGATAGCTGGGGTTGTGTAGTCAAAACAGAATATGTTCTCTTGGGAACCAAGGACATTCTCACACCTGGTTGGTGGAAGGAGGAATGATATCACCGGTACCGTCAGGCAGCACCTTGATTGGACCATGTGTCTGATTGTTTGGGGTCGAGAGAATTTTTTTTCCTTTTAATTAGGTGAAAAACCACAGGACTTTTCAGAGTCGGTTTTCACCAGATATGTGCCATACTTCCATACTGATACTTCCAATAAAGCTATTCTTTGAGGAATCTAATTGCCTCGGAGTGTTGCCTGAAATGGATTTATTACTTGGAACCCTGACAGCAGGTAATCCTTGACTTACAACCATTCGTTTAGGGACCATTTGAAATGAAAGCAGCACTTATGACGGTCACGGCATCAGTGTGGTCATGTGATCAAAACTTGGGCGTTCGGCAACTGGCATGTATTTATGATGGTTCCAGTGTTCCAGGATCACGTGATCCCCTTTGGCAACCTTCTGACAAGCAAAGTCAGATTCACTTAACAACGGTGTTACTAACTTAACAACTGCAGGGATTCACTTAACAACTGTGGCAATAAAGGTCATAAAACGGGGCAAACCTCACTTAACAGCTGCCTCTCTTAGCAACAGAAATTTCAGGCTCAAATTGTGGTCATTAAGTCAAGGACTACCTGAACAATAACTTGGCTAACGTGGCTCCTGGATTGTGTACATTATGCGAAACCATCAATTGTTTCAATATAATTCACTAAAACAATAATTCACAATATAATTCACCAACCACCATTGGCTGGTTTTGCCTTATGGTGATTAATAGGGTTCACACATGGTGCTAAGAGATTTAATTTAACCATAGTTTGTTAATCTGTTGGTTATCACCTTTAAAGCGCTCCATGGCATAGGACCGGGATATCTTCGGGACCGCCTTCTGCTACCACATGCCTCCCACCGACCGGTACGCTCCCACAGAGAGGGTCTCCTCAGGGTGCCGTCAGCCAAACAGTGTCGGCTGGCGACCCCCAGGGGGAGAGCCTTCTCTGTGGGGGCACCTACCCTCTGGAACGAGTTTCCCCCAGGACTTCGACAACTTCCTGACCTCCGGACTTTTTGCCGCGAGCTGAAAACATACCTATTCTTCTGAGCAGGCTTAATAGGGGTTTTTTAGTTCGTTTTAAATGGGGTTTATTTTTATATTATGTATTTTATATTTAAATTTAGGCCATATGAAATAAGTTTTTTAAATAGTTTTTATTGTAATATATTGTATTGTTTTACTTGGCTGTTCACCGCCCTGAGTCCTTCGGGAGAAGGGCGGTATAAAAATTAAATAATAATAATAATAATAATAATAATAATAATAATCATTATTATTATTATTATTATTATTATTATTATTATTATTATTATTATTATTATTATTATCCAGGGCCGAGTTCACACAATGTGGCAAGCCCCAAAGAAAAGAAAATTATGGTTTAATGCAACAGATTAATCCAGTTGCAAACTGAGGTGTGTTGTTGTTGTTTTTTGCCAAGTGGTGTTTGACTTTCTGGAAATCTGGCTGAAGGAATTTCCCCTCATCTTAGAATACCGCAACACCCTCTAAGTGGGGCTGCCCTCAAAGACTATTCGGAAGCTGCCGAAGGAACGGAATCGGGTGACCAAGGTGCTAATGGGTTGAGAATCTCTACTGCGGAATTGCTGCTGAGCCTAAATTCAAACTGCTGGGTTTTAATCTATAAAGCCCAACCTGCCACCGTTCTGGAACATCTTAGGGATCATCTCCACCAGCCAGAATCTACCTGTCCTGGGTCATGAACGGTGGCGGGATTTAGCCGGTTCAGGCCAGTTCGGGCGAACAGGCAGTTAAATTGCCGGCTGGCCCCGCCCCTTCCAGGAATTCCCGCGTGCCCCGTTTTAGCTCCCAGGAGGCTTCAGGGAGGCCTACTAGGCCCAAAACGGGGCGCGGGGGGAGGGAGGCACATTTTCCCCCTCAGCCTGTTTTTGCTCCCGCAAGAGGGGGTGCAGGAGGCTGAGTGCTGCCTGTCACACCCCCTGGCCACGCCCACCATGGCCACGCCCACCCAGTCAGTCATTAGGGCAGAGAACCGGTTGTTAAGTTATTTGAATCCCACCACTGGTCACGAAAAGTCTACCTGTCCTAGGTCTACCTGTCCTGGGTCATGAAGGGAAGGAATTTTAACCCTGGTGGCTTTTTCTGCCTGCGGTGGCTTTGACACTCAGCAACCGCTCGCTCCTAAAACACACCTGTTCCCTTACACTTTGGTTTTCTGTAAGGCAGTAAGCACAATTCTTCTTAAATGGGTGATAATCGGGTGTGGTTTTAGCTTGGATTTGATTTCATATATTCTGCTTGTAGCTAGGTCAGTTACTGTATTTGCTTTTATTGTGTTTTTAATAATAATAATAATAATAATAATAATAATAATAATAATAATAATAATAATAATAATAATAATAATAATAATATCAGAGTTGGAAGGGACCTTGGAGGTCTTCTAGTCCAACCCCCTGCCCAGGCAGGAAACCCTACACCATTTCAGACAAATGGTTATCCAACATTTTCTTAAAAATTTCCAGTGTTGGAGCATTTACAACTTCTGCAGGCAAGTTGTTCCACTGATTAATTGTTCTAACTGTCAGGAAATTTCTCCTTAGTTCTAAGTTGCTTCTCTCCTTGATTAGTTTCCACCCATTGCTTCTTGTTCTACCCTCAGGTGCTTTGGAGAATAGTTTGACTCCTTCTTCTTTGTGGCAGCCCCTGAGATATTGGAACACTGCTATCATGTCTCCCCTAGTCCTTCTTTTCATTAAACTAGACATAGCCAGTTCTTGCAACCGTTCTTCATATGTTTTAGCCTCCAATCCCCTAATCATCTTTGTTGCTCTTCTCTGCACTCTTTCTAGAGTCTCAACATCTTTTTTACATCGTGGCGACCAAAACTGGATGCTGGATTCCAAGTGTGGCCTTACCAAGGCATTATAAAGTGGTATTAACACTTCACGTAATCTTGATTCTATCCCTCTGTTTATGCAGCCCAGAACTGTGTTGACTTTTTTGGCAGCTGCTGCACACTGCTGGCTCATATCTAAATGGTTGTCCACTAAGACTCCAAGATCCCTCTCACAGGTACTACTATTGAGCAAGATACCACATATCCGGTACCTGTGCATTTTGTTTTTTTGGCCTAAATGTTTGTAAACCATCTGGCATCTTGGGATGAGGTGTGATGGATGGGTATCAGCAAACTCTTGATCCTCATCACTTGATGGTTAACTCACCCGCTGGTTTTTACGAAGCTGCCTGCCTTTATCTGATGTGTCCCGTTCGGAAAACCAGGTTAGAATCATCTCCTCGGCTAGGATTTCCAGTTGGTAGAATGTCATCAGGACCTGCAAAGAGCCACCGGAGAAGCTGGGTTTGTATGAATGGTCAGGAATGCAGAATACAGAGCTAAGCGAAATAAAGAATTATACAGAGAAACCCCCAAGGCGCTTTCCAAAAGATTAAAAAACTGGACTTTCTTGATTCTCCTTGTAAGACATTTAACTTCTCATCCAGGAAGCTCCTTCAGGTCGAACTTGGCTCTTCGAGGAAATTCAAGGAGGTCCAGTTGTTGTTTTAAAGAAAGGGTGTCAAACTTGGTTTCGTGGATGGCCGCATCAGGGTTGTGTTTGACCTGGGGGTGGGCGTGGCCAGGATGGGCGTGGCCAGCTCAAGGTCACTCCTATTGGGGGCACCTGTGGTGGGCTGAGCGCTCTGCCAGCAAAAATGGGCTTGCGAGCTCCGTTTTCGGCTGCCACGGCCTCTTGCAACCCTCTGCCAATGAAAACGGAGCTGTGTTTGTGTGTGTGTATGTTCCAGTATGACTCTGGAACGCCTTGAGCAATTTCAACCAAACTTGGTACACAGATGACTTAGTCTCTGTAAAAAAAAATACTGTGGGGGTAAGACACCCCTAACACCCTTTGGGGTGTGTGTTCTATTAAGATATAGCCTGTTGTGCCTTAAAATGGCTTCTACTGTACTGCCTTAAAATGGCTTCTACTGTACAGCACAGTGGAGTTGCCATGGTAACAGCTTCACAGTACTCCACAAGGGGGCTCCCTCTGGTAAGAGGGAAAATACAACACTAGAAATTACACGTGGTCCGGACATTTTCAACAAGGCTTTGATTATTCTTGAGGACAAATGTCTGGCCATGATCAATAAAACCAGGATCAGGAAAAACGCATACCAAATGATCATGGATCAGCTAGCAAAACAACAAGGTGGTATCATTTTACTTGACCCTTCTGGGGGCGCAGCGAAAACATTTTTAACTAATTTAATTCTCGCTGAAATCAGGGCTCGGGGTGAAGTTGCTCTTCCTGTCTAATACAGGATTTACAGAATAAATACCCGGGTAACGCCAGGTTATGAGTTAGTAATAGATATATAAGAAATAGAAGCTAAGGGAGATGCTTCTCATCATCATAACGTATACATGCAACAAATACCTACTTACAGGGGGAAACAGATCATGAAATTAATAGGGAGAAACAAAGCTTGAAGCATCCTTTTATCAAGGATATTAGGTGGTAAGACGTAATTCAAGCTTGATGTTGGAATAGCCATGGAGGCATGGACTCATGTGATCCCCTTTTGTGACCTTCCGACAAGTAAAGTCATTGGGGAAGCCAGATTCACTTAACAACCGCGTTACTAACTTAACATCTCCGGTGATTCACTTAAACGACTGTGGCAAGAAAGGTCGTCCAAGGGGCCAAAACTCACGTGACCACTGTCTCGCTTAGCAATCGAAATTTCGGCCTCAGTTGTGGTCGTAATTCAAGGCCTATCTGTAGGGACACGGTGGCTCAGGGGCTAGGACGTTGAGCTTGTCGATTGAAAGGTCGGCAGCTCGGCGGTTCAAATCCCTAGTGCTGCCGTGTAATGGGGTGAGCTCCCGTTACTTGTCCCAGCTTCTGCCAACCTAGCAGTTTCGAAAGCACGGAAAAATGCTAGTAGAAAAAATAGGGACCACCTGTGTGGGAAGGGAACAGCGTTCCGTGCGCCTTTGGCATTGAGTTATGCCGGCCACATGACCACGGAGACGTCTTCGGACAGCGTTGGCTCTTTGGCTTTGAAACGGAGATGAGAACCGTCCCCTAGAGTCGGGAACGACTAGCACGTATGTGCGAGGGGAACCTTTACCTTTATCTGTATTCATTTTCAACAAGCAAGTTACAGCGGAGGAGGTAGCTTAACTGGGTGAACTCAATGTCTGGCCAAGCAATCGAGAACCTTTCAGGGATTAGCCAAGCAGGTCCTTCCCCCAACCTGGGTGACAGGAACATGGGACCTTCCCACGGATTTAAGAGACAGAAGGAAATCCCAGTTCAACCAACAGGTCATTCATTATTCCGCCCGGGATCAACCTCCAGCTACCCTATCAACACCCGCCGGGAAGCTTACTTTGGCCAGAACCATGGTGAGCTTCTCGTGTTCCAAGAAGAACTCTTCGATGGCATGCAAAGAATCCAAGTGATCTGACGCTCGCTTGATGTAGTTCTTGAAGAGTGGAGCCCAATTCCTCAGCAACTGGGAGAAAAGGGGGGGGGGGCGGCAAAGAAAGTTGAATGCTAAAAAGTGGGAGGGGAGGGGCTTAAATAAATACAAATAGAATAGAATCTACAAATAGAATATATACAAGAATTTGGAATTGAAGGTTGTTAATAGCTCTTGCATTGAATGGAATGGAATGGGGAGGGATGGGAAGGGAAGGGAAGGGAAGGGAAGGGAAGGGAAAGGAAGGAAAGGAAAGGAAAGGAAAGGAAAGGAAAGGAAAGGAAAGGAAAGGAAAGGAAAGGAAAGGAAAGGAAAGGAAAGGAAAGGAAAGGAAGCTTTCTGAAGCTCTGTTTGGAGGCTTTTTTTCTGAAGCTCTGTTTGGAGGCTTCTTTTCTGAAGCTCTGTTTGGAGGCTTCTTTTCTGAAGCTCTGTTTGGAGGCTTTTTTTCTGAACCTCTGTTTGGGGGCTTCTTTTCTGAACCTCTGTTTCTGATGCTTTTTTCAGTCTCTGAAACCTCCGTTTGAGAAGCTGGGCGGGGCTACATTTGGAGTATAAGACTCATCCAGATTTTCACCCTCTTTTTTTGGGGGAAAAGGTGCGTCTTATACTCCGAAAAATACTGTAGTTACAACCTTTGCAGCATTCCCATGAACACGTGATCAAAATTCAAGACACTTGGTAACTGAATTTCAGATTTATGACCACTGCTGTGTATGTCCCGGGGTCACATTATCCCCTTTTGCGACTTTCTCTCAAGCAGGGGGGAAGCTAGGGAATTTTTGTCAATGCTAAGACTGTTCAAGTGGCGTTCCCACTGCGTTGTAGACTGGAGATAGATGATGTCGTATCCCTGCTGCCTCTCTGTTCAGTTTTGACACAGATGGCCTCTTGGAGGCCCCCTTTCAAACCAGCGGTCCTGTTCTGTTTCCCTCCCCCAATACTCCCAACAAAGAATCAGTCAAAGGCCTCCTCTTCTACTTTATTTACATAGATAAATGTCCTGGCCACGTCTACCCACGGGCCTGCCAAGTTTCTGGAGATAACGAGGAAATTATAGATAAGGCCAGAATTACTCATGAATATATTCTTCCCTCCGTTGATACAGTTTGCCCGCGCAAATTCATTGCTTTGTCCAAGACAAAAAACCAGGAAGTCCCGCCTCCTATTTATAGTCACTGCATGACCATCATTCCTTGGCTTTATCCCAACGCTGCTTCTGCTGCGCACGCCAGTCACGTCTGCGCAGTCTTGCATCACTCCAAAACTGTTCTTGGGGCGTTGCCAAATCAGAAGAAGGCTCGAGAGAATCAGGCCTTGCCGGCCCCTTTGAGTGGGTGCCAGGGAGGGAGAGGGCCCAAGAGAAGCAGGGCTTGCCAGGTCTTCTCCCTCACTTTCTGAATCATCCGAGTCCAGGAGTCCGGGTCCAGGAACCTGGGTCACAACAGGTCCTCTTTGCCCAAAATGTGGACTTTGCTGTCTTCTAAAGCAGGGGTCTCCAACCTTGGCAACTTTAAGCCTGTCGGATTTCAACTCCCAGAATTTCAACTCCCAATTCTGGGAGTTGAAATCCGACAGGTTTAAAGTTGCCAAGGTTGGAGACCCCTGTTCTAGAGTGACTTTTGCCCACAGTTGTCCCAACGGTGCTTTTTCAGGAGGCAACTGGACTTTGTTTTTTCTTTTGAAGACATTTCACTTCTCATCCAATAAGCTTCCTCAGCTCTGACAGGACGGTGGGGAATGGAAGGGTTTATTATATTCCTTGTAGACAGCTGGTCATTTGCATCCTTTTAGAGGGTCCTTAAAGCACTTGGAGGTTTATCTGTGTCCTCAGGGTCACCTGAGTGGTGCAAATGGTTCCTGTAGTCTGCAATTTTTCTTCTGGAAATCCATTCCTACTCCCACACCACTCAAAGGTGTTTATCCCAATTTGTATAGCTAAATATGTGCGGGAGTAGGGATGGATTTCCAGAAGAAAATATTGCAGACTACAGAACCCAGGAGCACAACTCATATGACCTTGAGGACAGAGATAAATATTCAACTGTTTCAAGGACCCGCTAAAACAGGGATGTCAAACTCAAGGCCTGGGGGCCGGATCTGGCCCACGGGGTGCTTACATCTGGCCAGCAGGGCCGCCCTGGAAACAGCGAAGGACTGGCCCGCGGTGCCTCTGCCAGCGAAAACGGAGCTCGGGAGCCCGTTTTCTCTGGCAAAGCGCTCGGGCCAACACAGGTGCCCCTGACACAAGTGATGTCAAGCTGGCCACGCCCACTCCACACACACCCTGAGGTCAAACACAATCCTGATGTGGTCCTCAATGAAATTGTCGTGTCCCACTCCCCCTCCGGCGACCGGGTTTAGGAAGTCTGTATCAAACGTGGCAACGAAGCCTCTGCAGCTTGTCAAAGTCCGTCGAGGTTTCTCAGGGCAGGCAGGAGTCCAAGTTGTGACTTCAGCGATAGAGTCCGATAGCAGCAAACTAGATGAGACTTTGCTTGACTCAAGGTTGGAATGCCACAAGCAGGTCCTTTATATAGGCTGTGGGGTGTGGCTCCATGACTCAGCATTTATCCAGGCCTGCCCCTCCCTTCCTTCTGCTGGCGTCGCCTCTCAGATCTCCGGAAGCGAGGATCCTCCCACTTTAAATTCTCTTCAGCTGGATCTGCTGTCAGCAATTCCAGCACGTGGCTGGCTCCCTGCTCACACGCTGTAGGAGTGAGGTTTGTTTGTTCATTCCTGACATCCTATCCAGGCATGGGGCCAGGGCCGGGGGCTGGAGGCATGACGGGCCATTCATCTTCATTATCGGAGTCTGATAACAGGCCCAGGTGTAGACGGGAGGGCCCCGGCTGAAGAGAGGAGGGAGGACGAACAGAAATCAAGTTTGACGCCCCTGCTCTAAAAAGATGCAAATGACCAGCTGTCTGCAAGGAGTATAAATCCTTCCATTCCCCACCATGGAAGCGAAATGTCTTCCATAGAAAAAAAAACCAGAAAGTCCAGTTGCTTTTTGGGGAAAAAAAAGCACCTTTGGGACAACCATGACTTCGATGACTGAGAATCACCATAGACTTTCAACATCCATGGCTATTATAAACCTTGAAAAAAGCCCTTGGCACCTTAGCAGTGCATCCTCCAGCTTTCAGCTGATCTACCTGTCTGAAACAACCAACCCCTGACTCTGGGCAGAAGAAACTCTCAAGGAATTTAATGGAAGGCTAAACCAAGGGAAGATGGATGCTCACGGGGACTACCAGGGTGCAGTAATGTTGAGGATCCTTTTCCGCGTTCATCTGCTGTAGAGGGTATTCCAACACAACTTTGCTGAGTACCGCCATCACTTCTTTCAGGCCAATGTTGTAGGCGTATCTACAAAGGGAAGGAGAAACGTTACCCGTCGTCCTCGTTATTTACAGATCATGCCAACCGTTCCTTTGTTTCATCTGCCTTAAAGACGATGCACGGCTTTTCTGATCCTGCTCGAACTTGAACGGCCTCCTAAGGAGCGAAGATACAGGAGCGGGACGAAACGGAAATCCGTATGATTTCAACAGCAAGGAAGATAAAGCAGCCACGGTTAAATCGATTGTTCTGTTCAGAGAACAATCGTATTTGTGTTTTTCTATTTGGAGATCGCTTCTGGATTTTGTGGCAAAAAACAAGTGAAACTTTGCCTTTGGTTCTGCCGATTAGATAGATGTGTTGTTATAGAAATAGGGCCTCTGGTGGCTCAACAGACTAATGCAGTCTGTTATTAACAGCAGCTGCTTGCAATTACTGCAGGTTCTAGTCCCACCAGGCCCAAGGTTGACTCAGCCTTCCATCCTTTATAAGGTAGGTAAAATGAGGACCCAGATTGTTGGGGGCAATAAAAAGTTGACTTTGTATATAATATACAAATGGATGAGACTATTGCTTAACACAATGTATGCCGCCCTGAGTCTTCGGAGAAGGGCAAGATATAAATTCGTAAAGTAAAAAAAAAAAAAGCCAATTATATACTAATGTGTAAAAAGTAAAAAAAAAATTGAGATTGTAATGTTGTCATCTTGTACTGTGCTAAAAAGAGTCAGAAGTCAACGCCTTTTTCTTTCTTCCCTTCTACCTCGTATTTTATTTTTCCTTCCCTTAATTTCCTTTTTTTAAAATTTTTCTTTGTATTTTATACATCAGCGGCCTTCAAACTTGGCAGCTTTAGGACTTGTGGACTTCAACTCTCAGAATTCTGAGAGTTGAAGTCCACAAGTCTTAAAGCTGCCAAGTTTGAATACCTCTGTTATACTTAACAAAACAATAAAAGTTATATACAGAGAAGAGCAGGACCAAACATTTAAACTGACTAAACTAATGCACGTGCAGAACAAAATTTCATTGTCATTTATTCATTAATACCCCAGTTTAAATTTAAATAATAAACCAAACACTTGGTGTCCACAATGTGGACATCTCTGCTCACCAGGTCTTGGAACATCCCTGTCTCTGGACAGCATCACTTTCTCCTAAAGTCACAAAAAACCTGACCAATGTCTTACTTGAGAGAGTTGATCTCCAGAACCAGGTTGTCACAAGAGATTTTTTCTTCTTCGCCTCTCTGCAAAGTCCCCAATACCTCATTCTGGAAAACTGAAATCAAGAGCAGATTAGAAGCTGAGTGAGTACTCAGGTGGACGAAGAGCCGATAAAAGCAACTTTTGGCCTCAATTCTGAAATCTATAAAGCTTTTTTCCCCCCCTCTCCGTACTCAATTTGGTTTCTCCTTTAGTGTCATGGAGCAGGGGCCTCCAACCTTGGTCCCTTTAAGACTTGTGGACTTCAACTCCCAGAGTCCCTCAGCCAGCTTTGCTGGCTGAGGGACTCTGGGAGTTGAAGTCCACAAGTCTTAAAGGGACCAAGGTTGGAGACCCCTGTCATGGAGGAAGGTGCATTGAGAGTCAACTTCCTGCCACAAAAGAGAGAAATAAGATTTACCTTTGATGTCATCCATCTGAGGAGAAGCTGGCCGGCTGTCCATCTGGTCAGACCCAAAGCTCATATCACTATCAGACTCACTTTCTTCTTCAGTTTTTACCGTGAGGCCTAGTTAAGATGGAGGAAAGAAATCTCCTCAAATTCTCTGCTTTCCCTCCAGCACCCACGTTCACGTTTCTCTCCTGTATTTCCATGTCAAGGATTATATTTTGATCGACCTCTTTCTGCTATGGTCGTTCTTACAAAACTGGATCTTGAATGGCTCTTTTGTCCTAGGGGCTAGGGGGTCTCCAAAGTTGTAAGACTTGTGGACTTCAACTCCCAGAATTCCTCAGCTACCCATGCTGGCCGGGGAATTCTGGGAATTGAAGTCCGCCAGGCTTAAAGTTGCCATGGTTGGAGACCCCTGCTCTAAACGCTGCTGCTGCTGCAGGTCTATGACAATTCGCTATAGCCAGCTCGCCACGGCCACCTTGCCACAGAACAACTCCCTTGCGGGACAAGAGTTACACTAATATCAAAGAAATGGTGGAATAACATAACATAACGTAACATCAGAGTTGGAAGGGACCTTGGAGGCCTTCTAGTCCAACCCCCTGCCCAGGCAGGAAACCCTACACCATCTCAGTCAGATGGTTATCCAACATTTTCTTAAAAATTTCCAGTGTTGGAGCATTCACAACTTCTGAAGGCAAGTCGTTCCACTTATTAATTGTTCTAACTGTCAGGAAATTTCTCCTTAGTTCTAAGTTGCTTCTTTCTTTGATCAGTTTCCACCCATTGCTTCTTGTCCTGCCTTCAGGTGCTTTGGAGAACAGCCCGACTCCCTCTTCTTTGTGGCAACCCCTGAGATATTGGAACAAAGCTATCATGTCTCCCCTAGTCCTTCTTTTCATTAAACTAGACATACCCAGTTCCTGCAACCCTTCTTCCTATGTTTTAGCCTCCAGTCCCCTAATCCTCTTTGTTGCTCTTCTCTGCACTCTTTCTAGAGTCTCAACATCTTTTTTACATCGTGGCGACCAAAACTGGATGCAATATTCCAAGTGTGGCCTTACCAAGGCATTATAAAGTGGCACTAACACTTCACGTGATCTTGATTCTATCCCTCTGTTTATGCAGCCCAGAACTGTGTTGGCTTTTTTAGCAGTTGCTGCACACGGCTGGCTCATATCTAAATGGTTATCCACTAGGACTCCAAGATCCCTCTCACAGGTACTACTTTAACGGAATAGAATCGTTAAAGAAAGGATGCAAAAAGAGGGACAGCGAAATGTAAAGGGCAAAAACTTAAAATAAACTTATTTATTTTAAATAATTAAATAGAACTGTTCAATTGTCCCGCAACGAGTTGTCTTGCGGTGAATTGGCTGCAGCAAGTTGTCCCATTCCGGCCGCTGCACCATTTTTCTTGCCAAATTTCGTCCCTTTCCAGAATCGCAGAGGGCCGTAGAACAACACGCCCATCCACGCTGGTCGTGGCATTTCTGAATCCCATTTTTCTACAAATGCTCCACTTTGCTTACCCCAAAGGCTTTGTCTTTGCTCCTCCTGGTTTGCATCGTTTTCATCGGCGGCTTTCCAAAGGTAACCTCTGCCTTGTAAGCCAACTTCTTCGGTGTTGTAGCCTGAAGTAGAAAATTAATGTCGGATTGATTACCATCGTTTTTTGGGGGGGGAAAGGGGCCCAACTAAACATAAGAAACGGGTGTGTTGACAGCAGTCCCAAAAAAAGTTCTACCTCAAAGGAGAATATTTGTAGATCAAGGCTAAAACGAGGGGTCCTTGATCCTCTCGGTGCTTGGTCCTTCCCCACCATCCTCCTCCCCCATTCCTTTCTAGCAATGATGATGTTATCTAGTTTGAGCAATGAGACGTCTGCAAGAAAACAATCCGGCTCTGAGAGTACCACGGATCCCTCAAGTCTACCTCATTTTTCTAATCCTAGCACCAAATTGGCAAGGTCTACAATGGAAGACGGTGGATCAGGAACAGCAGTCTTAGGCCCTTACCCCTTCTAGCCTGAGTAATGATGCCTTTTAGCACTAGCACTTAAGACTTATATACCACTTCACGGTGTTTTTACAGCCCTTTCTAAGCGGTTTACAAAGGCAGCCTCTTGCCCCCCGACAGTCTGGGTCCTCATTTTACCGACCTCGGAAGGATGGAAGGTTGAGTCAACCTTGAGCCTGGTGAGATCTGAACTGCCGAAATGCAAGTTGCTGGCAGTCAGCAGAAATAGCCTGCAGTACTGCATTCTAACCCAGTGGTGGTTTCAAATTTTTTTACTACCGGTTCTATGAGTGTGGCTTGGTGGGTGTGGCTTAGGCATGGCAGGGGAAGTATACTGCAAAATCTCCATTCCCTCCCCACTCCAGGGGGAAGGATACTGCAAAATCTCCATTCCCACCCCACTCCAGGGGAAGGATACTTCCCCACTCCAGGGGAAGGATACTGCAAAATCTCCATTCCCACCCCACTCCAGGGGAAGGATACCTCCCCACTCCAGGGGAAGGATACTGTAAAATCTCCATTCCCACCCCACTCCAGGGGAAGGATACTGCAAAATCTCCATTCCCTCCCCACTCCAGGGGAAGGATACTGCAAAATCTCCATTCCCTCCCCACTCCAGGGGAAGGATACTGCAAAATCTCCATTCCCTCCCCACTCCAGGGGGAAGGATACTGCAAAATCTCCATTCCCTCCCCACTCCAGGGGAAGGATACTGTAAAATCTCCATTCCCTCCCCAATCCAGGGGAAGGTTACTACAAAATCCCCATTTCCTTCTAATCAGCTGGGACTTGGGAGGCAGAGAATAGATGGGGGCGAGGCCAGTCAGAATTGTTACTACCGGATCTCCGAACTACTTAAAATTTCCACTACCGGTTCTCCAGAACTGGTCAGAACGTGCTGAAACCCCCACCTCTGTTCTAACCACTCGGCCACCACGGCTCCTTTTGCTTCAAAAACTGATTGGTTTATCATATATAATGAACTAGACATTATATTTCTATCTTCACCCCATAAACAAACCAAAACATATTGTGGAGTTAATTATTTCAGGGGCAGCATCTGGAACTAGTAAGCCGAGAACCTACATGGCCTGATGATAAAGAAGTTATAATTGAACAGGCTGAGCGCAAAAGAGGAGTCAAATGCATCATCAGTCACGAATCCACTCCCACAAGTGATCTAAATCCAGCCCATCTTGAATTCCTTTCTATTCTCCTGCTAATTTCCCTTGACTGTTAGTAGTTCAGATTCTTGTCGACAGCTTTTGCTTACAATATGCATTCGAACTGCCTGGATCTCCTGATTTTCCTGGTGCTGACAGGTCTGGGACTAGGATCAAGGACACCCAAGCGCTAGCCTGTTCTTGACCACCAAAGATTACTCTCTCCGCCTAACATACCTTGCAATTTGGATGTTGCGGGGGAGAAAATAGGAGCTAGCACTGATGATGTTACCTAGTTTGGTAACGAAATGTCTGCAAGAAAACCACGAAGCTCAGAGAGCGCCAAGAACCCGACAGTTCAACCCCAAGCTACAAATATTCTCTTTTGCCGAAAAGCAGGAGGAGAGCTATATATATAAAACAGCTAAAAGGTCTTGAACGAAAGGCAGGACACAATTCTAATAAATAAATAAGAAAATATTTGCACCACAAGAGCAATAAAAGCTAAGTAAAATAAAATGGCTGGAAAAAGGGGGTTTCTATTGTGCCCAAATAGAACCTGGAGCCCGCTTTTCCTCCACCACTTCATCATCATCTCCTTCCCACCTACTCGTTCAAAGCAGATTCTTTCTCCAGCTGCTTAATCCTTAGCAGTTATTAATCCTTATCCTTAAATCCTTAGCAGGCTCCCAAGGGAAGGGTCTACGGGGAAAAAAGGCAGAAGAGAATAACGGAATCGGAAGGGACCTTGGAGGTCTTCTAGTCCAAACCCCCTGCTCAAGCAGGAGACCCAAGTTATGGGTGCTCTAGTACTGGAGGCTTTTAAGAAGAGATTGGATAGCCATTTTGTCTATCCAATCTCTTCTTAAAAACCTCCAGTACTAGAGCACCCATAACTTCTGTTCCACTGGTTAATTGTTCTCACTGTCAGGACATTTCTCCTTAGTTCTAGGTTGCTTCTCTCCTTGATTAGTTTCCACCCGTTGCTTCTTGTTCTACCCTCAGGTGCTTTGGAGAATAGCTTGATTCCCTCTTCTTTGTGGTGGCCCCTCAGATATCGGAAGACTGCTATCATGGCATCCCTAGGAAACCCACAGGAGAACAGTCTCGCTCTCCAAGACATCCCGGGGACCAAGTTCTACCCTCAGGTGCTTTGGAGAACAGCTTGACTCCCTCTTCTTTGTGGTGGCCCCTCAGATATCGGAAGACTGCTATCATGGCATCCCTAGGAAACCCACAGGAGAACAGTCTCGCTCTCCAAGACATCCCGGGGACCAAGTTCTCCCCATACCTTTTTGCTTCGCTTTGCTCTCCTCCTTGTTCACATCTGCATCATCGCTGAACTCGTCTTCGTCATACTCTTCTTCATCCGCAGGATGCAGGGATACGACCGTGCCTTCTGGAAAGACCTTGTTTGGGCCCACCACCACCTACAATGAAGCAACGTTTCCACGTTTAGTTCCCTCGGGAAGTCAAAACAGGCTTGCAAATTTTAAGCCCCCCAATGCACACAGCTGGGGAGGGGGAGGGAGGAGGTCAGGAACCCAGATCCCTAACAAAGCAGCAAGAGGATCAGCTATGAGGCCAAGTGTTGTGACTCGTCCTCCCTCCTCTCCTCAGCCGGGCCCCTCCCGTCTCCAACCAGGCCTTTTATCAGACTCTGAGTCTGATAATGAAGATGAACGGCCTGTCATGCCTCCAGCCCCTGGCCCTGGCCTTTGGCTCAGCCTTCAGAGCAGGAAGGCAGCCAGGTGCTGGAATTACTTGGCCCTACTTCCTCTGACCCCTCCCTTTCCCAGAAGCTGCCAGCAGATCCAGCTGAAGACAATTCAAAGTAGGAGGACCCTCGCTTCCAGAGATCTGAGAGACAATGCCAGCAGAAGGAGGGGTGGGGCAGGCCTGGATAAATGCTGAGTCATGGAGCCACACCCCACAGCCTATATAAAAGACCTGCTTTTGGCATTCCAACCTTGAGTCAAGCAAAGTCTTATCTAGTTTGCTGATATCGGACTCTATCGCTGAAGTCACAACTTGGACTCCTGCCTGCCCTGATAAACCTCGAAGGAACTTGGCAAGCTGCAGAGGCTTCATTGCCAAGTTTGTTACGAACTTCCTTGATTCGCTCGTCGGAGTGGGAGTGGGACACGACATCAAGCTTGTATCCGACTCTCATTCTGAGCACCTCTTACTTGCTGAGCAGCAGGACAGGTTGCTGCGTTTCATGATAAGAATATACGTTTAGATAAGGTTGTCATCTTGAGAATAAGGACCTTTCGAGACTGCCTGTAGGAGAGGACCTGTCGTGTCCCACTCCTCCGCTGACGGCCGGGTCAGGGAAATCCGAATCAGGTGTGCCTCTGCAGCTCTGCCAAAGTCCTAGCAAAGTCCTCAAGGCAGGCAGGAGACGGAGACGACTTCCGGTGTCCGGTGGCAACGGACGTCTGGAAGGCTTCTCCTGCCTCCAGTGTCCGAATCCGGCCGCCGCCGAGGCCCTTAGGGGCCAGGTGTTCCGAAAAGGACACCTGCCGCACGGACGGCTCGCCAGGGGTCTCCCAGCCGATATACAGGACTGGGGGGACCGATGCTGGCGCGTCCTAGGCTCGGCGGGGTTCGGAGGCCACAGGCCGCGGCCATTACTTTGGTCGTCGCCTGGGCGCTGTGCCCGGTGACACGGGGGCTTTGGATTTATAATTGCAGCAGCCTGGTGGTGAACAGGGAACGGAGAAGAATTGAGGAATGAAGAAGGGAAGGGAATATCGGCAAACGTGAGTGGAGTACTCCGGAGTGCGGGGGGGTTTTTTTCTCCCCTGCGACTGGAAGGAGTACGAATCACTTTGGAGAGAGGAGAACTTAAAATAACAAGATTACCGGTTTTGTGGAGCTCTGGAGAGAAGAGGTGATGGAGAAATTTAGGAGGGAGGGTTTGAGGCCCCCCCTCCCTCTGGGGAACAATGGTGGCGTCCAGCTTCCGCCTTCACTATGAGAATCTTGATGACATCACTTCCCTTCGGCTTCCTGGTTGATTAACTGTACTCTGGACTCGTTGCTCCTGTGAGTGCCCCCTGGTGGATCCGGAGGAAATTATAAGGATACTGTGCTTGCCTGAGGATTTTGAAAATTTTTTTTTTAAATGGCAAAAGGTCAGAGACCAACTGCTGGAGAAATGGAGAGAATTCTGGAAAAGTTATCTAATATGGACAAGAAACTGGATGAAATAAGAGCAGAAATTGTGACTATCCAAAAGGATTTAAAGGATACTCAACAAGTCTCAGCAGAAAATAAGCAGAAAGTGGAAGGTCTGAGGGCTGAGATGGGCGCAGTGAAGAAAAGAGGGGAGACGACAAGCAATGCTGTGCTTGGACTACAGATGGATAAAATGTCTTATTTCCTTAGGTTTCAAAATTTGGAAGAAGTGGACCAAGAAGACTTGAGAGATGTTGTGACTAAACTGTTGGGAGAATTTCTTGGGAGAGGTGTTGATTTTATGAATTGGGATGTGGATCGAGTTTATAGAGTTAATTCACAATATGCACGCACGCATGCAGTTCCTAGAGAGGTTCATGTCAAATTTGTGAAAAGAGAGACGAGATGAAATTCTTAGAAAACATAGGAGTGGGGCACTGACTTATAGGGGCAGGGAGATAGCCATTCTGAGGCAGATTCCCAGACAGGTACGTGAAATGAGAAAGAAATATTACTTTTATCAAGCAAATTGTACCAGAAGGAGTGGGCTTCAGATGGCTGATGCCAGAGGGATTGATGATTTTCCGGGAGGGCATTACGAAAAAAATTAGTACAATTGCGGAGGCTGCGGCCTACGTGGAGGAACACAAAGCCCTCCTGGATTTAGATGACCCAGGAATTGAAGAAGGGGAGGTTATAGACCATGGGGCGGAGGCGGCTGCCGCTGTTGCGGCCCTGGAGTTGGGTCAGGCTGAACCCAGAGTTCTGAGATCCAAAACTAGGAAGTGACAAAGATATTTGGTATTGTGTTGGTTTTCCTTATTCTCTTTCGTATGATATTCTGATTATTCTTGACCCTTCCTTATTGTGTATGTAAGATTGAAACTTAGCTACTTCAGATCACCTGCTTGCCATATGGCTGTTGTATGTGTTTAAAATTTTGAGTAAAATTCTTATCATGTATAAGAAAAATGAAAATTTACCATACCTGATATGTATTTGCATAAATCTTTTTTGACCAATAAAAACTTTTTATAGCAAAGGCAGGCAGGAGACCAGAAAGTGACTTCAGCAAGATATGTTTAGACTTTGCCTGACTCAGAGAATGCCAGAAAGCAGATCCTTTATATAGGCCATGGGGTGTTGCTCCATGACTCAGCACTTATCCAGGCCTGCCCCTCCCTTCCTTCTGTTGCCTCTGCCTATCAAGTCTTCTGACGCGAGGGTCACTCCAATCGGCAGCTGTTGGTAATTGACCTTCCTCAGGCTCACATGCTGTGGAGGAGGGGGAGGGGTCTAGTTGCTCCGTTTGCCTGGGCATGGAGCCAGAGCTGGGGGCTGGAGGTATTTCTTCCTCTTCAGCCTGTCTGGGCATGGAGCCAGGGCTGGGGCCGGGAGATGCCCCCTCCTCAGCCTGGCTGGGCATGGAGCCAGGGCTGGGGCCGGGAGGCATGCTAGGACATTCTTCAGCGTTCGGAAGCAGATAAGCAGACCCCGGCTGTGGTGAGATTGGGCGAGACACAACAGGACCAGGCTGAAGGGGTCAAAGGCGTCATCAGCCTCAAGTCTCTTCATATCCACAAGAGAGCTAAGTCAAGCCCACCTTGAATTCCTTTTACTCTTATCTACCGCCAATTTAGGGATGCGGTTGCTCGGTGGCTAAGACGCTGAGCTTGTCGATCGAAAGGTTGGCAGTTCAGCGGTTCGAATCCCTAGTGCTGCCGTGTAACAGGGTGACCTCCCGTGACTTGTCCCAGCTTCTGCCAACCTAGCAGTTCGAAAGCACGTCAAAAATGCAAGTAGAAAAATAGGGACCACCTTTGGTGGGAAGGGAACAGCGTTCTGTGCGCCTTTGGCATTGAGTCATGCCGGCCATATGACCACGGAGACGTCTTCGGACAGCGCTGGCTCTTCGGCTTTGAAATGGAGATGAGCACCGCCCCCTAGAGTTGGGAATGACTAGGACATATGTGCGAGGGGAACCTTTTACCTTTTACTTTTCACCGCCAATTTGTTTTGACCGTTAGTAGTTTAGATTCTTGTGGAGAGCTTTAGCATACAATAAACCTACATATTCATTTGAACTGCCTGGATTCCTGATTTCCTGTGCCTGGCACCGCCCTGATGTAAGAGGGCACTGAACGTTCCGTTGGGGAGCTTCTACAAACTGTCAACCTACCACCAGATAAATAAGGACGCTGCTAATGCCAATGCATTTGAAACAGACCGAAGAGAGACAGCGCAAACGGTGGTTGACATTTGATTTGTCTCAAGATGTTTTAATTTCTTACCTTTGACCCCCCAGTTAAAGGGTTCGCAACCCACCCGAAGATGTGATGACTTCAAGTTCCATTCTGGGCATTAAAATCCACATATCTTAGATGTCTAAGGAGAGTCCGGTTGCCTCTCGAAAAAGCACCTTGGGGACCTCTATCTGAGCATTACCAAGGTTAAGAAACATTGCTCTATCAGAAGAAAAATAAAAGAATAACAAAATCATGCCGCCTCTAACTCACCTGGGAAGTAAGGACGCAATGAGGATTCAACGTTACGCCTTCCTTCACCTCTGCCTCGTCACAAACGATGGACTGATAGATTTTTACACCGTCTCCTATATGGACATCATTCCACAGGAATGCTCGGTCCAGGAAGACCCCGTTACCTGATCGGTACCCAAAAAACAAACCATCACTTTGTTGGGGTCACCAACCTTTCGGACTTCAGGGACCACTAAATTCATCATTTTAAAACCTGTGGAACCCACTAATAGGATCTGTCCAATGACCGGCTGGGTGGGCGTGGCAAGGTGGTCATGTGACTGGGTAGGTGTGGCCAACTTAGCGTCACTCACAATGAGGGTTGCTTTGCCAGCCTCTACTCGCTACTCCTTGCCTGCCCCGCTGGGGCTCTTTAGGGCCCCAACAGGAAGCAGTTGCTGGAGCTAAGCAGCCACCACGAGAAAGAGTTGGCAAAACAGCTCAGTTCAAATTGGATCTGATCGAGAAGGAGGCTCAGCAGAAGCAACTCACTGAGGACTAGGAGCATAGGCTTTCCAAGCAGAGGGAAGACCTGCGGGAGTGCAAGGCCAGGTACCAGCGCCTGGAGGCTCAGCGGGCTGAGATGGTCAGCCAGTTCCAGGCCATGATGCAGTCCCACTGGAATGAGGCCCTCCGGCTCTTCGCCACCAGCGGCACTTCCCTCCAGCCTTCGCCCAAAGCCCCACACCAGGAGGCTGAAGCAGACCCCAAGTCGGAATTTCTGCCCCCCTCCAACCCACACAAAAAGACCCTGAAGGGGGAGACTCTCTGCAGCAACACAAACATTCATTGCACGAATCTGTCCCACGGGCCGTAGTTTCAGGACCCCTGATTTAGTGCAGTATGAAAAATGCAAATAATTTTTCTGGGGACCACCAAAAATTTCTCACGGACCACCAGTGGTCCACGGACCACCAGTTGGTGACCGCTGCTTTATGCCATACTTATCCAGGTGTTTGCTTACAATAGGTAAGTTCGTTGTGTCTATTCACAGCATAAAGTGACTTGTTTTTCTTTAGCACTTTATGTAAACTCTTGCAACTCAGAAGCCACGATTTACAGACTTACAATTATTGGTTCAGTGACCGTTCGAAGTTACGACTGCATGGATTTGGGTGCTGGCCATCTGGCATGGATTTCTCAGAGTTACCCTCTCCTGGGTTCATGCGATCATCATTTGTAACATGCCAGCTGGCTTCCAGCAAGCAAAGTCAATGGGGGGAGATGCCAGATTCGCTTTAACAACTGCAGCGATTCGCTTAACAACTGCAGTAAAAAAAGTTTGTAAAACGGGGCGCAACAGGCTTGCTCAGCAATAATCATTCAAGGCAGCCTCGTTTTACGTTTGTGATGGGGAAGACCTGGATTTAAATCAATCGTTTACCCAATGCTGCATGTAGTTTTGTCTAGGCCAGAGGTCTCTAACCTTGGCAACTTTAAGACTTGCGGACTTCAACTCCCAGAATCCCTCAGCCAGCAAAACTGTAAGACTTGTGGACTTCAACTCCCAGAATCCCTCAGCCAGCAAAACTGTAAGACTTGTGGACTTCAACTCCCAGAATCCCTCAGCCAGCAAAACTTTAAGACTTGTGGACTTAAATTCCCAGAATCCCTCAGCCAGCAAAGCCAGCAAAACGTTTAAGACTTGCGGACTTCAACTCCCAGAATCCCTCAGCCAGCAAAGCCAGCAAAACTTTAAGACTTGTGGACTTCAACTCCCAGAATCCCTCAGCCAGCAAAACTTTAAGACTTGTGGACTTCAACTCCCAGAATCCCTCAGCCAGCAAAGCCAGCAAAACTTTAAGACTTGCGGACTTCAACTCCCAGAATCCCTCAGCCTGCAAAGCCAGCAAAACTAAGACTTGTGGACTTCAACTCCCAGAATTCCTCAGCCAGCAAAACTTTAAGACTTGTGGACTTCAAATCCCAGAATCCCTCAGCCTGCAAAGCCAGCAAAACTTTAAGACTTGCGGACTTCAACTCCCAGAATTCCTCAGCCAGCAAAGCCAGCAAAACTTTTAAGACTTGTGGACTTCAAGTCCCAGAATTCTGGGAGTTGAAGTCCTCAAGTCTTAAAGTTGCCAAGGTTAGAGACCCCTGGTCTAGACCACTGCAAGCCACCCAACATTCCCCCCCCCTCCGCACCCCCGTCTGGTTTAGCCTCTGAAGTCATTTAGCTGCAAATTCCCCTCCAGTAAATTAGCTGCTGCACGAAATCTCTGCGATGGGAATGGTGGTTTGATCCAATCTTCATATTTTACATCACCTCCCTTCTGGGTTCAACACTTACAGGTTGTCCTCGACTTAGAAGAAGTTCATTTAGGGCCCGTTCACAATTACAAGGGCAATGAAAAAAAAAAAGGGTGACCGTTTTGCACAGTTACAACCGTTGCAGCACCCCTGCGGTTGTGTGATCAAAATCCAGATGCTTGGCAACTTGGTCCATATTTATGATGGTCGCAGTCTCCTGGGCTCACGTGATCCGCTTTTGCGACCTTCTGACGAGCAAAGTCATTGGGGGAGCCAGATTCACTGAACAACCAGGTCACTGACTTAATTCACTTAATGACCGAGTCAAGCAAGGTCGTGACATGGGGCAGAAACTCCCTCAACAAATGCCTTGCTTAACGACAGAAATTTGGGGCTCCTCGTAAGTCGAGGACCACCTGTATTAAGGCTTCTGCCCCGTCGTGTTTTCTGTTGCGCCTGCACCCCAAGCTCGACAGCGGACTCCTCGGGCCCAAAACCTGGTCCTACGGGCATCGCGACGTACCTATTTTGCAATTGGGCCCAATGACGCTGTTGGTGATGCAGCATTTCGCGCCCACGGATGTTCCTTGCCCAATGAGTACGTTCTCTTCCAGCACACTCTCGTGGCCCAGACTAACTTCCGCACCCCGGTAGATATTGTGGCGGGAATGAGTGCAGCTCTGCTTCTCGCTGATGAAGTTCATTTCCGGGGTGACCGGATAGACCCAGCGCTGCAGGATGTCCGAGGACACCGACTCGTACATCGACAAATTGGAAACGGAGGCGCCGTATTCTTCCGACGTCACGTACATGTGGATTTGGTTCCCAAGGACCTGAAGAAGAGAGAAGGGCTATCAGGAAAGGCCTTGAACCTTCTTTTCCAATAACAAAACAGGATAACAGGTTTGGAAGGGACCTCGGAGGTCTTCTAGTCCAACCCCTTGCTGTCAAGCTTAAAGCGGAATTGGAAGCACCTGTTTTACTCAGGGCTTCTGGCTGACACAGCAAAGTGGGGGGGGGGGTTAGTGATAGAAGGGGTCTGTAGACAGAACAGAATAACTCCTTGGTGACAGCTGGCTGGTCAGAAGGGGAGGAAAGTTGTAACCAAGCAACCAGCTAGTGTCCCAGATTGGACAATGTGATTTAATGTTTGGAGAAGACTAAAAAAATGTTTTTTTGAAGGCGGTGGAAAGGCCGGGAAGATTTAGAACTGGCTTTCCACCGGTTTGTGCCAAGATGCTAATTCCAATAAAGACTGTTCTTTGAGCACTTAACCTGCCTTGGGGTTCTGCTTTGAAATGGAGGCATTACTTGGAACACTGACACCTGCTCAAACAGGAGACCCTATACCAGTCATGGCGAATCTTCGGCATTCTTGCATGCCGCCCCGCGTGCCGCAAGTGGCACGCGAAACCATCCCGTGCCGAATGCGCGGCCTCGCCGGCTCCTGTCGCGTTCCTGTGCTCAAACGTGTGCTGGTCAGCAGGCCATTGCGCGCACAATGCCGGCGACCCCAGAAGTGCAGCGGTCCATCGTGCATGCGTGAGCTGCCAACCCGGAAGGCCGGATGCCGGCTTGCGCATGTGCAATGGACCGCCGCACTTCCGGGGTCTGACGGCCAGCTGACTGGCACGCGTTTGAGGAGCTGGCGAGGCCGGAGATCTCCCCTCCTCTTGCCTTTTGAAAGAGGCTGAAGACCAGGCTCCGGCCACAGGTCTTGGGGGGGGGGGGTCCAGTGGGGACATGTCATTCTGGAGGTGTTTAATGGACTAAGACCCCATCTCTTACCCGTGTGTGTCTTGCTCCCTATCTTTATTAATTTTTAAGTCAATTTTAACATTAAATCTTTATTGTCGTAATGTTCCACCTTGCCGCTTAAGCTGTCCAGAGTCCCCTCTAAGCGAGATGGGCCGCGTGCGAGTTTAATGAATACATAAAAGTTATCCATTTTGTGTGTGTGAGATTGCTCTCAGGCACGCTGAATTTATTTATTATGTATTCATTTATAAAAACTATTCGCCATCTTACCCTAGGGTAGGGGGTCTGCAAACTTGGCTCTTTTAAGACTTGTGGACTTCAACTCCCAGAGCTTTGCTGGCTGAGGAACTCTGGGAGTTGAAATCCACAAGTCTTAAAAAAGCCAAGTTTGTAAAAGGCGAAAGATTTATACGATCTGAAGAGAAACCAAAGTATTTCCTATCTCTTTTATTTTTATTGTGAGGGGATTTAAAGTTTAAAATTTTTAAAGGTGGGAGGTTATGTATATTTTGTATACTTTAGCTTGTGATTGTTGGTCATAATACCGGGTATTTGCTCTGGGAAGTCGGGGGGGGGGAGTGGGAGGAAGTGGGGAAAGGGGGGGAAATGATACATGGATTGATTATTAATGTACAGTAATGTTTGAAGATATGAAATTAAAATTTAAAATGATATTGGGGCTGCCCGACTGCCATTTCAGAAAGAAAAGGAGAGAGGAGTAGAAGGAGGGAAGAAAGTAGGTAGGAAAGAGTTGAGAAGGAGGAGGGGAATAAGAAGGTTAGATGGGGTAGAAGAAGGGAGGAGTGGAGAAGGAGGAGAGGAAGTAGTAAAGTGAAGAAGATGAAGGATGTGAAAGTAGTAGAGGGTAGAGAGGGAGGTTGTGAAGAAAGGAAGTGGTAGTCGGGCAGGCCTGAATCAGTAATAAATAAAAATTAATGATTAATGATGGATAATAGTTTGTACATAAATATGATGTTGGAAAATGGAAATAAAAATTATTTAAATCTGGAAAAAGCCAAGTTTGCAGACCCCTGCCTTAGGGTAACCCTGGGCAGCTTAGAGTTACATCTAAGCTAAAACATTAAAAAATTAAAAGCAAACCTTAAAACCAAAGACACGTGGGGTGGGCGAGGGTAGAGTGAGGGGGAGGTAGGATCTGTTATTACTCCATCAACCCCCCCATTGTGTTGATCCTCTATTGGGGTCCGAAGCTGGCTGGCAAACTCACATCTTTTGGCTGTGAAAGGATAGGAGGGTTTGGGTCAACCTCACATGGGGGGGGAGGAGGGGTTCCAGAGGAGCCATAGCAGAAAAGGCCCTCCTCCTGGACCCCACCAGTCAGAATTATGGGGCTGATAGGACCCGCAGCATGCCTCCTCTGCCGGCACGACTGATAAGGGGCCAATCCCAGGGCGGTGAGATGGTCCTTCAAGTAACCTGGACTCAGGCCATGAAGGGCTTGAAAGGTGATCACCAACACCTTGAATTGCACCTGGGAGCAGACCGACAACTGGTGCAGCTGGAGGAACAGTGGTGTTACAAGGGCCAATCTTGGGGGGCCCAAAACTACCCACTGTTGCACTCAGGTGGCCTACAAGTTTAATGAATTATTACTGTTAATTAGGGGTGGGATTCAAAAAATTTAGCAACCGGTTATCTGTCCGGTTGCTGGGTGGGCGTGGCCATGGTGGGTGTGGCCTACTCAGCCTTCTGCACCATTGTGGGGGGACATTTTTGCCTTCCCCAGGCTCTGGAGGCTTCCTTGAGCCTCCGGCAGGGCGAAAACAGCCTCCCCTGGGCTCCAGAGGCTGGAAACAGGCCCGGTTCCAGACTTCCGGGAGGCCTGTTTTTCGCCTTACCGGAGCCTCCATGCAGGCCTTGCACTTACCTAGGATCCAAAACGGGCCACATGGAGACTCCTGGGAGAGAAGGGCGGGGTGGGTGGGGCCAGCCAGTCCTTGCAACTACCGGTTTGGCGAACCAGATGTAAAATTAGCATCCGGTTCACCCGAACTGGTCTGAACCGGCTGAATCCCACCCTTGCTGTTAATGAATTATTACATTTAGGAAGTGGGTCTTTGGCTGGACAGTAGTGGGTGTGGCAAAATGGGTGGAGTCAGAGGGGTCACCGAATGATTCTGAATTCCAGAGACTCGCATCTCATCAATTACTCCAAAATCAGATGGATGTTTGTGCTGCCAAATTATTACCCGTTGTGACCCAGGCCCAAATAGGTAATAGGAAACTCAGTCAGTGAAAAAACAAACTTTATTCGAACAGCTGAGAACTACTTCATTCCCAGCGTAGTTTAACTAAATTAAAGCAAATTCCTCTCAACATAAATTCCTCAGTCCTATCAGAAACCTTGGTCCAATTAGGCAAACTGTCGAAGGCCCTTCTTGGCAAACGTTCAGAAAACACCGATACAAAATAAATGCAAGAAGACGAAGCTATCAACGTTGTTTTCCGGCAAAGCCCAAATGCCGTTGCTGGTCTTTTTTAAGCCTTATGGGAGGGGCCAATCATCTCTTGGCCCTACTCCGGAGTCATCCTCTTTGCTTGAGCTGCTCTTGCCTTCTGGCAGCTCTTCTCATGCATGCATTAGGAACAGGCTCCTCCTGTTCCTCTGCCTCAGTACTATCAGTCTCTGGAGGCTCTGGAGTCTGCACCGCACTCCCAGATGGCCCTGGCCCCACCTCAGCTTCTGATGCAGAGCCTTCCTCCGGGCCTTCCCCAGCCTCCAGGACTGGCCCGCGCTCTTCCTCAGCCTCATCGCTGTCCGACTCAGTTGCCAGCTCCGCAGGCTGTTGGCGGACCACAACACTACCTATATCTCATTCGTAATGCATTCTACCAGAAGAATGGTAAAGTATTTCTGCACAGAATACACAATGCCTCGATGACACATTTCCTGGACCTTCATGATTTGGAACAAGACTACCCACTCTTCCCCAGCAAGCCTCCGCTACGCATTTACCTCTTCGTTCACCAACAAGCCACGGACAAAGTCATCCCGAGTCTGATAATCAAAATTATCCGTAAACAGCTCAGCCACCTACAAAAGAAGAACAAAACAGGGTTGGAGTTTATGCGACTTTCGTTTTACGATTCTGTCTGAGACGAGACCAAGACGAGGCCAAGAGGAATCTCCACCTTTAGCAAGAGGAGCTATCGATATGTCTCATCCTAAGCACAGGCAGTCCTCAACTTAACAACAATTCGCTTAGGGACCGTTAGAAGTTACATCGACACTGAAAAAATGACGTATGGCCGTTTTTCACACTTGACCGTCGCAACAATCCCACTGTGGTCATGTGATCTACATTCAGATGTTTGGCAAGTGGATCGTATTTATGACGGCCACAGGGTCCCGGAGTCATGTGATCCCCTTCTGACAAGCATAGTCAATGGGGAGGCCAGATTCAATTCACAACCGTGTCACTAATTTAAGAACCGCAATGATTCACTTAACGGATGCGGCAAGGAATTTCTCAGTCGGCAACGTAAGACTTTGGGCTCAATTGTGGTCGTACGTTGAGGACTACCTGTATAGACTGAAGTGCACAAAGGAACATGCATGTCACTACAGGTAGTCCCCAATTTAGAGCAGTTCACTTAGTGGCCGTTCGAAGTTACAACAGCCCTGGAAAAATGTGACTTATGACCAGTTTTCACACTCGTGGCCGTTTCAGCATCCCCCTGGTCATGTGATCAAAATTTGGCTGCTTGGCACCTGGCAGGTGTTTATGAGGGCCACAGTATCCTGGAGCAGGGGTCTCCAACCTTGGCGACTTTAAGGCTTGTTGTTCTGTCCCCCTCGCCTCAGTCCGAGCGATGACTTAATTAGCCGGCACTATCAGCTCTGGCAGCAAACTAGTGAGCATCTGCCAAGTGTCTCTGTTATCTCCCTTGATGCCGATGAGTCAACAAACAGTACTTCAGCTCTAGTCAAGCAGTTGATTTGCCTGCTACAAAGAGGCATAGCAGCCCTTGCTGCTTTTATATCCTGTGGGGTGTGGCTCCTTCACTCAGCACTTCCTAGGCCTGCCCCACCCCTGCTTCTGTTGTTCCCGCCTTTCCTGCCTACAAAACCTAGGGTCCAGCCAGGCCTGATTGCCATCAGCTGGGTCTGGAGGCGTGGCCTGGGGGGGGAAGAGTCAGGGGACGGAGGCCTCGTTATCTCCTCCACCTGGCCTGCCTCTGGCTCCTGGAGCTGAGCCAGGGAAGCCGGTGCTCCCGAGGTAAGTCCTGATGGCCCTTCCCCCTCACTTTCCAAATCACTTTCTGGCAGGGGACCCGGCTTGGGGGGCGCAGACACACCACTTGTGGACTTAAACTCCCAGAATTCCTCCGTCCACAAGCCTTAAAGTGGCCAAGGTTGGAGACCTCTGTCCTGGAGCCATCCAGCCAACCATGATTAAGCCAATTGCAAGTCAGCCTGATGGGAGAACATAACCAAGGCCTGCTTGTTGATTCCTGATCCTTTTTATGCCACGTACCTGGGGAGAACAGAGGCTAATATGGCAGTCTAGCAAATCGTTCCGTACTTGGACTTCTTCAACCTTGCTCTGAAACAAACTCTAGAACAAACAAGCAAACAAAAAATACAGTGAAGACCTACATATATTCACTCACTGCCAAAGCTACTCTGCTAGCTGGGAATTTCGATAGGAAAAATGGATCTCTACAGTGGTGGGTTTCAAAAATTTTTACTACCCGTTCTCTGGGTGTGGCTTGGTGGGCGTGGCATGGCTTGGTGGGCGTGGCAGGGGAAGGATACTGTAAAATCTCCATTCCCTCCCCACTCCAGGGGAAGGATACTGCAAAATCCTCATTTCTTCCCGATCACCTGGGACACGGGAGGCAGAGAATAGATGGGGGTGGGGCCAGTCAGAATTTTTACTACCGGTTCTCCGAACTACTCAAAATTTCCGCTACTGGTTCTCCAGAACTGGTCAGAACCTGCTGAAACCCCCACCTCTGGGTCTCTGGAAGAGACTTTTTAAAAAGAGACTGGACAGCCACCTGTCTGATATGGTATAGGACAGTGATGGCTAATCTTTTCGGCACTGCATGCCGAAACTAGAGCACACGTGTGCACATCGGAGCGCCAGAATCCGGAAGAGAGCAGTTGGCCAGCGTGCATGCGCGCGGTGGCCAGCTGTTCCCTTCTGGGTTCCAGCGTGCATGTGCACCGGCCAGCTCCTCTCTTCCGGGTTCCGGCACACACGCATACTGGCATGCGCACCCCGGAACCCAGAAGAGAGCAGCTGGCCAGTGTACATGTGCGCGATGGAACCTGGAAGAGCAGCTGGTGATGGCGCACACTGCCCCCAACCATCTCGGTCCTTATTTTACCAACCCCGGAAGGATAGAAGGCTGAGTCAACTTTTGAGCCGGTGAGAATTGAACTCCACGAGTACCGGGAACAAAGTTTTCTCATCAAAATGCGTCAGT
Source organism: Ahaetulla prasina (assembly GCF_028640845.1). Classification (NCBI taxonomy): domain Eukaryota; kingdom Metazoa; phylum Chordata; class Lepidosauria; order Squamata; family Colubridae; genus Ahaetulla; species Ahaetulla prasina. Next base: position 108,894,484 of record NC_080544.1, read on the forward strand.
TACCAAATTCTATGAATGTCATAGCAATCACGTACCAAGATATGACTGTACAGGGCCTTGAAAGGCACCTCACTGTTTTCTTAGCTATTAACTCAGTGTCTCTCAAGGCCAGCCGTTTTAAGTTCTGTGGACTTCAACACCCAGAATTCCCCAGCCAGCAAACCTGGCTGGGGAATTCTGGGAAGGGAAGTCCACAGATCTTAATATGGCGTTTCTCATCCTCGCCATCTTTAAGACGTGTGGCCTCTTAAACTCGTAGCAAAACTGGCTGCTTGACTCATGCTCGTAGATTCACACACACACCATAGGAAAACCGAAATGCTTGAGCCCTTGCGTCCGCTGATAGTGGAGCACTCGTTTTGTAACACTGTCCATGACCAGGATAATATCATCCTCCGGACATCGGCCCCGATGACCTGGCGAACACTCTTGAAATATCATCGTCATTACAGATACATTCTTCTCCATTTTACGCCGCGTCCTGGACCAGGAGAGAGGGACAAGGTCAGAGTTTTTAAAAATAACAACCACCACCACCGCAACAAAGGACACTCACAGATAAAATAGAAACACATCATTCCCACCAGAAGGGCCTTTGGGAGATAGTCCTCATCTTACAACAGTTCATTTAGTGACTGTTTGCAACTTCACGGAATGATATTACTTATTTATTGAATTGATTTGCAGCCCATCTCATTTCAAAGTGACTTCAAAGATACGACTGGTGTCGTGTCCCACTCCTCCTCTGACGGCCGGGTCGGGGAAGTCTGTATCAAGCGTGGCCACGAAGCCTCTGCAGCTTTGCCAAATTCCTGTCAGAGTTCTCAGGGCAGGCAGGAATCCAAGGTGTGACTTCAGCAACCAGATGAGACTTTGCCTGACTCAAGGAATGCCAAACAGCAGATCCTTTATATAGGCCATGGGGTGTGGCTCTCATGATTCAGCACTTATCCAGGCCTGCCCCTCCCTTCCTTTTGCTGACATCGCCTCTCCATTCTCCGGAAGCGGGGATCTGTCTATGTTTTGTCCTCCTGCTCAGCTGCCGGTAATTCTAGCTCGTGGCTGGCTTCTTGCTCAGTCTGTCCGGGAATGGTGCCAGGGCTGGGGGTTGGAGGCATGCCAGGCCATTCTTCTTCACTATCAGTCTCTGGCTCAGATAACAGGAGATGGGAGGGGCCCGGCTGCGGAGAGGGAGGCGGGCGAGGCACAACAACTGGTCTATTAAAAACAGAAATCTGGTCTGCTCTAACAAAACCCTTCTAAGCATACAGGTAGTCCTCGACTTGCAACAGTTCATTTAGTGACCATTCAAAGTTACAATGGCACCAAAAAAAACACACCTGACTTATGACCATTTTTCACACCTACGGCCATTATTGTCAGGCCTGGAAACCATACTAGACTTTAGGGTTCAAGACGCTGCCACATTTTTCCCCTGAGGGGAAGAAGGGGGGCTGAGGGGTATGGTAACATTCTTCAAGCGGTCAAGGTCGGATGGTGTTCACATCTGCAGGAAGAGTGGCGAGAAGATATTCAAATGAACTGGGAGAACGTGGGACCATGTGACCATCAAAGGGGTCAGGGGGGTGGGGCTCTTGGGGTTTGTATAACTGGGAAAAGAATCCGGAAGTTCAGTTTTGGAATTTCACTCATCGTGTGCCAGTTTCCTCATGCTAGTAAAGAACTCTGAAAAACAATGGCTTCTGAGTTTTTTTTATGCAGAAGAGGTTTTTCTGGAACCTTGACAATTAGGCATCTCATGCTCACGATTGAAATCATGCGTCACATGACTGAAATCATGTGTCACATGATTGAAATCATGCGTCACATGATTGAAATCATATGTCACATGATTGACACTTGGCAATTGACTCCTATTTATGACGGCTGCAGCTGGGCAATTGACACCTATTTATGACGTCATAAATGGGTTGATTGCCAAGCACCTGAATTTCATGCGATTTCCCCCTTTGCCACATTCTACGCAAAGTCAGATCCACTCAACAAATCCTGTTACTAACCTGACAGCTGCAGTGATTCGCTTAACGACTGTGGCAAGGAAGGCTGTAAAATGGGGCAATACATAACAAACTGTCTCGCTCGGCGACATAAATTTTGGGCTCCAGTGCGGCCGTAAGTCGAGGACTACCGGTGCCTTTCTCCTGAACACCCACCTGTGTTCCTGTAAAGCTGCGGAAATATTAATATTGGAGACCACGTCTCCCGAGACGAGGATAAAGTCAGAACGAACAAGAGACTTGGCATCAACATCACGCAAGATATCGCCGAGGGAACGATAGAGGTCCGAGATGACAAATCGCACAACGTTGGGCGATGATGGGCTGCACCATTTAGAGTTCCTGGGGAGGGAGAGAGAGTGGAGGGAAATCAAGAGACAGAAACTTACTTACAGGACCGCCTGCTGTTACCTTATGCCTCCCACCGACCCGTACGCTCACACAGAGAGGGTCTTCCCAGGGTGCCGTCCGCCAAACAATGTCGGCTGGCGGCCCCCAGGGGTAGGGCCTTCTCTGTTGGAGCTCCTACTCTTTGGAACAAACTTCCCCCTGGTTTGCGTCAATTACCTGACCTTCGGACCTTTCGCCGTGAATTGAAAACGCACTTGTTTATCCAAGCGGGACTGGCTTAATTTTTTAAACTTTTTGAATTTTAGTAATTTTAATTGGGGTATTTTTATGAATTTTATGGGTCAAATTTGACGGTTTTAAATTTTCGGCCATTTATAGAATATGTTATTTTAATTTTGTTTTAATTTGTATATTGTACTGTTTTTTAATCTGGCTGTACACCGCCCTGAGTCCTTCGGGAGAAGGGCGGTATAAAAATCTAAATAATAAATAAATAAAAATAAATAAACAACAGAATGAGAACCTCTGCAAACAGGAAATGCACTGAAAAATGACTTGTTGGCTTTTGGGTCAGCTGAGTATACACAGTCGTGGCCAAAATTGTGTAATTGGTTACGAGGGGTCCTTGGTTGTCTCTGAGCTTGGTTGTTGTTTTTTTTATTTGCATTTATATCCCGCCCTTCTCCGAAGACTCAGGGCGGCTTACACTATGTCAAGCAATAGTCTTCATCCATTTGTATATTATATACACTAAGTCAACTTATTGCCCCCAACAATCTGGGTCCTCATTTTACCTACCTTATAAAGGATGGAAGGCTGAGTCAACCTTGGGCCTGGTGGGGCTTGAACCTGCAGTAATTGCAAGCAGCTGTGTTAATAACAGACTGTCTTAGCAGTCTGAGCCACAGAGGCCCCTTTTAATTTGCATTTATATCCCGCCCTTCTCCGAAGACTCAGGGCGGCTTACACTATGTCAAGCAATAGTCTTCATCCATTTGTATATTATATACACAAAGTCAACTTATTGCCCCCAACAATCTGGGTCCTCATTTTACCTACCTTATAAAGGATGGAAGGCTGAGTCAACCTTGGGCCTGGTGGGACTTGAACCTGCAGTAATTGCAAGCAGCTGCTGTTAATAACAGACTGTCTTAGCAGTCTGAGCCACCAGAGGCCCTTTTTTCTTTCGTTACCCAAACCTAGACTAGCACGGATGATGTTCTCTAGTTGGGTCATGAAAGGTCTGCAAGAAAACAAGCTCAGAGAGCAGCAAGGACCCCAAAGTCTTCTTCCTCCTCTTCTTCTTCCTCTCCCTCCTCCTCCTCTATGCCACAAACCCCACTCCCTTCCAGCACTGATGATGTTCCCTAGTTGGGTCATGAAAGGCCTGCAAGAAAACACTCAAGATCAGAGAGTACCAAGAGCCTCACAGTCCTCTTCCTCCTCCCCCACCTCTTCTTTCTTCCTTCCTTCCTTCCTTCTCTCCCTCCTTCCAGCACTGATGATGTTACCTAGTTTGGGCAATGAAACGTTTTCAAGAAAACCACCAAGCTCAGAGAGCACCAGGGACCCTTCATTTCAATCCAGAGCTACAAATATTCTCTTTTATCGGTATCACTTGGTTACAGCTATCTGAAAACTGCCACCCGTCCGTCCTCGGCCACCTCAAACTCCGAGAGACGAAAGGCCAAGGGAAAAGGCTCCTTTTTTTTAAATTTACATTTATATCCCGCCCTTCTCCGAAGACTCAGGGCGGCTTACAGTGTATAAGGCAATAGTCTCATTCTATTTGTATATTTTACAAAGTCAACTTATTGCCCCCCCAACAATCTGGGTCCTCATTTTACCTACCTTATAAAGGATGGAAGGCTGAGTCAACCTTGGGCCGGGCTTGAACCTGCAGTAATTGCAGGCTGCTGTGTTCTAATTTATTTATTTATTTATTTATTTATTTATTTAATCATATTTGTATACCGCCCTATCTCCCGAGGGACTCAGGGCGGTTAACAGGCACTTAAAAACACATAAATACAGCATAAAAACAATATTAAAAAACTTATTCTAAAAGCCCAATAATTAAAAAATATATAAAAAATAAAACCCAATTTAAAACCCGTAATAACAGGCTTCTAACAGCCTGAGCTATTACTAAAAAAAAAAAAGGCTCCTTGTTGGGAGAGGCCAAGAAAACGCCTGCTCTTACTGTAAATGCTCCTTGATCTCTGCCGATTTCCAGCAGCAGAAGACGAAGGTTTCTTCCACCCCGGTCGCAGTGAGGAATTCCAGGGTATATTCTATCATGGCCACATTTGCCAGAGGAATCAAAGCCTAGGGAAGCAAAGAAAAGTCAGCCAGAAAAACAGCCACACGATAATCTGCAGTTCTGCTTAGAGTTAAGAGTCCTTCTAATAGAATAACAAGCAGATACAGTAGTCATTAAACATGGGTGGCCTTTTTAAAAATAGGAAGCATGGGGGGGGGGGGAAGTATTAGAAACCAGGGAACTGCCTTAAACCAGAAATAGAACTGGTAGCCTTCCAGATGTTTAGGAAGTTGCTGTTTGCAGTGCTCCTGGGGCTGATGTTAAGGTCCGAAGCACTTGAAAGATACCATTGTACAGCTCGTCCTCGACGTACGCCCACAATTGAGCCCAAAACCTCTGTTGCTGAGTGAGACAGCTGTAACGTGAGTTTTGGTCCATTTTACGACCTTTCTTGTTCCAGTTGTTAAGCGGATCACTGCGCTTGTTAACTTGGTAGCACCGTCGTTAAAATGCCTCTGGCTTCCCCATTGACGTTGCTCATTGTCAGAAGGTCCCTCCAACCTTGTGATTCTATGAGAGATAAATAAGATATAAGGAAGGAAGGGAGGGAGGGAGGGAGGGAGGAAGGAAGGAGGGAGGAAAGAAGGAGGGAGGGAGGAAAGAGGGAGGGAGGAGGAAAGGAGGGAGGGGGAAAGGAAGGAGGAGGGAGGGAGGGAAGGAGGGAGGGGGAAAGGAAGGAGGAGGGAGGAAGGAAGAGGGAGGAGAGGAGGAGGGAGGGAGGAAGGAAGGAGGGAGGGAGGGAAAGGAAGGAGGAGGGAGGAAGGAGGGAGGAAGGAGGAGGGAGGAGGGAGGAAGAAAGGAGGGAGGGAGGGAAGGGGAAAGGAAGGAGGACGGAGGAAGGAAGAGGGAGGAAAGGAGGAGGAAGGGAGGAAGAAAGGAGGGAGGGGGAAAGGAAGGAGGGAGGGAGGGAGGGAGGAGGAAAGGAGGAGGAGGGAGGGGAAAGGAAGGAGGAGGGAGGAGGAAAGGAGGAGGGAGGGAGGAGAGGAAGGAAGGAGGAGGAGGAAGGAAGAAGGAGGAAAGAAGGAGGAGGAAGGAAGGAGGGAGGGAGGGGGAGAGGAAGGAGGAGGGAGGGAGGAAGAAAGGAAGGAGGGAGGGAGGGAGCGGGGAAGGAAGGAGGAGAGAGAGAGGGAGGGAGCGGGTTGGAAGGGAGGAAAGAAGGAGGGAGGGAGGGAGGGAAGGAAGGAAGGAAGGAAGGAGGACTGGACAACCACCTGACTGAAATGGTATAGGGTCTCTTGCTTGAAAAGGGGGTGAACTAGAAGACCTCCAAGGTCCCCGATTCTGAGATAAATAAATAAGATATATAATGGATGAATGGAAGGATGGATGGAACAGCTTGCTTTGAGAAGTTGTGGGTGCTCCCTCACTGGAGGTCTTCCAGAAAAAACTGGACAGCCACTTGTTTGAAATGGTCTAGATCAGTGGTTCTCAACCTTTATAGTGCTGCGACCCCTTTAATACAATTCCCCACGATGTGGCGACCCCAACCGTAAAATTATTTTTTTTTAGGCAGCGATCTCAGCGTGCCTCAGCAGCCGCAGAAGAGGGGGAAAGCGGCAAACTGTTTTTTTGAATTTATCGCGCCTGAAGCCGTCTTGGCTAGCCTTGAGGATTGCCTTGAGGACGGAGACATTAAAGCAGAGACTCCTCCCCTATTAAGTTTATGGCGCCTGAAGCCAGATTAGGCTAGCGATTGGGAGTGATTGCAGCTGGCTTGAGAGAGAGACATCAGAGCAAAGATTTCTCTCTTTTTTAATTCATCGCGCCTGAAGCCGAATTCGGCTAGCAATTTGAAGAGCCTGCAGCTGGCTTGTGGAGTCAACCACTGGAGCGCGATTCTTCGACTCACAAGTATACCTCCCATATTTCTGATGGTCTTAGGCAACCCCTGGCAAATCGTTATTCGACCCCCAACAGGGTTGCGACCCACAGGTTGAGAACCGCTGGTATAGGGTCTCCTGCTTGTGCAGGGGTTGGACTAGAAGACCTCCAAGGACCCTTCCAGTTCTACCCTCAATACTGATTGATTCCTGCCTCTCCTGTCTCTCCTGTCTAGAGAACTGCATTCTGGCAACTAGGCAGTTGCAGGATCAGACAGACTCAAGCTGAAGTTTATAAAGTTTTTGCTCCAGCCCTCCCTTGCTACTTTTCTGGATCCTGATCTGGAGAGGCCAATGAAAAGCCAAGGGAGGTCATTATCAAGGAAAACGCTGCCGGTGTTGTGTCTCGCTCGCTTTCCCCGCAGCCGGATCCCTCTTATCTCCTGCTGAGGAATGTCCTGGCATGCCTCCAGGCCCCAGCCCTGGCACCATGCCCAGACAGGCCGAACAAGACGAAGGGCCTGTCATGCCTCCAGCCCTGGCTCCATGCCCAGGCAAACGGAGCAACTAGACCCCTCCCCCTCCCCAACAGCATGTGAGCCTGAGGAATGTGAATTGCCAACAGCTGGAGCCTGGAGAGATCCTCGCTTCCGGAGAATTCATAGGCGACGTCAGCAAAAGGAAGGGAGGGGCAGGCCTGGATAAGTGCTGAGTCATGGAGCCACACCCCATGGCCTATATAAAGGATCTGCTTTCTGGCATTCTCTGAGTCAGGCAAAGTCTACCATGGATTGCTGAAGTCACCTCCTGGTCTCCTGCCTGCCTTGAGAACTTTGCTAGGACTTTGGCAGAGCTGCAGAGGCACGCCTGATACGGACTTCCCCGACCCGGCCGTCAGCGGAGGAGTGGGACACGACAGCCGGGTCTGACTGAGGCCAAGTTCCAACTTGGCAAGCCAGCATCCCGACACACTCCTAATAAACACGAGCTGGCCTAAATCCGTTTTCAAAGTTCAGTCCGGTAACACTTCCCTGTTACAACAATTCCCATTTCTCTTACTGTAATTTTGTGATAAGAATCGTACGACGATGCTTCTGATGGAATATATCTAGGAGCAACACTTGGTGTTGTGCCTCGCCCGCCCCCCTCTCCGCAGCCAGGCCCCTCCCATCTCCTGTTATCTGAGCCAGAGACTAATAGTGAAGAAGAATGGCCTGGCATGCCTCCAACCCCCAGCCCTGGCACCATGCCCAGACAGACTGAGCAAATAAACCTCCCCCCCACAGCGTGTGAGCAAGAAGCCAGACACGAGCTAGAATTGCCGGCAGCTGACAAAACATGGACAGATCCCCACTTCCGGAGAATGGAGAGGCGACGTCAGCAAAAGGAAGGGAGGGGCAGGCCTGGATAAGTGCTGAGTCATGGAGCCACACCCCATGGCCTATATAAAGGATCTGCTTTTTGGCATTCCTTGAGTCAGGCAAAATCTCATCTGGTTGCTGAAGTCACACCTTGGATTCCTGCCTGCCCTGAGAACTCTGACAGGAATTTGGCAAAGCTGCAGAGGCTTCGTGGCCACGCTTGATACAGACTTCTCAGACCCGGCCGTCAGAGGAGGAGTGGGACACGACACTTGGGCTTATCAGTCCACCCAGATGAATAAATTACAGGATCATCCTTACTCTGAACAGGTGACAATCCAGAAACCACAACCTCAACTATCTGGCCATAAAAGGTTCTAAGGCCAGACAGGCTGGTAATGACAATCCAGTAGCCCTTAGCTCCTGCTGAGTCCTTGGAGACATTTGTGTACTTGTTTTTTTGGCAACAGGACGAGAGGAGTTGGCCACTGCCATCGCGGACACTTGTTTTTGACATTCCAGTCTGGGCTACAGCCCTGGAATTCTCGTGAACTTTCACAAGGGTGGTTGTTGTTAATTGCGAAGTCGTGTCCGACCCATCGCGACCCCATGGACAACATTCCTCCAGGCCTTCCTGTCCTCTACCATCTTCTGGAGTCCATTTAAGCTCACGCCGACTGCTTCAGTGACTCCATCCAGCCACCTTCTTCTCTGTCGTCCCCTTCTTCTTTTGCCCTCCATCTTTCCCAGCATTAGGCTCTTCTCCAGGGAGTCCTTCCTTCTCATTAGGTGGCCAAAGGATTTGAGTTTCATCTTCAGGATCTGGCCTTCTAAAGAGCAGTCAGGGTTGATCTCCTCTAGGACTGACTTTTTTGTTCACCTTGCATTCCAAGGGACTCGCAGGAGTCTTCTCCAGCACCAGAGTTCAAAGGCCTCCATTCTTTGGCGCTCAGCCTTTCTTATGGTCCAACCTTCACAGCCATACATTGCAACTGGGAAAACCATAGCCTTGACTATACGCACTTTTGTTGGCAGGGTGATGTCTCTGCTTTTTAGTACGCTGTCTAGATTTGCCATAGCTTTCCTCCCCAGGAGCAAGCGTCTTTTAATTCCTTGGCTGCAGTCCCCATCTGCGGTGATCTTGGAGCCCAGGAAAAAAAATCTGTCACTACCTCCATTTCTTCTGTCATTACCTCCATTTCACAAGGGAGCCGAACCCAATTCAGCTTCCAAGCACAGACAGGATTGCAGCCGGGGTGTTGCCGTCTGATGAGACACAGCTTCTTATAAACCGATCCTTTTCTCTTGCGGTGAGAAAGGAAAAAAATTCCACATTCTCTTTGGGATGAATATAACAACAGCTGCCACAACATTGTCATTTAAAGATGCTTCGGTGCTTGGATAGGGCAGGGGTCCACAAACTTGGCTCTTTTAATACTTATGGACTTCAACTCCCAGAGTTTGCAGAACCCAGGGGGAAAGAAACACACACATAGATAGGGACAAACGCAAATGGACAGACATACCCATACGCTCTCACAGAGAGGGACTCCTTAGGGTGCCGTCCGCCAGGCAGTGCCGACTGGCGACACCCAGAGGAAGGGCTTTCTCTGTGGGGGCTCCCACCCCCTGGAAAGAGCTTCCCCTAGGGCTTCGTCAACTTCCTGACCTCGAGCTTCCTTGTGAGCTTAAGACACATCTATTTATTTGCATGAGCTAGCCTAGGGTTTTAGTTTTAAATTTAGTTTTAATGGGGTTTTATATTATTTTATTCTAGTGATATTTTTAATTCGGCCTAATTAATAAGTTTTTAATTGTTGTTTTACCTGTATTATTTGCATGTTTTATCTGGCTGTGAACCGCCCTGGGAAATCAGGTTCACTTAACAACAGTGTTACTAAGTGCAGTGATTTCACTTAGCAACAGTAGGAAGAAAACCTTTCATTCCCCCACCATCTGGTCAGAGCTGAAGAAGCTTGTTGTGGCTCCCGCCCCCGAACCTGGCCCTATGCCCGAAAGTGCCTTGGAGCCGGGCCTCCTGCCAGAAAGTGACTTGGACAGTGAGGGGGAAGGGCCGTCAAGACTTACCACAGAAGCACCGGCCTCCCTGGCTCAGCTCCAGGAGCCAGAAGCAGGCCAGGTGAAAGAGATAACGAGGCCTCCGTCCCCTGACTCTTCCCCACCCCCAGGCCACCCTTCAGACGCAGCTGATGGCAATCAGGCCTGGCTGGACCCTAGGTTTCATAGGCAGGAGAGGTGGGAACAACAGAAGCTGGGGAGGGGCAGGCCTAGGAAGTGCTGAGTCATGGAGCCATACCCCACAGGATATAAAAGGCAGCAAGAGCTGCTGTGTCTCTTTGTAACAGGCAAATCCACTGATTGACTAGAGCTGAAGATTGTGACTCACCAGCGTCTTGGCAGCTAACGAGGGCTCTTGGCAGACACTGGCTCTTTTGCTGCCAGAGCTTATAAGAGCCGGCTAATTAAGCCATCGTTCAGACGGAGGCGAGGAGGACATAACAAAGCTTCTTGGATGAGAAGCGAAATGTCTTCAAAGAAAAACCAGAAAGTCCAGTTGCCTCTTGAAAAAAGCACCTTTGGGACCACGACCTGGATGACTGAGAATCTCCATAGACATATGGGAAGGAAGGTCGTAAAATGGCCCAAAAACTCACTTAACAACTGTCTTGCTTAGCAGCAAGAATTTTGGTATCGTGGAATATTCACTGATACAAGAGAAAATGTATCTAGGAACTAAAATGATGGGAATAACAACTTCACAGAAACAATCATTGTGATATATTTCCTTGAGACAGCAAACTTTTAAAATTCCCAGGAAGACTGCTTAAGAGCAGGCCAAATTCTTTTCTTACCACGAAAGCTTCTCTGGAGCCTTTGAAAACTTATAATAATAGATGTTTGGTGTTAATTGGATGTTTTTAACACTAGTCGTTGGGCAGGAATGTATAATCAGCAATTAATTCTGTGCAGGATGAGCTGGTTGCTGCAAAAGACAATCTAGAAAAGCCAGTTTTATTTGCTGGCAGTAATGCAGACTAAAATTACTCCTAAATGGATATATTCATTTCCCTATATAGGAACAACTTCAAAGGTGCCATGCCTTCTACCCAAGCTGCTGTATTTATTGGTATTTCATAGGAAAGTCTGCTGGTTAAGAATCAGAAAAACTGCTATGTCGGAAGAAGAGGTCTAATTAAGAAGAGGCAGGATAGTCACTTGTCTGAAATGATATATAGCAGGGGTGGCGAACCTATGGGCACGCGTGCCAGAGATGGCATCAGAGAGCTCTCTATGGGCACGCCCCAGCCCAGCTCCATCGCGTTTCTCCCGCAGGGGGAGAGAGAGAGAGAGGGAGGGAAAGAGAGAGGGAGGGAGGGAAAGAGGGAGGGAGGGGAAGAGAAATGATATTACAAAAGTTTTTCTTTTTTATTGTTGCTAAACGTAATATTTCAAAAGCAGAAAAAAAATGAAGGGGCATAAAAGTGCATTTATCACGTTTTTCTTAGAACGTTTAGCTGAACTCTGCCTTAATCATTATTTTAGATAGTAAAACCTCATTATTCAGGTTAAATTGCCATGTTGGCACTTTGCTACTCGTGGCTCCTCTCCTGCGCAAGTTGCACTGGCTGCCTGTGGTCTTCCGGGTGCAATTCAAGGTATTGGTCACCACCTTTAAAGCGCTCCATGGCTTAGGACCGGGGTATTTACGGGACCGCCTGCTGCCACCGTTTGCCTCCCATCGACCCGTGCACTCCCATAGGGAGGGTCTCCTCAGGGTGCCGTCAGCCAAACAATATCGGCTGGCGGCCCCCAGGGGGAGAGCCTTCTCTGTGGGGGCACCTACCCTCTGGAATGAGCTTCCCCCAGGACTTCGACACCTCCCTGACCTCCGGACCTTCCGCCGCGAGCTGAAGACGTATTTGTTCTTCTGTGCAGGACTGGCATAAAATTAAAAACTATTAGTAATTTTAACGGGGTTTTTTATGGTTTTAATATGTATTTTAATTAACGGGCCAAATTGAATAGGTTTTTTAAAATCGGTTTTTAGCTGTATATTGTATGTTTTTTATTGTGTTTTTTTAACCTGGCTGTAAACCGCCCCGAGTCCTTTGGGAGAAGGGCGGTATAGAAATTAAATTATTCATTCATTATTCATTGCGGTAAATAAGTGGGTTTTGGGTTGCAGTTTGGGCCCTCGGTCTCTAAAAGGTTCGTCATCACTGGAATAGGTTGTATTCAAATAACCAGCTAAATCCCAAAGGGGCTTTTTCCAAGTGGCAACTGGACTTTCTGGTTTTTCTCTGAAGACGTTTCGCTTCTCATCCAAGAAGTTTCTTCAGCTCTGACCGGATGGTGGGGAATGAAGAGTTGATATGTCTATTCCCCACCATCCAGTCTAGAGCTGAAGAAGCTTCTTGGATTAGAAGCAAAACGTCTTCAAAGAAAAACCAGAAAGTCCAGTTGCCAAGTAAACACCTTTGGGACAACCATGACCTAGATCAGGGTCTCCAACCTTAGCAACTTTAAGACTTGTGGACTTCAACTCTCAGAGTTCTGGGAGTTGAAGACCACAAGTCTTAAAGTTGCCAAGATTGGAGACCCCTGACTTAGATGACTGAGAATCTCCATAGACATTAACCAGCTAAATCCTTTTTTTCTACCTTCAGTCTTGACTATTGACAACTGCCTGATTTGAGATACAGCAACTACTCAAAAGTCACCCAGCTGATTTTGTGCCTGAGGCAGAAACCAGAATTCATGCCCTCCTTATTTCTATCCTAGTGCCAATAACCACTACAATGAATTGGCATTCGAAGCCATATTTTAATCGGGGCGTTTATTAAATAAAGGCTAGGTCTATACAAGATGCCAAAGTCAAACCATATGATGGCTTATTGCCACAGAATTTAGCAGTGTCACACCTAGTCAAGCAAACCAGCTATCCTTTTCCATGCACACAAAAGAATGCATTGCTGCTTTAGCAGTTGGCTTCCTGCCGCACAATCAGACAAATGGAGTCCGGCGTAAACTGACAGGCAGTTATCAAAAGCATAGACATTTGCAAGAAAATCCATAGGAACTATAAAAATGACATTTCATTCAGTAGAGATGTAATTGGGACCGAGAGTTGCCCGGCTGAATCAAATAAAGGTTTTTCAAGCTTTAGCTTAGACATACAGTGTTAAAATCTTTATTAAATTGATAGAAGGAAATATCGGTAGTTTAGGATTGAACTTTGTGCTCTCCTAGTTTGGTTGGGGTTTTTTTTAATTTACAGACGTTTCATTACCAAACTAGGTAACATCATCAGTGCTAAAAGGGAGTGTGGTTTGCTCTCATTACATAAACTAGAAGAGAATCTCTGTAGCTCAGGACTGAACTGTGTGGTCCTTGGTGCTCTCTGACTTGTCATAATACTAAGGTCACCGCTTCTGTAAGATGAGCACAAGTTATCTGACTACTTTGGGTTTGAATTCAATATAATATGAAATGGTAGAGGGTCTTCCTGCTTAAGCAAAGGGGATTGAACTAGAAGACCTCCAAGATCTCTTCCAAACCTGTTACTTTGTATAACCTTTGATGAGTGCCAGAATGCATGACAAGGACAAGAACGAACTGAAAAATAAAAATATCCAAATCTGTCAAGCTGTTGCTCTCCAAATAGGTTGGACTACAGCTCCCATCATCCTCAGAAATCCTGGTCCTGGCTGGCCATGAGAAGCTCTGTGGCTGAATGGCAGAAAATAAATATATCCAGATCTATCAAGCTGTTTCCCTCCAAATAGGTTGGACTGCAGCTCCCATCATCCTGGCCACAAGAAGCTCTGTGACTGAATGGCAGAAAATAAAAATATCCAGATCTGTCAAGCTGTTGCCCTCCAAACAGGTTGGACTACAGCTCCCATCATCCTGGCCACCAGAAGTTCTGTGGCTGAATGGCAGAAAATAAAAATATCCAGATCTGTCAAGCTGTTGCCCTCCAAATAGGTTGGACTACAGCTCCCATCATCCCCAGGAAGCCTGGTCCAGGCTGGCCACAAGAAGCTCTGTGACTGAATGGCAAAAAATAAATATATCCAGATCTGTCAAGCTGTTGCCTTCCAAACAGGTTGGACTACAGCTCCCATCATCCTGGCCACCAGAAGCTCTGTGGCTGAATGGCAGAAAATAAAAATATCCAGATCTGTCAAGCTGTTGCCCTCCAAATAGGTTGGACTACAGCTCCCATCATCCCCAGGAAGCCTGGTCCAGGCTGGCCACCAGAAGCTCTGTGGCTGAATGCAAGCTGGGCTTTGGAGCACCAAATCAAGGCTCCACACCTGGAGTCCTCCAGATGCGAGGCCACCAATTTCCCCCACCCACTGCGCCGGGCCGTGCTTGGCAGGGGATGATGGGAGTCGAAGTCCAGAGCAAGAAGCCTCCAAGGGCTACCTAGCGAAGTGGGGGGGGTGACTCCGGAGCCACGAGGGAGGAAGGGGAGGCGCTCGCTCACCCGCGGCCGGTCCTTGGAAATGGGGAAGAACCGGCGGTTGAAGCTGTCGGCCACCAGGACGGCCTGCAGCGGAGGCGGAGGCTCCTCTTGCGGCTCCGACCCACGCGAGACCCCGGACCCGGCGCCACGCTTCCCGGCAGGACCGCGGGCCGCCATGCTGGCTCGCGCTCCCACCCCACGCTCTGGGGACCCGCCTCTTCCGTTTCCGGAAGAAACCCGTTGATCAGGGGAAAAGAGACGGTGCCTCGCAGGGGACAAAAGGTCTCCCGGAAGACAAACGCGGCCGCCGAATGCGAACGCGATGTGGGGGAGAGCGGGGGGGGAGGAGCGGGGCCTCCTAGAAGGGACTGCAGTTGTCAAAAGTTAAAATGAATAACATTTTAAGCAAAAAAAAAGAAAAGAACTTAGGATAACTTTATTGTCGTTTTAAATATACACTAATCTTTATTGTCTTCAAGAGCCGGTAGTCTCCAACCTTGGGCAACTTTTAAAACCTGTGGACTTCATCCTGTAGAAACAGGGGTCTCCAATCTTGGTCCCTTTAAGACGCGTGGACTTCAACTCCCAGAGTTCCTCAGCCAGCAAAGCTGGCTGAGGAACTCTGGGAGTTGAAGTCCACGCGTCTTAAAGGGACCAAGGTTGGAGACCCCTGTTCTAAATGGCACTCACCTGGAGATTCCTGAAATTGGGGCAAATTTTGTTGGAGGTTACCAATCCTGATTTCAAACCCTCGCTCCCCTATTGTAATGTATTTGAATTTTAGGAGGGAAATTTTTTTATTGGCCAAGTGTGATTGGACACCCAAGGTATTTGTCTTTGGTGCATACGCTCTCCCTGTACATAAAAGAAAAAATATATTCATCAAGAATCATAAGATACAGCACTTAGTGATAGTCAAAGGTTACTAACAAGCAATCAAATTGTATTAGGAAACAAATAAAACAAAATAAATTGTAAAGATACAAGCAACATGGTTATAGTCATGAGTGGGAAGAAGATGGGTACTAGGAAGGATGAGAAGAATAATAGTAATACAGTCTTAGTAAATAGTTTGACAGTTGTGGGAATTAGTTGTTTAGCAGAGTGATGGCATTCGGGAAAAAACTGTTCTTGTGTCTAGTTGTTCTGGTGTGCAGTGCCCTATAGCGTCATTTTGAGGGCAGGAGTTGAAACAATTTGTCCAGGATGTGAGGGGTCTGTAGATATTTTCACAGCCCTCTTTTTGACTCGCGCAGTATACAGGTCCTCAATGGAAGGCAGATTGGTAGAAGTCATGAAGCTTCTGATAAGATTTGTGTCTACAAACACAACACCTAAGGCAGTGCTGGCAAAACTTTTCAGCACCGAGTGCCAAAGTATATGTGTGTGGTGGGACTGGAAGTTGGCAAACGGGCTGTTTTCGGCCTCCGGAGGACTTCTGGGCGGTGGGGGGTGGGGAAGGCCGTTTTTGCCCTCTCCAGACTCCTGGGGAGGCTCTGGAGCCAGGTGAGAGAGAAAAATGGGCCTTCCCCACCACCACCACCCCGAGGCCCTCCAGAGGCAGGAAACAGCCTGTTTCCCTACTTCTGGTGGGCCCAGAAGTTCTGAAAATCAGCTGGCTGAGCTCACGTGCCCACTGATATGGCTATGCGTGCCACCTGTGGCACGCGTGCCATAGTTTCGCCATCACAGACCTAAGGCACAGTAGAGATTCAACCTAGAACTAACCTAGAACTAAGGTCACATTTCCTGACAGTGAGAACAATCAGTCAATGAAACGAGTTTGTGGGTGTTCCAACGCTGAAGACATTTGTCCAGAATAATATAAGGTCTCCTGCTTGGGCAGGGAGTTGGACTAGAAAACCTCCAAGGTTCCTGTTGTGTCTCGCCCGCTTTCACCGCAGCCGGGCCCATCTTATCTGTTTCCGAACGCTGAGGAATGTCCTAGTATGCCTCCCGGCCCCAGCCCTGGCTCCATGCCCAGACAGGCTGAGGAGGAAGAAGTACCTCCAGCCCCCAGCTCTGGCTCTATGCCCAGGCAAACGGAGCAACTATACCCCTCCCCCTCCCCCACAGCATGTGAGCCTGAGGAAGGTCAATTACCAACAGCTGCAGACTGGAGAGATCCTCGCTTCAGAAGAATTGATAGGCGGCGGCGACAGAAGGAAGGGAGGGGCAGGCCTGGATAAGTGCTGAGTCATGGAGCCATACCCCATGGCCTATATAAAGGATCTGCTTTCTGGCATTCTCTGAGTCAGGCAAAGTCTACCTTATCTTGCTGAAGTCACTTTCTGGTCTCCTGCCTGCCTTGAGAACTTTGCTAGGACTTTGGCAGAGCTGCAGAGGCACGCCTGATTCGGATTTCCCTGACCCGGTCGTCAGCGGAGGAGTGGGACACGACAGTTCCCTCCAATTCGGTTATTCTGTATTTGGACTGCTTTAATTTGTTCCCAAAGAGTTGTAAAAAACATGGCTCTTTGTGGAGGGCGAAGCATTTAAAGACATATATAGAATTTACGAATAGAATAGAATAGAACAGGATAGAATAGAACAGAACAGAACAGAACAGAATTTTTTATTGGCCAAGTGTGATGGACACACAAGGAATTTGTCTTGGTGCATATGCTCTCAGTGTACATAAAAGAAAAGATACAAGAATAACATTTTAAGCAAAAAAAAAAAAAGTCTAAAGAACTTAGAATAACTTTATTGTCGTTTTAAATATACACTAATCTTTATTGTCTTCAAGAGCCGGTAGTCTCCAACCTTGGGCAACTTTTAAAACCTGTGGACTTCCATCCTGTAGAAACAGGAGTCTCCAACCTTGGTCCCTTTAAGACGCGTGGACTTCAACTCCCAGAGTTCCTCAGCCAGCAAAGGAACTCTGGGAGTTGAAGTCCACGCGTCTTAAAGGGACCAAGGTTGGAGACCCCTGTTCTAAATGGCACTCACCTGGAGATTCCTGAAATTGGGGCAAATTTTGTTGGAGGTTACCAATCCTGATTTCAAACCCTCCCTCTCCTATTGTAATGTATTTGAATTTTAGGAGGGAAATTTTTTTATTGGCCAAGTGTGATTGGACACACAAGGAATTTGTCTTTGGTGCATACGCTCTCCCTGTACATAAAAGAAAAAATATATTCATCAAGAATCATAAGATACAGCACTTAGTGATAGTCAAAGGTTACTAACAAGCAATCAAATTATATTGGGAAACAAATAAAACAAAATAAATTGTAAAGATACAAGCAACATGGTTATAGTCATGAGTGGGAAGAAGATAGGTACTAGGAAGGATGAGAAGAATAATAGTAATACAGTCTTAGTAAATAGTTTGACAGTTGTGGGAATTAGTTGTTTAGCAGAGTGATGGCATTCGGGAAAAAACTGTTCTTGTGTCTAGTTGTTCTGGTGTGCAGTGCCCTATAGCGTCATTTTGAGGGCAGGAGTTGAAACAGTTTGTCCAGGATGTGAGGGGTCTAGATATTTTCACAGCCCTCTTTTTGACTCGCGCAGTATACAGGTCCTCAATGGAAGGCAGATTGGTAGAAGTCATGAAGCTTCTGATAAGATTTGTGTCTACAAACACAACACCTAAGGCAGTGCTGGCAAAACTTTTCAGCACCGAGTGCCAAAGTATATGTGTGTGGTGGGACCGGAAGTTGGCAAACGGGCTGTTTTCGGCCTCCGGAGGACTTCTGGGCGGTGGGGGGTGGGGAAGGCCGTTTTTGCCCTCTCCAGACTCCTGGGGAGGCTCTGGAGCCAGGTGAGAGAGAAAAATGGGCCTTCCCCACCACCACCACCCCGAGGCCCTCCAGAGGCAGGAAACAGCCTGTTTCCCTACTTCTGGTGGGCCCAGAAGTTCTGAAAATCAGCTGGCTGAGCTCGCGTGCCCACTGATATGGCTATGCGTGCCACCTGTGGCCATAGTTTCGCCATCACAGACCTAAGGCACAGTAGAGATTCAACCTAGAACTAACCTAGAACTAAGGTCACATTTCCTGACAGTGAGAACAATCAGTCAATGAAACGAGTTTGTGGGTGTTCCAACGCTGAAGACATTTGTCCAGAATAATATAAGGTCTCCTGCTTGGGCAGGGAGTTGGACTAGAAAACCTCCAAGGTTCCTGTTGTGTCTCGCCCGCTTTCACCGCAGCCGGGCCCATCTTATCTGTTTCCGAACGCTGAGGAATGTCCTAGTATGCCTCCCGGCCCCAGCCCTGGCTCCATGCCCAGACAGGCTGAGGAGGAAGAAGTACCTCCAGCCCCCAGCTCTGGCTCTATGCCCAGGCAAACGGAGCAACTATACCCCTCCCCCTCCCCCACAGCATGTGAGCCTGAGGAAGGTCAATTACCAACAGCTGCAGACTGGAGAGATCCTCGCTCAGAAGAATTGATAGGCGGCGACAGAAGGAAGGGAGGGGCAGGCCTGGATAAGTGCTGAGTCATGGAGCCATACCCCATGGCCTATATAAAGGATCTGCTTTCTGGCATTCTCTGAGTCAGGCAAAGTCTACCTTATCTTGCTGAAGTCACTTTCTGGTCTCCTGCCTGCCTTGAGAACTTTGCTAGGACTTTGGCAGAGCTGCAGAGGCACGCCTGATTCGGATTTCCCTGACCCGGTCGTCAGCGGAGGAGTGGGACACGACAGTTCCCTCCAATTCTGTTATTCTGTATTTGGACTGCTTTAATTTGTTCCCAAAGAGTTGTAAAAAACATGGCTCTTTGTGGAGGGCGAAGCATTTAAAGACATATATAGAATTTACGAATAGAATAGAATAGAACAGGATAGAATAGAACAGAACAGAACAGTATAGAATTTTTATTGGCCAAGTGTGATTGGACACACAAGGAATTTGCCTTGGTGCATATGCTTCCAGTGTACATACAAGAAAAGATACATTCATCAAGAATCATTAGGTACGGGAATTGATAGTGTGATGGTGTGATGGTGTGAAATGGAATATGTTTTATGTTATATTTTAGATTATGTGTTAGTTACAATATCCTGTATTCTGTTCTGGGAAGTCTTGGGGGGGGGGAATGGCGGGGCGGAAGGGGAAGATTATAAATTGATTGATTGCCATTGTACAGGAATAATGGTAGAATTAAACAAGTTGGAATGGTGTAAAGTCGGGACTGCTCGTAACCACTCCCGAAGGGAAAGGGTAAGGAAAGAGGAGTAAAGAAGGAAGAAAGTAGGTAGGCAGGTAGGTAAATAGGAAAGAAGGGAGAGAGAAGAAAGGATAGGAGGAGAAGAAGAAGGAGAAGATAGAGGGTTAGAAAGGATGGTAGTGAGAAGTGGGAAAGAGGTGGGGAAGTAGGAAAGCGAGGAGAAGGATGGTGGGGAAAGTCGAAGAAGGATGAGAAGGGTAGAAAGGATTAAGGGAGGGAGTGGCGGTCGAGCAGCCCTGATTGAGTGTAATTTGAGTATAGGATCGATTGTTGGATAAGTTATTGTATTTTACACTGGTCAAATTGTGGGAATTATTATGGAAAATAAAAAAATTTGCTTTGCAGAGAAAAGAATCATTAGGTACAATACTTAATGATAGTCATAGCGTACAAATAAGTAATCAAATCATACTAGGAAACAGAATAGAATAGAATAGAATAGAATAGAATAGAATAGAATAGAATAGAATAGAATAGATTTTTTTATTGGCCAAGTGTGATTGGAGACTCAAGGAATTTGTCTTTGGTGCATAAGCTCTCAGTGAACATAAAAGAAAAGATACTTTCATCAAGAATCATTAGGTACAATACTTAATGATAGTCATAGGGTACAAATAAGCAATCAAGAAACAATCAAATCAATATAAATCATAAGGATACAAGCAACTAAGTTACAGTCATATATCAATATTTATAATACAAGCAATACATTTGATTGCTGGTGTTTATATGCCTTTTTGATTTAGGTTTTCATACAAGTCGTCCTCGACTTACAACAGTTCATTTAGGGCCCTTCAACGGCACAGAAAAAGTGACTTATGACCATTTTTCACCCTTGCACCTTTGCAATGTCCCCATGGTCACGTGATCAAAATTCAGACGCTTGGCAACTGGTTCATACTTACGACGGTTGCAGTATCCCGAGGTAACCTTGAGACAAGTAAAGTCGATGGGGAAGGCTAGATTCATTTTCCAAGCGTCTTGCTCATTAATGACTGCAAGTGATTCACTTAACCACTGTGGCAAGAAAGGTCATGAAATGGGGCAAATGTCTCTTCACAAATGTCTCGCTTAGGAGCAGAAATTTGGGGCTCAATTTTGGTCGTAAGCCGAGGACTACCTGTCTGCTGTTCCTATAAGCGGCGTTCCAGTCATGCTAGAATTGAGCAGCACTGAAACCAGAGTAAATAAATACATTCCACTCAACAGGTCAGTGAGTAATAGTTCCAGGAAATCCTGAGTTTGTTGTAGAGATTAATCTTGTTGGCCTTGAAATTTTTTCCTGTGTTGTTTTCTTGGAAGCCGATCCGGTATGATGAAAGAGATCGGACAGCAAACAAATAGAAAGTTCTTTTTAGGCCAAAGGCAGCTTTCTCTACTTCTGCAATTCAGGCAGCTCTTCAGGTTGTCCAGCTTCCGTCTATGGATCTCCCTAGATATTAATGCTGTTTTGTAAAGCCTTAATAAGACAACACCTGGAATACGGCATCCAGTTTTGGTCACCACATTGCAAAAAAGATGTTGAGACTTTGGAAAAAGTGCAAAGAAGAACAACTAAGATGATCTGACTGAGATGGTGTAGGGTTTCCTGCCTGGGCAGGGGGTTGGACTAAAAGGCCTCCAAGATCCCTTCCAACTCTGTTGTTGTTATGATTAAAGGCCTGGACCAGGGATGAAATGCTCCCGGTTCGGACCGGATTACCTTATGGAGGTGATGGAGGTGGGTGGTTCGGAGAACCGGTAGGAAAAATCCCTACCTCCTCAGCCCCATGCCCAGCTGAGTTGCGCGATCACCAAAGGTTTTTCTTTTTACTTTTAAAAGCACTTTTTCTTTGGCCAAAAAAATGCTTTTAAATGTAAAAAAAAAAGCCTCTGATGATCGCGCAGCTCAGCTGCGATCGTCCGAGCCTTTTAAAAGCATTTTTTCTACAACTAGAAAAAATGCTTTTAAAAGGCTCAGACGATTCCAGCTGAGTTGCCTGATGGTCAGAGGCTTTGTTTTCTTTTAAAGGCAAAAAAAATGCTTTTAAAAGTAAAAAAAAAAAAACAAATTGGCCACGGCCACCCAGTCACATTACCCCCACACACACACCAAGCCATGCCCACAGAACCGGTAGTAACGAATTTTACATTTCACCCCTGGCCTGGAAGCTAAAACATATGAAGAATGGTTGCAGGATTTGGGTTTGGCTAGTCTAGAGAAAAGAAGGACGAGTGGGGACATGATAGCAGTCTTCCAGTATTTGAGGGGCTGCCACAAAGAGGAGGGGGTCAACTTATTTTCCAAAGCATAGGAAGGCAGAACAAGAAACAATGAATGGAAAATAATTAAGGAGACAAGCAACCTGGAATTGAAGAGAAACTTCCTAACAGTGAGGACAATTAACCAGTGGAACAACTTGCCTTCAGACGTTGTGGGTGCTTCATCATTGGAGGTTGTTCTGTCTCCTTCCCCACTTCAGACCCACGAGCTGGCCTTCAGCCAGTGGATTCAGGCTCTTATCACTCCTGGCAGAGAAATTGCAGCTGCCTGCCAAAGTTCAAACAAATGACTCACGTAGCAAGACTTTCAGCTCTTTTTGAAACGGTTCAGCTAAACTTTTGCTTCCCGTGGAGTGAGAGCAGTCCCAAAGCTCCTTATATATCCTGTGGGGTGGGGCTCCTGCCCCACCCTTCCTTTTGATGATGCCACCTCTCTAATCTTCTGAAGCACGGGTCAAGCCAAGCTTGATTATTCTGATTATCAACTGGGTCTGAAGGTGTAGCCTGGGGAAGGGAGGAATCAGGGGATGACGGCCTCATTACATTACATTACATTACAGACAAATTCCTTGTGTGTCCAATCACACTTGGCCAATAAAAATCTATTCTATTCTATTCTATTCTATTCTACATCCTCCGACTGGTCTGGTTCTGGCTCCTGGAGCCGGGCCAAAGGCATCGGTGGTCCCAAGGTAAACCTTACCGACCCTTCCCCCTCACTCTCGGAGTCACTTTTGGGCATGGGGCCAGGTTCAGGGGCTAGAGTCATAACAGAGGTTTTTAAGAAGAGACTGGACTGTCACTTGTCTGAAATGGTATAGGACTGTGATGGCGAACCTATGAAGCGCGTGCCAGAGGTGGCACACAGAGCCTTCTCTGTGGGCACGTGTGCCGTCGCCAGTTGCTCTTCTGGTTACTGGCGTACACATGCATGGTGGCACCTGGTCTTTGTGTGTGCCGGAGCGCCAGAAACCTGAAGATTAACCGGCTGGTGCTTATGTGCATACTGGCCACCTGGTCTTTGGGTTTCCAGCGCACTCATGCGCCCTGGCCAGCTGTTCTTCAGGTTTCCGGCGCTTCGGCGCAGGCATGTGCACGCGCTCACGTTCTGGTTTGGGCACTCGGGGCCGTCACTGGTATAGGATCGCCTGCTTGATGAGGGGGTGGACTAGAAGACCTCCAAGGTCCCTTCCAGCTCTGTTCTGATTTTGATTCCATTTGGCTCGTTTGCGCATTGCACTAAGCCAAACTCTCCAAGCAGGGGTGAAATCCAGCAGGTTCTGACAAGTTCTGGAGAACCGGTAGCGGAAATTTTGAGTAGTTCGGAGAACCGGCAAAACCACCTCTGGCTGGCCCCAGAGTGGGGTGGGAATGGAGATTTTGCAGTATCCTTCCCTCAGGAGTGGGAAGGGAACGGAGATTTTGCAATATCCATCCCCCTGGAGTGGGAAGGGAATGGAGATTTTGGAATATCCTTCCCCCAGGAGTGGGAGGGAATGGGGATTTTGCAGTATCCTTCCCTCAGGACTGGGGAGGGAATGGGGATTTTGCAGTATCCTTCCCCTGGAGTGGGGTGGGAGCGGAGATTTTGCAGTATCCTCCCCCTGCCATGCCCACCAAGCCACACCACACCCTGTCCACCAAGCCACGCCCACAGAACCGGTAGTAAAAAAATTTGGATTTCACCACTGTCTCCAAGCATGTCTAAACATTACAACCATCACTCATGAGCTGAGACGTTTCACCACCCGTCCAACAAATTACCATCTAATTATTGTGACCGTAACCGTAATTGATGGGTTATCTAACCAGTCAGGAGAGGGCAAAACATTAGGAATTATTAACAAATTGACTGTATTTTCCAGTTTTATTTTTATTTATTATTTGAATTTATATCCCGCCCTTCTCCAAAGACTCAGGGCGGCTTACAATGTGTTAAGCAATAGTCTTCATCCATTTGTATATTATATACAAAGTCAACTTTTATTGCCCCCAACAATCTGGGTCCTCATTTTACCTACCTTAAAAAGGATGGAAGGCTGAGTCAACCTTGGGCCTGGTGGGACTTGAACCTGCAATAATTGCAAGCAGCTGTGTTAATAACAGACAGACTTAGTCCATTGAGCCACCAGGCCCATTTTGGCTTTCTCATGAGCAATTCCCTGGCTAACCACAGGTCGGCGGTCTAGCACCGTCTAGTTCAAAGTTTGGTTTGGTTTACCTTTAGAAACCTCTTCAAAGGGAAAACAAGAAAATCCAGTTGTCTCCTGAAAAAGCCCCTTTGCGACAACCGTGACCTTAGATGACTGAGAATCTCTATAAACATTTGGTTTACAGATTAAATCAGATGTTCCTAATCAGTTGTCTCCTACTCGCTTTGGATTTTAATTAATTAATTAATTAACAAGACCTGTGTTTAACACACAGAATCATCTCTTGCAATGCCCTTCCTGTTAAAGACTACTTCAGCTTCAATAGCAATAATACAAGAGCAAACAATAGATTCAAACTTAATGTTAACCGCTTCAATCTTCAATCTTCAATCTGAGAGCATATGCACCAAGACAAATTCCTTGTGTGTCCAATCACACTTGGCCAATAAAAAATTCTATTCTATTCTATTCTATTCTATTCTATTCTTATTGCAGAAAATATGACTTCAGTAACAGAGTTGTTAATGCCTGGAATGCACTACCTGACTCTGGTCTCCTCTCCAACTCCTAAATGCTTTAACCAAAAACTGTCTACTATTGACCTCACCCCTTTCCTAAGAGGACTATAAGGGGCATGCATAAGTGCACAAAAGTGCCTACCGTTCCTATCCTATTGTTTTCCTTTCAATATATGTCCCTGTATATAATGTTGTGACAAAATAAAAAATAAAATAAAAATTATTATCAAATGTAGAATTTGGAAAGACCTTAATTACATAAGACCAACCTTCAGTCTAGTGTGGGAAGCCACTTCTAGACCATCTCCAATAAATGGCTGTCCAGCCTCTGCTTAAACCAGGGGTATCCAACGTTAGCAACTTTAAGATTTGTGGCCTTCAACTGGCTGGCTGAGGAATTCTGGGAGTTTGAAGTCCACAGGTTTGAAAAGTTGCTAAGGTTAAGGTAAATGAAGTTTTATCACCTCCCCAGATTTATTTATTTATTTATTTATTTTATTTATTTATTTTGTCACACTGTGTATATATAAGCATAAGCATGAAATAACTATACAATATATGAGCATATATATAAGCATGAGTATGTAATAACTATATATTAATTGGATATAACGAAAGGAAACAATAGGACAGGAACGGTAGGCACACTGGTGCTCTTATGCACGCCCCTTACAGACCTCTTAGGAATGGGGTGAGGTCAATAGTAGACAGTTTTTGGTTGAAGCTTTGGGGATTTTGAGAAGAGACCACAGAGTCATGTAGTGTATTCCAAGCATTAACAACTCTCTTTCTGAAGTCATATTTTCTGCAATCAAGATTGGAGCTCTATTGTGTGCTCGTGTATTGTTGCAATTGAAGCTGAAGTAGTCTTCGACAGGAAGGACATTGTAATAGATGATTCTATGAGTTAAACTCAGGTCATGTCGAAGGCGGCGGAGTTTTTTTTTATTTGAATTTATATCCCACCCTTCTCCGAAGACTCAGCGCAGCTTACACTATGTTAAGCAATAGTCTTTATCCATTTGTATATTATATACAAAGTCAACTTTATTGCCCCCAACAATCTGGGTCCTCATTTTACCTACCTTATAAAGGATGGAAGGCTGAGTCAACCTTGGGCCTGGTGGGACTTGAACTTGAAGTAATTGCAAGCAGCTGTGTTAATAATAGACAGACTTAGTCTGCTGAGCCACCAGAGTTCTAAATTTATTTCTAAATTTCAACTAGGATAATCGTCAGTGTTGGTTAGAGATTGTGTTGAAGTCCGATGCAGAAGGACACCGGTTGGGAAAAGCTTACACAATTATACTAAACCAAATTCCAGATTTCTAGTTCCAAAAATAAAAAATGTGGGACTATATATGCTTGTTCCACTGAACCAGGGATGTCAAATTTGATTTCATTGAGGGCCACATGGGGGTTGTCTTTGACCTTGGGGGGCTGCGGTGGGCATGGCCAGGGTGGGTGAGGCCAGCTCAACGTCACTTGTGTTGGGGGTTCCTGTGGAGGCCTGAGCGCTCTGCCAGCGAAAACGGGCTCCTGAGCTCCGTTTCAGCTGCGGTGGCCTCCTGCAACTCTCTGCCAGCGAAAACGGAGCTCGGGAGGGCTGCGTGCGTGCAATAGCATTAACCTTGTGTGGAGAATTTAAAAAAAAAAAACCCAGTATCTGTAATTCCCTTCTGATCGATGCTTGTTGTTCAGAAATCCTGCCAGCTTTGGGTAACTTTCAAATTGATCTCCTGACAATAAATAATTACCCAGGTGAAAATCGTCTCATTCTTACGCAGCCTGTGCTATTTAGCCAAAGAAGATTTCTATTTATTTATTTATTTATTTATTTATTTATTTATTTATTTATTTATTTATTATTTAATTTCTATACCGCCCTTCTCCCAAAGGACTCAGGGCGGTTTACAGCCATATTAAAACACAGAATATAAATAGCAAATTTAAAAAGGAATTAAAAACAAATATTTAGTAGGCCAAATTAACTAAAACGGTCATTAGACCGACATAAAACCCCTTTAAAATTATAATTAAAAAAACACTTAAAATACACTTAGGCTAGTCCCGCACGATGAAATAATAAAGTCTTCAGTTCACGTTTGAAGATCCGGAGGTCGGGGAGTTGGCGTAACCCCGGAGGCAACTCATTCCAAAGGGCCGGTGCCCTTTCTTGGTCTCTGGGTCACACGAGGGCAGCGTGATGGAAGGGAAACCTCTGGGATTTAGATCAGTAACTATGGACACCTCAGTGACTTGCAGAATCAGAGAATGATCGAATGCATCAGTTGAAAGGCAGTTTCAAGATCTAGATCTAGTGCAGGAATCTACCAAAGTACCCTGATCAGTAGCCAACAATCTCCCATTTGATATATTGACCATCATTTGTGTTGTAAATGTTATACCTTGATGAACGTATCTTTTCTTTTATGTACACTGAGAGCATATGCACCAAGACAAATTCCTTGTGTGTCCATCACACTTGGCCAATAAAGAATTCTATTCTATTCTATTCTATTCTATTCTATTCTATTCTATTCTATTCTATTCTATTCTATTCTATTGTTTCCTAGCATGATTTGATTGCTTATTTGTAGCCTATGACTATCATTAAGTGTTGTACCTTATGATTCTTGATGAAGGTATCTTTTCTTTTGTGTACACTGAGAGCATATGCACCAAGACAAATTCCTTGTGTGTCCAATCACACTTGGCCAATAAAAAATTCTATTCTATTCTATTCTTTGTGCATCCAAAGTATTCTAGGCAGAGTAACACACTGTTCCGCTGTAAGCTGTTTGTACTTACTATCGTGGAACATAATAGAATAACAGAGTTAGAAGGGATCTTGAAGGTCATCTTGTCCAACCGCCTGCTCACCCAGAAGACCCTGTACCATTGCAGACAAATGGCGGTCCAATCTCTTCTTAAAAATTTCCAGTGTTGCAGCATTCACAACTTCTGCAGGCAAATTTTTTTTTTTATTTACATTTATATCCCGCCCTTCTCCGAAGACTCAGGGCGGCTTACAATGTATAAGGCAATAGTCTCATTCTATTTGTATATTTTACAAAGTCAACTTATTGCCCCTCCAACAATCTGGGTCCTCATTTTACCTACCTTATAAAGGATGGAAGGCTGAGTCAACCTTGGGCCGGGCTTGAACCTGCAGTAATTGCAGGCTGCTGTGTTCTAATAACAGGCTTCTTACCAGCCTGAGCTATCACGGCCCTTGTTCTGTAAGGTTCACTTATTAATATGTCTAAGCTCATAACTGCCAATCAAGAGACTTAAACAGAGGCTTGAGTAAAATAGCATTTAATCCTGATCAGGTTCAAATGGATAGTCGTTCCAAACACATAGATGATACATACATGCAAGGAAGGAGCTACCAAGCTCATGAGAGAAAGCAATGTCCTCTTATACCAAAAGGAGGTCTTTGAAGTATCTTTAGGGATGTCATAAACCATCAACTGGCATCTGCATATCCTGGAATCTGGTTTGTGTATCCCATAGTAAAGGTCAGTGATATAATCTAACTCTAAATTTGCGTTCCTCTGTAGTGTTATCTTTTCCTTCTTTTTGTCTTTCTAAATAGCCACTTGGTCCCCGATTAGCACTACAAAGGTGTGTAGATTGCTTCTGCTAGTTTAAGATCTTGTGGGAAACAAGAGTGGCATTTTATGGAGGTTTTTAGATCTTAATGCAGGTTAATGCAGGAAGGATGTACTTTTACAGCAGTAAATATGTTCTTCATGAGAAAGGAAATGCAGGTATACAAAGACATCAGTATATATGTTGCAGGAAACAATTCTAGTATTTTAGTATATATGTTCCCTTCAGTTCCACTTACTAATTGTTCTCACTGTCAGGAAATTTCTCCTTAGTTCTAGGTTGCTTCTCTCCTTGATTAGTTTCCATCAATTGCTTGTTATCCTGCCTTCAGGTGGTTTGGAGAATAGATTGACCCCCTCTTTTTTTGTGGCAAACCCTCAAACATTGGAAGATATCTTCATCAATGACTTGGACGAGGGGATAGATGGGGAACTCATCAAATTTGTAGATGACACCAAGCTGGCAGGAATAGTGAACACTCCAGAAGATAGGCTCAAGATACAGAAGGATCTTGACAGACTTGAACATTGGGCGCTATCTAACAAAATGAAATTCAACAGTGAAAAAAGTAAGGTTCTACATTTAGGCAAAAAAACCCAAAATGCACAGGTACCGTATACATGGTACCTTGCTCAATAGTAGTAACTGTGAGAGGGATCTTGGAGTCCCAGTGGACAACCATTTAGATATGAGCCAGCAGTGTGCAGCAGCTGCCAAAAAGCCAACACAGTTCTGGGCTGCATAAACAGGGAGATAGAATCAAGATCACGTGAAGTGTTAATACCACTTTATGAGGCCTTGGTAAGGCCACACTTGGAATATTGCATTCAGTTTTGGTCGCCATGATGTAAAAAAGATGTGGAGACTCTAGAAAGAGTGCAAAGAAAAGCAACAAAGATGATTAGGGGACTAGAGGCTAAAACATATGAAGAATGGTTGCAGGAACTGGGTATGCCTAGTTTAATGAAAAGAAGGACTAGGGGTGACATGATAGCAGTCTTCCAATATCTCAGGGGCTGCCACAAAGAAGAGGGAGTCACGCTATTCTCCAAAGCACCTGAAGGCAGGACAAGAAGCAATGGATGGAAACTAATCAAGGAGAGAAGCAACTTAGAACTAAGGAGAAATTTCCTGGCAGTTAGAACAATTCATCAATGGAAGAACTTGCCTGCAGAAGTTGTGAATGCTCCAACACTGGAAGTTTTTAAGAAGCTGTGGGATAACCATTTGTCTGAAGTGGTGTGTAGGGTTTCCTGCCTGGGCAGGGGGTGGGACTAGAAGAGCTCCGAGGTCCCTTCCAACTCTGTTGTTGTTGTTGTTGTTGTTGTTGTTGTTGTTGTTGTTGTTATTAATATGCTATCATGTCATCCCTACTTCTTCTTTTCATTAAACTAGACACAGATGATAGAGTAATAGAGTTGGAAGGGTTCTTGGAGGTCTTCTAGTCCAATCCTCTGCTCGAGCAGGAAACCTTATACCAGTTCAGAAAAGCGCTTGTCCAATCTCTTCTTTAAAACCTCCAGTGCAATGGATGTTTTTAAAAAAACACTTCCTGTGATTTATCCCAAAGGTGCTTTCCCAAAAGGCAACTGGACTTTCTTATTTTTTTCCCCCTTGAAAACATTTCGCTTCTCATGGAGGAAAGAACGGAATGGAAGAAGCTTCTTGGATGAGAAGTGAAACGTAAAAAACAACAACACCCCAAGTCTAGTTGCTTTTTGGAAAAGCACTTTTGGGACAACCATATCTTGGATGATTGAGAATCTCCATCGACACTTTTTATGATCGGGATTTGATCCTTAGGCAGTCTATTCTAGAATAGAATTAGAATTAGAATTAGAATTAGAATTAGAATAGAATAGAATAGAATATTATTATTATTATTATTTATTATATTTGTATACCGCCCATCTCCCGAAGGACTCAGGGCGGTTCACAGTCAAAAACAACAGAAAAACATATAATACATAAAAAGCTAAAAGAATAGACAGTTAAATTCAATTGATGCTCTAACTTTTAAATACAAATTTAAAACCTCATTTAAACCCTTTTTTTTTTTTTTATAATCCCAAATTTAAAACTACGTTTAAGCTAGTCCTGAATAGAATAGAATAGAATAGAATAGAATAGAATAGAATAGAATAGAATAGAATTCTTATTTGGCCAAGTGTGATTGGACACTCAAGGAATTTGTCTTGGTGCATAATATATTATTTTATGAATAAATAAAATAAATAATATGCTCTCAGCGAACATCAAAGATTATTTATTTTATTTTATTTTATTTTATTTTATTAAATTTTTATACCGCCCTTCTCCCGGAGGACTCAGGGCGGTGTACAGCCAGAATAAAATACAAAATATATACAATTAAAACGAATTTAAAATATAAAATTACTAAATGGCTCAGAATTAAAATGAATTTAAAATTTAAAATACTACTAAAACCCAATTTAAAATCAATCCTTTTATGCCAGTCCCGCTTGGATGAATAAATATGTTTTTAGCTCACGACGGAAGGTCCGAAGATCAGGCACTTGACGTAGACCAAAGATCAGCCCAACGCTAAAGGGATCCCAAGTTTGGTTGCCGAAAAGAAGTGCAATGTCCAATATTAATATGTTTAAGCTCATAAATGACAAACAAGAAACTTAAACAGAGGCTTGAGTAAAATAGCATTTAATCTTGTTCAAGCTTAAATGGTTAGCCGTTCCAAACACATAGAAGATACATGCACAGAAGAACTACAAAACTGAGACAAAGCAATGTTCTCTTTTATACCAAAAAAGGTCTTTGTAGTATTCTAATTACTCTAGTCATATAATCTAACTACATTGTAAAAGTCAGTGATGTAATCTAACTCCAGATTTACATCCTTCTGCAGTGTTATCTTTTCTTCCTTTTGCCTTCTTAGTTAGCCACTTGATTTCCTGGAGTGGAGGAAACTCAAAAGATCTCAGGCAGGGGAGAAAGAGTTTGACAAATGCCAGATATTTTCATAAGAGATCAAATGGTGGGAGCTACAAAAGGCATAATATATATGTCAGTGTCACAGGAAACAAACTTTTACAGCATGCAGGTATACAAAGACATCATATATCATACATATATATGTTGCAAGAAACCATTAACAAATTTCTACTAATTCTAGTATTTCAGTGTATCTCTTCCCTTACAGAAGAAAACTTTTTTAGAATAGAATAGAATAGAATTCTTTATTGGCCAAGTGTGATTGGACACACAAGGAATTTGTCTTGGTGCATATGCTCTCAGTGTGCATAAAAGAAAAGATACGTTCATCAAGGTACAACATTTACAACACAATTGATGATCAATATATCAATATAAATCATAAGGATTGCCAGCAACAAAGTTACAGTCATACAGTCATAAGTGGAAAGAGATTGGTGATGGGAACGATGAGAAGATTAATAGTAGTGCAGATTTAGTCAATAGTTTGACAGTGTTGAAGGAATTATTTGTTTAGCAGAGTGATGGCCTTCGGGAAAAAACTGTTCTTGTGTCTAGTTGTTCTGATGTGCAGTGCTCTATAGCGTCGTTTTGAGGGTAGGAGTTGAAACAGTTTATGTCCTGGATGCGAGGGATCTGCAAATATTTTCACGGCCCTCTTCTTGATTCGTGCAGTATACAGGTCCTCAATGGAAGGCAGGTTGGTAGCAATTATTTTTTCTGCAGTTCTAATTATCCTCTGAAGTTGTGTTTTTCTTGTTGGGTTGCAGAACCGAACCAGACAGTTATAGAGGTGCAAATGACAGACTCAATAATTCCTCTGTAGAATTGGATCAGCAGCTCCTTGGGCAGTTTGAGCTTACTGAGTTGGCGCAGAAAGAACATTCTTTGTTGTCCTTTTTTGATGATGTTTTTGACATTAGCTGTCCATTTTAGATCTTGTGATATGATAGAACCTAGAAATTTAAATTTCTTAAAATTTAAATTTATTTAAATTTAAATAAACTTGGAGAAAAACCAGTTTAAGCAAAGTTTTAGAAGCATGTTTCAATTTAAGGGGATTTACACCAAGCAACACACCTCTCTGAATGGCTCTGCTGAAGGAGAAATTAAGATGAAATCAAACGGCTTCCTAAGGGAAATTGAAATTTGCTTCATGATGCTAGGCTGAGTCATCAAAGTGAAACACAGCTGCCTCACCCACAACGAGGAGATGATTGATGTGGGAAAGTGTTTTTTATCACTGTGGGCTAAGGGTAGAGAGATTTTGATCTTTTGCCTGAGTCACACACCAGCTTCAAAGCTAACACTTTGCTTAACCGTGATTAACGAATCCACCACAAGTGACTGGGTTTACCAATAAGATAATACCGCGTTCTCCAAAGTGGTCAATAATGAACCTCTCCCCAAGAATCAATGGGACTAGCCATTGTTATTGTTGTTATTACTCATAGTAGCAGTAGCCCTTAGAGTTATATACCGCTTCACAGTACTACAGAATAGAATAGAATAGAATAGAATAGAATAGAATAGAATAGAATAGAATAGAATAGAATTTTTTATTGGCCAAGTGTGATTGGACACACAAGGAATTTGTCTTTGGTGCATAGGCTCACAGTGTACATAAAAGAAAAGATACGTTCATCAAGAATCATAAGGTACAACACTTAATGAATTAGAATAGAATAGAATAGAATAGAATAGAATAGAATAGAATAGAATAGAATATAATTTTTTATTGGCCAAGTGTGATTGGACACACAAGGAATTTGTCTTGGTGCATATGCTCTCAGCGTACATAAAAGAAAAGATACCTTCATCAAAGTACAACATTTACAACACAATTGATGGTCAATATATCAATATAAATCGTAAGGATTGCCAGCAACAAAGTTACAGTCATACAGTCATAAGTGGAAAGAGATTGGTGATGGGAACAATGAGAAGATTAATAGTAGTGCAGATTTAGTGAATAGTTTGACAGTGTTGAGGGAATTATTTGTTTAGCAGAGTGATGGCCTTCGGGAAAAAACTGTTCTTGTGTCTAGTTGTTCTGGTGTGCAGTGCTCTATAGCGTCGTTTTGAGGGTAGGAATTGAAACAGTTTATGTCCAGGATGTGAAGGATCTGTAAATATTTTCACGGCCCTCTTCTTGATTCGTGCAGTATACAGGTCCTCAATGAAAGGCAGGTTGGTAGCAATTATTTATTTTTATTGTGCTCACCTGGGTGTGATTGAATATTCACTGAGAAAAAAGTGAATCTAATGTGTGCGTGCGTGTGTGCCGTGTCGTGTTTCGGTAAGAAGTAAGCAAAGACACTTGCGCACGGCACACTCTCTCAAAGCAATTCTCCTGTGCGGAGCGCATGCGTCTCATAATTGCGCCTCGCCGCACTGTACCGAGCCTTGACGAATCGCCGTGTCAAATACAAATACGTCACATCACACGCAACGGATCGGATCGGCATCGATCGAATACGGAGATTTACAGATTCGTCTTCAAATACCGAAAAGGAGGACATGTAGGGGGACACTTTTCGAGAGAGGACAGAAGTTACAAAAGAAGGACTGTCCTCCCTCAAGCAGGACGATTGGTCACCTTAAAACATGTCCAGTTTCCATCTTAGACTTTGTCCCAAATTACAAGGCAGAGAAACACAATTATCTAAAGAGATTATCCCAGCCTTGCTAACTCTGTCATCCCATTCCTGGTTCCTTCTGGATTCAGGCAGTCCTTGATTTGTGACCACAACGGACCCCAACCTCCATTGTGGTCAGAAATTGTGGAGACAATTGTTCAGTAAGTTTTTTTCCCCCCCATTGTACCACCTTTCTTGCCACCGTTGCTAAGTGAAACACTGCAGTTGTTAAGTTAGTAGCACGGTGGTTAAATGGATCGGGCTTCCCCATTTGAATTGGCGGGTCAGAAGGTCACCAAAGGGGTTTCACAAATGACCCCCCCAGGTGACACAGCAACCGTTCAGAAATGCAGACCAAAGCGTCCGAATTTGGTCACGTGACAACAGAGTGGTTGCAAGTTGTAAAGTATAAAAAATGCTGATTGTCTAGTTTTCCAGTGCCATTGTAACTCCAAACAGTCGTTAAACGAATTGTTGTAAGTCAAGGACTACCTGTAGCTTCAGAGATTATCTCAATTTTGCTAAATTTGTCATCCCATCCCTAGTTCCTTCCAGATTTAGGAATTCTAGCCCTCATCATCTTAATGTCGAAGACCGGCCAAGAATTAGGAAGAGGTTGTGTAAACCGTGGTTTTGCAATAGGTATGAATTGCGTGTTTGCTTACTACTACCACCACCACAACAACAAATAGTTACCTAAT
Source organism: Ahaetulla prasina (assembly GCF_028640845.1). Lineage (NCBI taxonomy): Eukaryota > Metazoa > Chordata > Lepidosauria > Squamata > Colubridae > Ahaetulla > Ahaetulla prasina. The sequence goes on from NC_080544.1 coordinate 108,928,886, forward strand.
TCTACGAAAAGGGAGAACGTGACCTCTGTGCTGTATTTGTCCAGTGACAGAGGTCTCTGTAAATAACAAGAGTAACTGCAATGTAGAAAAAGGGACTTATTGAATCAAGATTACGTTGTCGCAAATCTAGTACATACATTGATTGACCGTCTAGGACAGGGCTCTCCAATCTTGGCAACTTGAAGACTTGTGGACTACAACTCCCAGAGTTCCTCAGCCAGCTTTGCTTTCAACTTTGGGAGTTGAAGTCCACAAGTCTTCAAGTTGCCAAGGTTGGAGACCCCTGGTCTAGGACACTGATGGCTAATCTTTTTCTCGTCATGCGCTAGCGAATGTGCGTGCAAGCATCCATAATGCAATGCACCCCCCTGCGCATGCGCATGCCCCCCCTCACTCCTGCTGCCCCCCCCCCGTGCATGTGCATGCAACCCCCTGCCCACCGTTTTGGGCCTAGCAGGCCTCTCTGCAGCCTCCTGGGCCCAAAAACTGGCTATATGGGGGCACACTGTTCCCCCCTGCCCCCATGCATACATGTGTGATCCCCGCCCACGCATGTGCATGTGACCCCCCCCTGTGGATGTGCGCACATCTTCCGAATGCACCCCACCCGCCACGCATCCTGAAAATCAGTTTGCTGGCGGGAGCGCAGCTGAGCTGTACAATGGCTCGTGTGCCTGCTGTGGTTCGCCATGACAGGTCTGTCGTGTCCCACTCCTCTGCTGACAGCTGGGTCAGGGAAATCCGAATCAGGCGTGCCTCTGCAGCTCTGCCAAAGTCCTAGCAAAATCCTCAAGGCAGGGAGGAGACCAGAAAGTGACTTCAGCAAGATATGTTCGACTTTGCCTGACTCAGAGACTGCCAGAAAGTAGGTCCTTTATATAGGCCATGGGGTGTGGCTCCATGACTCAGCACTTATCCAGGCCTGCCCCTCCCTTCCTTCTGTCGCCGCCACCTATCAATTCTTCTGAAGTGAGGGTCACTCCAGTCGGCAGCTGTTGGTAATTGACCTCCCTCAGGCTCACATGCTGTGGCGGAGGGGGAGGGGTCTAGTTGCTCCGTTTGCCTGGGCATGGAGCCAGGGCTGGGGCCGGGAGGTGCTTCCTCCTCCTCAGCCTGTCTGGGCATGGAGCCAGGGCTGGGGCCGGGAGGTGCTTCCTCCTCTTCAGCCTGCCTGGGCATGGAGCCAGGGCTGGGGCCGGGAGGCATACTAGGACATTCCTCAGCGTTCGGAAGCAGATAAGAAGGCCCCGGCTGCGGTGAGAGCGGGCAAGACACAACAAGGTCTAAGAAATATGGCTGATATCCAATGTCCTCAGAAACATGATAAGAGGAACCCTGAAGTTGATTCAGGTTAAGGATCCATTAAGGTCGGTATTCATTACAGGGAGTCCTCGCCTTACAAACATTTTGTTTAATGACCGCTCGAAGTTACAACAGCACTGAAAAGCGACTTATGACTGTTTCTCACACTTACTCCCCTTGCAGCAACCCCGTGGTCACGCGATGAAAATTCAAACACTTGGCAACTGACTGGTATTGATGACGGTGGCAGTGTCCCGGGGTCACGTGGATCACGTTTTGCGACTTTCTGAACAGCAAATTCAAGGGGAGGGGAGCCAGATTCACTTAACAACCTCGTTCCTAATTTAATAACTGCAGCGGTTCACTTAATAACTGTGGCAAGAAAGGTCATTATATCAGAGCAGGGGTTTGGACTAGAACAGGGGTCTCCAACCTTGGGCACTTTAAGCCTGCAGAACTTCAACTCCCAGAATTCCCCAGTCAGCTGAATCTGTTTCTTTTTCTCTTAACCTCTTAAAGTGGAGAGATTGCAGAGGAAGGGATTAGAAGAGAGTAAGCTTTGCTGGCTGGGGCATTCTGGGAGTTGAAGTCCACCAGGTTTATTTTTATTTATTTATTTATTTATCAAATTTTTATACCGCCCTTCTCCCGAAGGACTCAGGGCGGTGTACAGCCTAAATAAAACACAATATATATACAATTAAAATCAAAATTTAAAATAAAGCATATTACAAAAAGGCCAATGTTTAAAAATTTAAATTTAAAATTTTTTAAAAATTTAAAACCCCACAAAATAAAACCCAATTAAAATGTTAAAAAACCATTATGCCAGTCCAGCTGGAATAAATAAGTATGTTTTTAGCTCACGGCGAAAGGTCTGAAGATCAGGCACTTGGCGTAGGCCAGGAGGAAGTTCATTCCAGAGCGTCGCTGCTCCCACAGAGAAGGCCCTACACTTGGGGGCCGCCAGCCGACATTGTTTGGTGGACGGCACCCTGAGGAGACCTTCTCTGTGAGAGTGTACCAGTCGGTGGGAGGCATAAGGTAACAGCAGGCGGTCTCGTAAGTACCCGGGTCCTAAGCCATGGAGCGCTTTAAAGGTGGTAACCAAAATCTTGAAGCGCACCCAAAAGACCACAGGAAGCCAGTGCAGACTGCGGAGCAGTGATGTTACATGGGAGCCACGAGTGGCTCCCGTTACTACTCGCGCAGCTGCATTCTGGACTAACTGCAGCCTCCGGGTGCACTTTAAGGGCAGCCCCATGTAGAGAGCATTGCAATAATCCAACCGAGACGTAACCAGAGCGTGAATGACTGTGCATAAGGCATCCCGGTCAAGAAAGGGGCGCAACTGGCGGACCAAGCGAACTTGGTAAAAGGCCCTCCTGGAGACGGCCGCCAGATGTTCATCAAAGGACAGCCGTCCATCCAAGAGGACGCCCAAGTTGCGAACCACCTCGTTTGGGGCCACTAACTCGCCCCCAACAGTCAGCTGTGGGTGCAGCTGACTGTACCGGGGTGCCGGCATCCACAGCCACTCCGTCTTGGAGGGATTGAGCTTGAGTCTGTTTCTCCCCATCCAGACCCGTACGGTTTAAAGTTGCCAAGGTAGGAGACCTCTGGATTAGAAGACCTCCAAGGTCCCTTCCAATAACATTGTTATTCTGTTAACCTGTCTTGCTTAGCAATGGAAATTTTTGGTGCATAACTCGAGGACTATCTGTGCCTAACCAGACACATTCTGGACGTCCTTCAAATGAAGAATAATAAGGATCTTGCTTTTTTGTTTGCATTGCTCCATAGTAACTGAATTTAAGATATATATATATTTTTTACAATTCAGGAAGTAGTGAACTGCCGTTCAGAGGGGGAAGCCATTAATAGCTCAACCCACCATGTCTTAACAAAGCCCCCATCTGAAAGCATCTGGATGGCTAGCACCAGAATACAGAATAACAGAGTTGAAGGGGACCTTAGAGGTCTTCTAGTCTGATGGAAGCAAATTCCGGGTTAGCCCTGGGTTAGCTCTAGATTAGAAAGAGACATGAATCTCCATGGAGTAGGACAGGGGTCTCCAACCTTGGTCCCTTTAAGACTTGTGGACTTCAACTCCCAGAATCCCTCAGCCAGCAAAGCTGGCTGAGGGACTCTGGGAGTTGAAGTCCACAAGTCTTAAAGGGACCAAGGTTGGAGACTCCTGGAGTAGAGAACCTTTTCATTTTTTAAAAAAATTTGAATTTATACCCTGCCCTTCTCTGAAGTTCAGGGCGGCTTACACTATGTTAGCAATAGTCTTCATCCATTTGTATATTATATATAAAGTCAACTTTTATTGCCCCCAACAATCTGGGTCCTCATTTTACCTACCTTATAAAGGATGGAAGGTTGAGTCAACCTTGGGCCTGGTGGGACTTGAACTTGCAGTAATTGCAAGCAGCTGTGTTAATAACAGGCTGAGCCACCAGAGGCCCTTTCCATGGCTTCAGTTCTCTTTCTCGTCTTCCTTCCTCTTTTCAAAGTGAACTAAAGTAACTGTAGGAGGTTTTTGAAGCTTACAACAGTAACTTGCAAAATGGGCTTCGTGTCACGGAGAGGGGGAAGCAGAGAGAAATTCCTCCAACTCAGTTTTTGTTTTTGTTTTTTTATTTAAATTTATATCCCGCCATTCTCCGAAGACTCAGGGCGGCTTACAGTGTATAAGGCAATAGTCTCATTCTATTTGTATATTTACAAAGTCAACTTATTGCCCCCCCAACAATCTGGGTCCTCATTTTACCTACCTTATAAAGGATGGAAGGCTGAGTCAACCTTGGGCCGGGCTTGAACCTGCAGTAATTGCAGGCTGCTGTGTTCTAATAACAGGCTTCTTCCAGCCTGAGCTATCACGGCCCCGCTATCACCGCTATCATGGTGTGTTTCAATTTTGTTTTACTACCGGTTCTGTGGGTATGGCTTGGTGGGCGTGGCATGGCTTGGTGGGCGTGGCAGGGGAAGGATATTGCAAAATCTCCATTCCCTCTCCACCCCACTAACCTGCTCTGGGATGGAATCAAAATCCCCCCCCCCTCTTCATTTCCCCAAATAAAATATTACTCATAAGAAAAGGCTCCCAGAAAAGCAAGGAAAAAATCAAACTGCTAACAAAGGAACCTGCCCGAGGCTCATTCCACATTCCTGCCAGCTGCATAAAGGAAACTTTGTAAGAAGAAAACAGCTTACAGATAATAGAAAGTGGAAGCTGGAAGTTCGGCTCCATTTATAAGCAGGCAGAAAACTCATACAAGACAGGATATTTCACAATGGAAATCACCTAAACCTTTTAGAAACACAAAGCCCCATGTTGCACAAACCCCTAAAATTCCAGCAGCTGTTTCTCGGCTCGTCAATTTAAAGCAACAGCGTCTTGGGTTTTTTTTCCCTTCTTCTTTTTTGCCAAGCGATCTCCTGGCTGAAAAGCGAGCTCTGATTTTTTTTCCCCTTCTAGCCGATCAGCTGGGAGACTGGGAGGCAGCGGATGGATTGGGGGGGCGGGGCCAGGCAGAGGTGGTACTTACCGGTTCTCCGAACTACTCAAAATTTCCACTACCCGGTTTGCAAGAACCGGTCAGAACCGGCTGAAACCCACCTCTGCTCCAGCTGCATCTGGCTGAGATGTTTGCAAGGGAGAGAAGAGGTAGAAGGGTGAAAGGAGAAAAAGAAAGGAGTTGAGAATAAGGGGGACGACGACAAGGCAGTCCGAAAAATATGCCAAAGACAAAGCGGAAAGGAGCACAAACAGAGAGAGTCTAAAAATGATAAAAGTCGGGCACAGAAAGCTTCCAAATTCTACAGGCCAGCGATGGCGAACTTTTGAGAGACCAAGTGTGCCCCTAAAGTTAGCTTTGAGGAACTTCAAGCCTTGGAGTTTGAGTTCATTGGGGGTGTTACTTGGAACCCTGACTCACTCACTCTTTCTTTCTTTCTTTTTTTCTTTCTTTCTTTCATTCATTCTTTCTTTTGTTCTTTCTTTTCTTTCCCTTCCCTTCCCTTCCCTTCCCCTCCCCTCCTCTTCCTCCCTCCCTCCCTCCCTCCGTTTCTTTCTTTCTTTCTTTCTTTCTTTCTTTCTTTCTTTCTTTCTTTCTTTCTTTCCTCTCCCTCCCAACCCTCCCCTCCCATCCTCTAGCCTGCCTCCTTGCCTCCCTCCCTCTTTCTTTCTTTCTCTCTCTGTCTCTACAGAGGAATTCTACAGAGGAATTATTGAATCTGTCATTTGCACCTTTATAACTGTCTGGTTCGGTTCTGCAACCCAACAAGAAAAACACAGACTTCAGAGGATAATTAGAACTGCAGAAAAAATAATTGCTACCAACCTGCCTTCCATTGAGGACCTGCATACTGCACGAATCAAGAAGAGGGCCGTGAAAATATTTGCAGATCCCTCGCATTCTGGACATAAACTGTTTCAACTCTTACCCTCAAAACGACGCTATAGAGCACTGCACATCAGAACAACTAGACACAAGAACAGTTTTTTCCCGAAGGCCATCACTCTGCTAAACAAATAATTCCTTCAACACTGTCAGACTATTTACTGAATCTGCACTACTATTAATCGTTTCATAGTTCCCATCACCAATCTCTTTCCACTTATGACTGTATGACTGTAACTTTGTTGCTGGCAATCCTTATGATTTATATTGATATATTGACCATCATTTGTGTTGTAAATGTTGTACCTTGATGAAGGTATCTTTTCTTTTATGTACACAGAGAGCATATGCACCAAGACAAATTCCTTGTGTGTCCAATCACACTTGGCCAATAAAAATTCTATTCTATTCTATTCTATTCTCTCTGTCTCTCTGTCTCACTGTCTCTTTCTCCCTCCCTCCCTCCCTCCCTCTCTCTCTCTCTCTCTCTCTCTTTCCTTCCTTCCTTCCTTCCTTTCCATTCTTTCTTTCTATCTATCCCACCTTTATTATTTTTACAAATATAGACATGAAACCTCAAACCAACCCAACCTTCAGGTTTTGGCTTCAGGAAGACAAGCTAGTGTTCCCCTCTCCCCATGTTCATTAATTCATCAGACGTTGCATTCTGAAACCCATAACTGAGTGTGGTCATTTGTTCTGCCAGCCAGAAACGTCTTGCGGAATCCTCACATGTCCCAACGCTTCCATGAAAGGCCTGGTTGACCTTGGGAAGCTACAGTAGCCTCTGTACTATGATGTCAATGCAAGAATTCCTCCCGACAGGGGTGGCTTCTGGGCAAAACAGCGATTGCCAAATAAAAAAAAAAATGAGGATTGCGAAACAGCCAAAAGGGCTGAGAAGGTAAAAGCGTTGCAACAGAGATAACAGTATAATCGCAGTTAAACTGGGAATTTCATTAGGTAAATTGAGGTGTGGCTTCAGGTGAGAGGATAGGTGCATAGTGTGGATGTGTATTATGGGTTACACCAGAGGACGGTATCAAAGTGCTGAGTCATCAAGAAAGTGGGCAGTTTCAAAATGCTAAGTCACATTCATGGTGAGTTATTTATTTTATTTATTTTATTTATAATTACATTTCTATACCACCTCCCATCTCCCGGAGGACTCAGGGCGGTTTACAGCCAATGTTAAAATACCCACACCAATACAATATAAATATAATAAATAACAATATTTAAAAACAATTAAGAACAAATATTTACTGGCCGAATCACTAAAACGGTCAAAGACCGATTAAAACCCCTTAAAATTTCGCTAAAATATGTCTTAGGCTAGTCCCGCTCGGTGAAATAGTAAAGTCTTCAGTTCACGTTTGAAGGCCCGGAGGTCAGGGAGTTGGCGTAACCCCGGAGGTAGCTCGTTCCATAGGGCTGGTGCCGCCACAGAGAAGGCCCTCCCCCTGGGGGCCGCCAACCTACATTGTTTGGTCGACGGCACCCTGAGGAGGCCCGCTCTGTGGGAGCGCACAGGTCGTTGGGAGGCAATCGGTGGCAGAAGGCGGTCTTGCAAATACCCCGGTCCTAAGCCATGGAGCACTTTAAAGGTGGTAACCAGCACCTTGAATTGCACCCGGAAGGCTATCGGCAGCCAGTGCAGGCCGCACAGGATGGGTGTTATATGGGAGCAATGCGATGCCCCCTCTATCACCCGCGCGGCCGCATTCTGGACCAGCTGGAGCCTATCATTTTAGCTCAGGGGTGTCAATCTCAAAGCCCGGATCCGGCCCGCGAGGTTCTTAGATTTAGCCCACAGGCCTGCCCTGGAAACAGTGAAGGACCAGCCCGCAGTGCCTCTGCCAGTGAAAAGGGAGCTCGGCGGTCCGCACGCAGCGGTGGTGGGTTTCAAATATTTTTGCTACCGGTTCTGTGGGCGTGGCTTGGTGGGCGTGGCATGGCTTGGTGGGTGTGGCAGGAGAAGGATACTGTAAAATCTCCATTTCCTCCCCACTCCAGGGGAAGGTTACTGGAAAATCCCCATTTCCTCCCCATCAGCTGGGACTTGGGAGGCAGAGAATAGATGGGGGCAGGGCCAGTCAGAATTTTTACTACCGGTTCTCCGAACTTCTCAAAATTTCCACTACCGGTTCTCCAGAACTGGTCAGAACCTGCTGAAACGCACCGCTGGGGCACAGCCCTCCTGAGCTCTGTTTTCGCTTGCAGAGGTCTGCAGGAGGCCGTCGCAGCCCAAAACGGAGCCTCCATGAGTGACATCGAGCTGGTCATGCCCCCTCCCGCCATGCTCCCCCAACCCCGCCCGAGGTCAAACACAACCCTGATGTGGCCCTCACTGGAATTGACACCCCTGATTTAGCATATGGCATAGCATCCATGGACTAGCAATTATATTATACCTCTCTAGCAAATATTATACCTCTCACAATACTTGACAACACAGTATCAACAGTAGAAACCTTCAAATTTCTCGGTTCTATCATATCACAAGATCTCAAATGGACAGCTAACATCAAAAACATAATTAAAAAAGGACAACAAAGAATGTTCTTTCTGCGCCAACTCAGTAAGCTCAAACTGCCCAAGGAACTGCTGATCCAATTCTACAGAGGAATTATTGAGTCTGTCATTTGCACCTCTATAACTGTCTGGTTTGGTTCTGCAACCCAACAAGAAAAACACAGACTTCAGAGGATAATTAGAACTGCAGAAAAAATAATTGCTACCAACTTGCCTTCCATTGAGGACCTGTATACTGCATGAATCAAGAAGAGGGCCGTGAAAATATTTGCAGATCCCTTGCATCCTGGACATAAACTGTTTCAACTCCTACCCTCAAAACGACGCTATAGAGCACTGCACATCAGAACAACTAGACACAAGAACAGTTTTTTCCTGAAGGCCATCACTCTGCTAAACAAATAATTCCCTCAACACTGTCAGACTATTTACTGAATCTGCACTACTATTAATCTTCTCATAGTTCCCATCACCAATCTCTTTCCACTTATGACTGTATGACTATAACTTGTTGCTGGCAATCCTTATGATTTATATTGATATATTGATCATCAATTGTGTTGTAAATGTTGTACCTTGATGAACGTATCTCTTCTTTTATGTACACCGAGAGCATCTGCACCAAGACAAATTCCTTGTGTGTCCAATCACACTTGGCCAATAAAATTCTATTCTATTCTATTCTATAAAAAATTCTATTCTATTAACCTTTCCTCTACATTAGTGAAACTCAATAAAATATAAGTGCTAAAAGATCTATGTTCAAATACCAATGTCTAGGCCAGGGGTCTGCAAACTTGGCTCTTTTAAGACTTCAACTCCTGAAAAAACACCTTTGGGGTTTCCATCCGTTGCGTTTTTTTTCCTGCCTTCAGCTGGTTTGGAGAATAGATTGAACCCCTCTTCTTTGTGGTGGCCCCTCAAGAACTGGAATACTGCTGTCATGTCTGTTAAGTTGGGCGATTGAGGAGCCAGGAGCCAGGTCTATGTGAACAACAGCTCTTTATTTCACAGTGAGAATCCAGCAAATGTACATATACTTATATACTCTCTTGGCCAGGGTGCTAGCCAATAATCATCGAGCTTTTCCCCACTTAATTTTCCCTCCAAAATTAGATACATAACAATATCACCCCCTAGCCCAGTGATGGCTAACCTTTTATGTCACTGCGTGCCGGCCTGCGTGCCACAAACGGCACGCAAAATCATCCTGCCTGGACTGCACAGCTTCGCTGGTCTTCGCGCGTGCAGGAGCGCCAATACCCAGAAGAGTGGTGGTCCGTCGCGCATGCGTGAGCCGGCACTCGAACATCCGGTTTCCGGCATGGACGCGCGCCCAACGAACAGCACTGTAAACCCAGAAGTTCGGGTGCCATCTTCCGCATGTGCGATGGAATGCCACTCTTCTGGGGTTCAACCGCTCCCTCACGCGCAACAGCCGGCTGACTGGTGTGTGTGTGTACAGGAACGGGGAAGAGGAGCCAGCGAGACCGCGCATTCCTTGCGAGATGGTTCTGTGTGCCGCTTCTGGCACGCATTCCATAGGTTCGCCAACACGGCCCTAGCCAGTCTTTCCATTAAATTAGAGTACTAGACATACCCAACTGCAACTGTTCTTATTTTATCCTCCAGTCCCCTAATTATCTTTGTTGCTCTTCTCTGCACTCTTTCTAGAGTCTCCACATCTTTGTGACATCATGGCGACCAAAACTGGATGCAGAATTCCAAGTGTGGCCTTACCCAGGCCTTATAAAGTGATATTAACACTTCATGTGATCTTATGTTAATAATAATAATAACAACAACAACAACAACAACAACAACAACAACAACGAGTTGGAAGGGACCTTGGAGGCCTTCTAGTCCAGCCCCCTGCCCAGGCAGGAGACCCTCTACCATTTCAGACAAATGGTTATCCAACATTTTCTTAAATTTTTCCAGTGTTGGAGCATTCACAACGTCTGCAGGCAAGTTCTTCCACTTATTAATTGTTCTAACTATCAGGAAATTTCTCTTTAGTTCTAAGTTCTAAGAAAATTTAGAACTCCGCCGCCTTCGACATGACCTGAGTTTAACTCATAGAATCATCTATTACAATGTCTTTCCTGTCGAAGACTACTTCAGCTTCAATTGCAACAATACACGAGCACACAATAGATTTAAGCTTAATGTTAACCGCTCCAATCTTGATTGCAGAAAATATGACTTTAGTAACAGAGTTGTTAATGCCTGGAATGCACTACCAGACTCTGTGGTCTCTTCCCAAAATCCCCAAAGCTTTAACCAAAAACTGTCTATTATTGACCTCACCCCTTTCCTAAGAGGTCTATAAGGGGCGTGCATAAGAGCACAAGCGTGCCTGCCATTCCTGTCCTATTGTTTCCTTTCGTTATATCCAATTAATATAATTATTACATACTTATGCTTATATATATGCTTATATATCGTATAGTTATTTCATGCTTATGCTTATGTATACTGTTGTGACAAATAAATAAATAAATAAATAAATAAAAAGTTGCTTCTTGATAGGATAGAATCTTAATATAACATAATAACAGAGTTGGAAGGGACCTTGGAGGTCGTCTAGTCCAACCCCATGCCAAGGCAGGAAACCCTACACCAGGGGTGGGCAATTAATTTTTATCAGGGGCCGCATGAGAAGCCTGAATTGTGTCAGAGGGCCACCAACTTTCTTTCATTGTAAAATACTTAAATTAAATATTTTGAATAGCTGGTACTGATAATCAGAAGAATAAAGCACTCTGTAAATATGTATATTAGGTTATGTGAAACTGTGGTCTATTGGTTAAATAAGAAAAACAATTATTGAACCAGTGCCATTTATTTTTTATGGTGTTTATGATTGGCCTCACGCGGGCCAGACAGGGACGTACAAAGGGCCGGATGTGGCCCGCGGGCCTTAATTTGCCCAGGTCTGCCCTACACCATTTCAGACAGATGGCTATCCAATATTTTCTTAAAAATTTCCAGTGTTGGATTATTCACAACTTCTGCAGGCAAGTTGTTCCTCTTATTGATTGTTCTAATTTCTCCTTAGTTCTAAGTTGCTTCTCTCCTTGATTAGTTTCCACCCATTGCTTCTTGTTCTACCCTCAGGTGCTTTGGAGAATAGCTTGACTCCCTCTTCTTTGTGGCAACCCCTGGAGATATTGGAACACTGCTATCATGTCTCCCCTAGTCCTTCTTTTTATTAAACTAGACATACCGAGTTCCTGCAACCGTTTTTCATATGTTTAGCCTCCAGTCCCCTAATCATCTTTGTTGCTCTTCTCTGCACTCTTTCTAGAGTCTCAGCATTATTTGTGGCGACCAAAACCGAATGCAATATTCCAAGTGTGGCCTTACCAAGGCATTATAAAGTGGTATTAACACTTCACGTGATCTTGATTCTTTCTGTCTGTTTATGCAGCCCTAGAACTGTGTTGGCTTTTTTGGCAGCTGCTGCACATGGTTGGCTCATATTTAAATGGTTGTCTACTAGGACTCTAAGATCTCTCTCACAGTTACTACTATTGAGCAAGGTTCCATCTGTTCTATTCTTGAATTTGTGCAATGGGTGAAGCCAGAATTAAACAAAGGACACTGTGGCTTCCATGTTTGGCTGTTCCCGTGTCTTTCCCTTTGGTGCAACACCATTTTTCCCCCCCTCACAAAATTTCCTATCCATCTTCTGGTATTGTTTTTTTCCAAAACTTCCATCTCTTTTGGAAGCCATTTCCCTCACCTCAAATAAATTCAAGTCATAACAGCTCATTCAACAACTCATTTAACTAAAACAAGGGGTCTCCAACCTTGGCAACTTTAAGACTTGTGGACTTCAACTCCCAGAGGTCCTCAGCCAGGGGTCTCCAACTTTGGCAACTTTAAGACTTGTGGACTTCAACTCCCAGAGGTCCTCAGCCAGGGGTCTCCAACCTTGGCAACTTTAAGACTTGTGGACTTCAACTCCAGGGGTCTCCAACCTTGGCAACTTTAAGACTTGTGGACGTCAACTCCCAGAGGTCTGGGAGTTGAAGTCCACAAGTCTTAAAGTTGCCAAGGTTGGAGACCCCTGAACTAAAAGACCTCCATGACTCACTGTGTATTTATTTCCAACCATCAACATTTTTAAGTTTGGGGGAAAAGTTTCCTTTCCCCACCCCTCCTGTGTTTTTCGTAAGAGAGAAATATGCCCGCATTTGTTTGGGAGAGAATCTTCCCGTCAACCGGAAAATTCCAGCCTGACCAGTTTAAATTGGCACATTCCACGCTTCTAATTGTGGAATCTTTCAGAAGAGGATGCCTGATTTAATCTTTGGAGTCAGCAGCCAGGCGAACACACTTGGTTTTACTTCCAGCGATTGTGTTTGGCATAATTCTTCTTAATTTAGCCCTTATTCCACTGGAGAGACAAGAAGCAAACAGAGTAGAAAAGGCAGAAATTATCACAGATCAGATAACAGAGGCAATTTGTTTTATTTATTTATTTTTATCCCGCCTGTTAGTTTTATAAATAACTCAAGGCGACAAAAACACGCTGGATCCTCCTCCTGTTTTACCCCACAACAACAACCTGTGAGGTGGGTTGGGCTGAGAGAGAGAATGAGAGGGACTGGCCCAAAGTCACCCAGCTGGCATTCATGCCAAAGTTGAGACTAGAACTCCCTTTCTCCTGATGATTGGCCAAAATCACCCAGCTGGCATTCGTGCCAAAGCTGAGACTAGAACTCCCCATCTCCTGGTGATTGGCCCAAAATCATCTAGCTGGCATTCATGCAAAAGGTGAGACTGGAATTCCCATCTTCTGGTGATTGGCCCAAAATCACCCAGCTGGCATTCGTACCAAAGGTGAGACTAGAATTCCCTGTCTCCTGGTGATTAGCCCAAAATCATCCAATTGGCTTTCACGTGTAAGGTGGGATTAGGATTCACCTTCTTTCTGTAATTGGTCCGAAGTCACCCAGCCAGCTTTCATGTCTAAAGCGGGACTAGAATTCACAGTCTCTGGTGATTGGCCCAAAGTCACCCAGATGATTTTCATACCTAAAGTCAGACTAGAATTCACAATCTCCTGGTTTCTAGCCTGGTTTCTTAGTCACTAGACTGGCTCAGTGTCGCAATTCAATCAGCAGGATATACAACTGTACCTCTTTTGCAGAACAAAGGTCATGTCTGATCTTTCATAACATACAAAGGACCTCTCATCCCAATCGTAATGTGGGCACAATTGTCAGGTGGACTAGAACTCACATTGTCCTGGTGATTGGCTCTAAGTCACCTAGCCGGCTTTCATATCAGAACAGTGAGGTAGGGGTGTTAGCAGAACAGAAGTAAAGTGGTTGAAATTCATGCTTTGAAACAGAGTTAACGTAAACTTCCTCTCCATATGCAACTTGAGGATAATTCTCCTCACTAAATCAATGAAGAATAGAATAGAATAGAATAGAATAGAATAGAATAGAATAGAATAGAATAGAATAGAATTTTTTATTGGCCAAGTGTGATTGGACACACAAGGAATTTGTCTTTGGTGCATATGCTCTCAGTGTACATAAAAGAAAAGATACCTTCATCAAGGTACAACATTTACAACACAAATTATGGTCAATATATCAATATAAATCATAAGGATTGCCAGCAACAAGTTACAGTCATACAGTCATAAGTGGAAAGAGATGGGTGATGGGAACGATGAGAAGATTAATAGTAGTGCAGATTCAGTAAATAGTTTGACAGTGTTGAGGGAATTATTTGTTTAGCAGAGTGATGGCCTTCGGGAAAAAACTGTTCTTGTGTCTAGTTGTTCTGGTGTGCAATGCTCTATAGCGTATAGACAAGTACATCTTGTCCTCAATTTATGACCACAATTGAACCCAAAATTTAGTTGCTAAGTAAGACAGCTGTTGGGTGAGTTTTGCCCCATTTTAGGACAATTCTTAAGTGAATCACTGAAATTGTTAAGTTCGTTCAATCAATCAAATCAGAATAGAGCTGGAAGGGACCTTGGAGGTCTTCTAGTCCAGCTCCCTGCTCAAGCAGGAGACCCTATCATTTCAGACAAGTGGCTGTCCAGTTTTTTCTTAAAAACCTCCTGTGATGAAGCACCCACAACCTCTGGAGGCAAGCTGTTCCACTGGTTAATCTCACTATTAGGAAGATTCTCCTTAATTCCAGATTGCTTCTCTCCTTGATTAATTTCCATCCATTGTTTCTTGTCCTGCCTTCTGATGCTTTGGAAAATAGGTTGACCCTCTCTTCTTTGTGGTGGCCCATCAAATATTGGAAAACTACTATCAAGTCACCCTTAGTCTTTCCTTTCACTAGACTAGTCAAACCCAAATCCTGCAACCATTCTTCATGTGTCTTTGTCTCCAGGCCCTTAATCATCTTACCTTGATGAAGGTATCTTTTCTTTTATGTACACTGAGAGCATATGCACCAAGACAAATTCCTTGTGTGTCCAATCACACTTGGCCAATAAAAATTCTCTTCTCTTCTCTTCTCTTCTCTTCTCTTCTCTTCTCTTCTCTTCTCTTCTCTTCTTAATTGCTCTACTTTGCACTTTGTCCAATGTCTCAACATCTTTTTTTTAATGTGGTGACCAAAACTGGATGAAGTATTCCAGGTGAGGCTTTACTAAGATTTTATAAATCAGTACTAATCAGGGGTGAAATCTACTTACCTTCCTTAGTAGCTCGGACATGCACATGCCCTGCCCACGCGCATCACATGTGCGCACAGACCTCCCGCACATGTGCAAAACCTTCTGCGCATGCGCAGAATGTAAAAAACACATTACTTCCTGGTTAAAACCAGGACATAATGACATCTGGGCGGGGAGGGGGGGCAAAACTTTGCTCTGCCATTGCTACTGAATCGCCGAACTACCAGCCACGATCGCTACCGGATCATGCGATCCGGTCCGATCCGGTAGCATTTCACCCCTAGTACTAATACTTCATGTGTTTTTGATTCTATGCCACTATTTATACAACCCAGGATTGTATTTAGTAACCTGGTTAGTAACCTGGTTGTTAAGTGAATCTGGCTTCCCCATTGACCCCCACATGACCCCGGAACATTGCAACCATCCTAAATATGACCCAGTTGCCGAGTGTCCAAATTTTTCATCACACAGAACTACATTGGTTCAGTAGTAATAGAGCTGCATACACTCCTCTGAAGTGTTTTGACATTTTAAGCAAAGCTGAGAGTAATGGACATCGACATATGTACAAAACATTAGTGTATTGTGGGAGCCTTACAGTCACCTCGAGAAGGTCACAAATTATGCGATTTGCATTTGTTGACTGATACAAATCCCATCGTTTGTATAATTTGCATGGCGGAACCATGACACACCTGATATCACACCCTTTCCTGCTCCCATTGTGATGCGAAATATTGCACCACCTGTGCCTGAGATTGAAAACAATAAGACCACTTTCCTAACACACAGGAAGCAGCAGGTGAAGCTAAACAGGATCACATCAGATACCTGTACAATTAGCAAAGGGGCCCCCCAAGGCTGTGTGCTCTCCCCACTTCTCTTCTCTCTGTAGACCAATGACTGCATCTCTAACGATCCATCTGTTAAACTACTGAAATTCGCAGATGACACAACAGTGATCGGTCTCATTCGAGATAATGTTGAATCTGCATACAGACGGGAGGTGAACGACTAGCCTCGTGGTGCGACCGGAACAATCTGAAACTGAACACACTCAAAACTGTAGAAATGGTGGTAGACTTTAGGAGAAACCCTTCCATACTTCCACCTCTCACAATATTAGACAACACAGTATCAACAGTAGAAACCTTCAAATTTCTAGGTTCTACCATATCGCAAGATCTAAAATGGACAGCTAACACCAAAAACGTCATCAAAAAAGCACCACAAAGAATGTTCTTTCTGTGCCAACTCAGTAAGCTCAAACTGCCCAAGGAGCTGCTGATTCAGTTCTACAGAGGAATTATTGAGTCTGTCATCTGCATCTCTATAACTGTCTGGTTTGGTTCTGCAACCCAACAAGAAAGGCACAGACTTCAGAGGATCATTAGAACTGCAGAAAAAACAATGGCTACTAACCTGCCTTCCATTGAGGACCTGTATACTGCACGAGTCAAAAAGAGGGCTGTGAAAATATCTACAGATCCCTCACATCCTGGAGATAAACTGTTTCAACTCCTACCCTCAAAATGACACTATAGAGCACCGCACACCAGAACAACTAGACACAAGAACAGTTTTTTCTGGAACGCCTTCACTCTACTAAACAAATAATTCCCTCAACACTGTCAAACTATTTACTAAATATGCACTACTATCTCATCATTCCCACCACCCATCTCCTTCCACTTATGACTGTATGACTGTAACTTTGTTGCTTGTATCCTTACGATTTATATTGATATTGATTGTACCCTATCAATAAGTGTTGTACCTTATGATTCTTTGTGAACATATCTTTTCTTTTATGTACACTGAGAGCGTATGCACCAAGACAAATTCCTTGTGTGTCCAATCACACTTGGCCAATAAAAAATTATATTCTATTCTATCCTACTGGTTTAACCAAGCTGGGACAAAAATGGGCCCTTCAGTTCCTCACTGTGGAACAAATGAGGTTGATCTGTGAAGTGTGAGGCCGATGACTGATCACTGCGTTGCTCTGTATTGCATATAATAAGCTGTCAGATCTGCCGGCTTCAGCTTGGCGCCTTGCTGGCATTCTGCCATTAATTGGGGAAGGGAAGGGGGAACAAGTGGACAATAAAGCTGTCTACATCTATGATGGGAAATTCGAAGTGGGGGAATTGACAGTTGAGAAAGAACGGAATGTTTTGGAATTGGACTCATGCTGGCATGGCTGCATCTTTAAGTCTGTTTGCCCTGACAGTGGAATTTCACCCACCCAAACACCTCAGCGTTGCCCAAAACATCTTGGTGGTACCAAATTGGCTACAAACGGGGAGAGCTAGGGGAAACCAGGGGTTTAGTTTTGTACTGGCATGCGGGAATTTTAAATTCTGTTTGACTTCACAGCATCTTTTAGTAAAAGTGCCTTTTCACGTCAACTAAATGGAGTCGAGAGTTTCACTTCCCTAAGGGATCGGACTGAGGCAGGTCTGACACAAACCCTGAAATGGTTTACATGGGGTAAAACAACGGCAGATCGGTGTAATCATCTCATAATATCTCAGAAGGTGGAAAGAGGACTTGATTTCTTCTCCCACCTGGGCTTGTTTCTTTGCTCCAATGGTGGTTTCCACATATACAAACCATCTGATCCACCTTTAGGCACTCCTTGAGTTATCCTTGTCCAGGGTGAAGTACAATAGTATAGTCCTGTGCACAAGATTGTAAGCTGGCATTGCCTCAATTGAAGATCTTTGACCCATTGACTGTACTTGTAAGAAAATTGCAAATGGTGATCATATGACTCCGGGACACTGCAACCGCCATAAATATGAGTCAGTTTCCAAGCATTAGAATTTTGATCACATGACCATGGGGATGCTGCTAAGTGTGGAAAAAAGGGTCCTAAGTCTCTTTTGTCATTGCCATTGCAATTTTGAAAGGTCACTAAATGAAGTCAAGAACTACCTGTATGCACAAAAACAGCAGCAGGTTTCAGTAGCTTAACATGGATTCTAGTTCAAGAAACAGAAGCTCAACGAAGACCATTCCTAACAACAGAAATATAAATGGTGACTTCATTCAAGGTAAGTCCCCCAAGGCAGCATTTTAGGACCCACACTCTTTATACTTTACATAAATGACCTTTGCGATCATATTATAAGCATCTGCGTTCTCTTCGCTGATGATGTAGAACTTTTCAACATCTCCAACAATGCTGCCCTACAAAGAGACCCTGACTATGCGTCAGAATGGTTAAACAATTGGCAGCTCCAAATCTCAACCAACAAATTCTCTGTCTTACACATTGGCAAAAAAATAAAATAAAAAAAATCAGAACACTAAATACA
The DNA here is from genome assembly GCF_028640845.1 of Ahaetulla prasina. NCBI lineage: Eukaryota > Metazoa > Chordata > Lepidosauria > Squamata > Colubridae > Ahaetulla > Ahaetulla prasina. The sequence continues at coordinate 108,947,125 of NC_080544.1, forward strand.
AGCTGGGCGGATACCACTTCGTAGATGACCCTCGCTCTGTCAAGGACCTTGGAGTACTCATCTCTAATGATCTAATGATCTAATGATCTAATTATCCGTGAAAATATTTACAGACCCCTCGCATCCTGGACATAAACTGTTTCAACTCCTACCCTCAAAACGACGCTATAGAGCACTGCACACCAGAACAACTAGACACAAGAACAGTTTTTCCCCGAAGGCCATCACTCTGCTAAACAAATAATTCCATCAACACTGTCAAACTATTTACTGAATCTGCACTACTATTAATCTTCTCATAGTTCCCATCACCAATCTCTTTCCATTTATGACTGTATGACTATAACTTGTTGCTGGCAATCCTTATGATTTATATTGATATACTGACCATCAATTGTGTTGTAAATGTTGTACCTTGATGAACGTATCTTTTCTTTTATGTACACTGAGAGCATATGCACCAAGACAAATTCCTTGTGTGTCCAATCACACTTGGCCAATAAAAATTCTATTCTGTTCTATTCTATCTAAGTGCCAGAGCCCACTGTACCAGCATTACCAAAAAAGCATTAAAAGTTGTTAACCTAATCTTGCATAGCTTCTTCTCCGGTAATATTGAACTGCAAACTAGGGCACACAAAATCTTTGCTAGACCAATTCTCGAATACAGCTCGTCTGCCTGGAACCTGCACTGCATATTGGACATTAATACAATTCACTGAGTTCGGAGATATTTCCCGAGAAGAGTCCTCCACTCCTCTGCTCACAACAGGCTTGAAATTTTGGGCTTAGACACTGCCTTCAGTCTGAACTAAGCGTAGTACACAAAATTATCTGCTACAACATCCTACCTGTCAGTGACTACTTCAGCTTCAACCACAACTATACACGAGTGAATAATAGATACAAATTTAAGGTCCAAACTCCAAACTCGATTGCAGAAAATACGACTTCAGCAACAGAGTGGTCAATGCCTGGAATGCTCTACCTGACTCTGTTGTTACATCCTCAATCCCCCAAAACTTTAACCTTAGACTTTCTACTGTTGACCTCACCCGATTCCTATAATTCCCATAAGTGCACCAGCTTGCCTTCCGTCCCCTTTTATTCATATCTATTTCCTGTAATCATAATCATGTTTACACTTGTATCTCTTATCTTATACATGTTTGACAAACTAACTAACCAAAATAAATAAATAAGACGTGTGATTTCAGGCCGAACGTGCTGAATAAATTCTTCTTCTGCTGCTAATCGCAGCAAGCACTGTTTGGAAGGGTGTTAAATACGCCCAATCAATCTGTGCTTAAGGTTATAACAAGTCTCTTACTACAATTTGGCTGCTCTGTGGTTTGGTTCCTACCGTAGATACCATTTTGCAACCCTTTCTATCAGCCTGTTATTAAACATTTGCAATGGATTTTACTAGGGCGGCATTGTGGTGTGGGAATTTGGACTCAAGGGCGTGGGAATAGCACACAGCACTGAACCACAATCTTTGCACAGTTGTTTAGGAGTAAATTCGAGAGAATCAGGAAGTTCCTAAGAAGAGAGTAATGGAGGACAATAAGAATTCTCCTCTTTTCTGCCCTCACCAATATTGATAAAACTTCCATCTCGTTGACCTCAGCCGTTGATGAATTCATGGACACATCCATATATTTTTCTACAAAGTGGATAGAATAGAATAGAATAGAATAGAATAGAATAGAATAGAATAGAATAGAATAGAATAGAATAGAATAGAATAGAATTTTATTGGCCAAGTGTGATTGGACACACAAGGAATTTGTCTTGGTGCATATGCTCTCAGTGTACATAAAAGAAAAGATACGTTCATCAAGGTACAACATTTACAACACAATTGATGGTCAATATATCAATAGAAATCATAAGGATTGCCAGCAACAAGTTATAGTCATACAGTCATAAGTGGAAAGAGATTGGTGATGGGAACTATGAGAAGATTAATAGTAGTGCAGATTCAGTAAATAGTCTGACAGTGTTGAGGGAATTATTTGTTTAGCAGAGTGATGGCCTTCGGGAAAAAACTGTTCTTGTGTCTAGTTGTTCTGATGTGCAGTGCTCTATAGCGTCGTTTTGAGGGTAGGAGTTGAAACAGTTTATGTCCAGGATGCGAGGGATCTGCAAATATTTTCACGGCCCTCTTCTTAACAGGCAGTCCTCAGCTTACAACAGTTCATTTAGTGACGGTTCACTGTAAAAAGTGATTTTTGATCGACAGCTGTTGCAGCATCCCCATGGTCACATGATCAAAATTCGGATGCTTGGCAACTGACTCATACTTCTGACAGTTGCAGCATCCCAAGGTCTTTGGCTGCTTTCTTACAAGCACAGTCAATGGGGAAGCCAGCTTAACAACCACGTGACTCACTTAACAACCGCAGTGTGATTCACTTAACATCTGTGGCGAGAAAAGTAAAATGGGGAAAAATTCACTTAGTAACATAAAATGTTGGGCTCAGTTCTGGTTGTAAGTTGAGGACTTCCTGTATCTTTGCATTGTAGAAAACTATAGCTAGGACGATTGTTTAACTCAGTGGTTCTCAACCTTTATAGTGCTGCGACCCCTTTAATACAATTCCTCACGATGTGGCGACCCCAACCGTAAAATTATTTTCGTTTTGAATTGATCGCGCCTGAAGCCGTCTTGGCTAGCGATCTGAACTGCTTGCGATTGCCTTGAGGACGGAGGCATTAAAGCGGAGACTCCTCCCCTATTAAATTTATCCCTCCTGAAGCCAGATTAGGGTAGCGATTGGGAGTGATTGCAGCTGGCTTGAGAGGGAGACCTCAGAGCAAAGATTTCTCTCTTTTTTAATTCATCCCGCCTGAAGCCGAATTTGGCTAGCGATTTGAAGAGCCTGCAGCTGGCTTGTGGAGTCAACCATTGGAGCGCGATTCTTCGACTCGCAAGTATACTTCCCATATTTCTGATGGTCTTAGGCGACCCCTGGCAAATCGTCATTCGACCCCCAATGGGGTCCCGACCCACAGGTTGAGTACCACTGGTTTAACTCCATAATTTAGCCTCCAGCCCTCAGGTTCCATAGTGTAGCGGTCACCAACTGGTGGTCTGTGGACTACTGGTGGTCCACGAGAAAATTTTGGTGGTCCGCAGAAAAATAATTTGCGTTTTTTATATTGCACTAAATCAGGGGTCCTCAAACAACAGCCCCTAGACCGGATACATGCAATGAATGCTTGTGTTGCTGCAGAGAGTCTCCCCCTTTTTGTGTGGGTCGGAGGGGGGCAGAAATTCTGACTTGGGGTCTGCTTAAGCCTCCTGGTGCGGGGCTTTGGGCGAAAGCTGGAGGGAAGTGCTGCTGGTGGCAAAGAGCCGAAAGGCCTTGTTCCAGTGGGACTGCCTCATGGCCTGGAACTGGCTGACCATCTCAGCCCGCTGAGCCTCCAGGTGCCAAAACCTGGCCTTGCCCCCTGCAGGTGTTCCCTCTGCTTGGAAAGCCTATGCTCCTAGTCCTCAGTGAGGTGCTTCTGCTGAGCCTCCTTCTCGGTCAGATCCAGTTTGAACTGAGCCAACTCTTTCTCATGATGGCTGCTTAGCTCCAACAACTGCTTCCTGTTGGGGCCCTAAGGAGCCCAGGTGGGCAGGCAAGAAGTAGCAAGTAGAGGCTGGCAATGCACCCCTCAACGTGAGTGACATCGAGTTGGTCACGCCCACCCAATCACATGACCACCGTGCCACGCCCACCCAGCCAGTCATTAGGCAGATCATATTAGTGGTCCGCGGGATTTAAAATTATGAATTTAGTGGTCCCTGAGGTCTGAAAAGTTGGTGACCCCTGGCATAGTGGTTTCTCCTTAACTAACTCACCTAGTCCATGTTGGCTTATAATTGAGCTCCTTTAGGGTCAGGTCAACATTGGCACCTGCTGAAATCCTGCCTAATTCACCTGGCAGCTCTTCAAACTCCACAAGAAATCCAGGGAAGCAAAAATCTATGCTTCTCACTGTATTCTCTGTGGGGGCCTTCTCTGTGGGGGCTCCCGCCCTCTGGAACGAACTCCCCCCAGGACTTCGTCAACTCCCGGACCTCCGAACTTTCCGTCGCGAGCTTAAAACACACTTATTTATCTGCGCAGGACTGGATTAGTTTTTAAATTTGTGGGTTTTTTAATGGGTTTTTTATCATTTATTCTAAATTTTAATTTCGGCCAATTGAATAAGTTTTTTAATTGTATTTTAATAGTATTTATATTGTAATATTATTGTCTATTTTATCTGGCTGTGAACCGCCCTGAGTCCTTCGGGAGAAGGGCGGTATACAAATTTAAATAAATAAATAAATAAATAAATTCGTCCTGTTGATTTCTAGCCATGGATTTTCACACCTTGTCAACTTTTTGTGGTACGTCAAAGTCAAGAAACAGACATCGTAAGGGACTCTAGGAACGTTCTTTATTGTTGCAGTGTGTATTAGCAACCAGGTAGCCCTCACCTTACGACCACAATTGAGCCCAACATTTTTGTTGCTAAGCGAGAAAGGGGTGAGGTAAATTTTGCAACGGTTTTATGGTTTTCTCACCACAACCATTAAGCGAATCACTGCAGTAAGTTGTTAAGTTAAGTAAGAAGGGCCGGTTTAGCTCAGGCTGGTAAGGCCTGTTATTAAGAACACAAAGCCTGCAATTACTGCAGGTTCGAGCCCGGCCCAAGGTTGACTCAGCCTTCCATCCTTTATAAGGTAGGTAAAATGAGGACCCAGATTGTTGGGGGGGCAATAAGTTGACTTTGTAAAAATATACAAATAGGATGAGACTATTGCCTTATACACTGTAAGCCGCCCTGAGTCTTCGGAGAAGGGCGGGATATAAATGTAAACAAAAAAAAAACAAAAAAAAAAAGTTAGCAACCCGGTTGTTAAGCAAATCTGGCTTCTCCATTGACTTTGCTTGTCAGAAGGTCACAGAAGCTGATCACGTGACTCCAAGGCACTGCAACCGTCACAAATGTGAGTCAGTTGCCAAGCGCCTGAATTTTGATCACGTGACCATGGAGATGCTGCAGCTGTGTGAAAAACGGTCCTAAGTCACTTTTTTTCATTGCTGTCGCAACTTCGAACGGTCACTAAATGAACTTTTGTAAGGACTACTCTGTTGTGACCCAGACCCAAGTAGGTAGTAGGAAACTCAGTCCACGAAAAAATCAAACAAACTTTATTCGAACAGCTGAGAATTACTTCATTCCCAGCGTCGTTCCACTCAAATTAAAACAAATTCCTCCCAACACAAATTCCTCAGTCCCATCGCAAACCTTGGTCCAATTAGGCAAACTGCCAAAGGCCTTTCTTGGCAAACGTTCAGAAGTCACAATAAATGCAAGACGCAGACAAAGCAGAAAACGAAGCTACCAATGTTGTTTTCCGGAAAAGCCCAAATGCCATTGCTGGTCTTTTAAGCCTTATGGGAGCGGCCAATCATCTCTTGGCCATACTCCCGAGTTGTCCCTTTTGCTTGAGCTGCTCTTGCCTTCTGGCAGCTCTTCTTGTGCATGCATTAGGAACAGGCTCCTCCTGTTCCTCTGCGTTACTACGGTCAGCCTCTGGAGGCTCTGGAGTTCGCACCTCACTCCCCGATGGCCCTGGCCCCGCCTTTGCCTCTGACGCAGAGCCCTTGTCCGGGCTTCCCCCAGCCTCCAGGACTGGCCCATGTTCTTCCTCAGCCTCATCGCTGTCCGACTCCGTTGCCAGCCCCACAGGCTGCTGGTGGACCACAACATACTCCTCAAACATTGGCACACTGCTATTATGTCACCCCAAGTCCTTCTTTTCTCTAGACTAGCCATATCCAGTTCCTGCAATTGTTCTTCATACGGTTTAGTCTCCAGGCCTTTAATAATCCTTGTTGCTCTTCTGTGCACTTTTTCCAAAGACCCCACATTTTTGGGGGCAATGTGGTGACCAAAAGCAGTATTCCAGGTGTGGCCTTACTAAGGTTTTGTGAAATGGTGCTAATGCTTCACGCGATTTGGATTCTGTGCCTCTGTTTATACAACGTGGGAGTACCATGTTGGTTTATACCCATGCAAAGGTGGGTTTCAGCCGGTTCTGACCAGTTCTTGAGAACCGGTAGTGGAAATTTTGAGTAGTTTGGAGAACCGGTAAATACCACTGTTATGTATTTATGTTTGTACCTTTAAATATTTGAGCGGGAAATCAGCACGTTGCTGATTGGACGAAGCCTCCAGCAGAACTGTATAAAAGGAGAGGTTTTTCCCCCAGCCTGTCGCTGGGTTCACCCTATATTAAAGAGCTGTTGTCACTACCCTGGTCTCCAGCCTCGTTACTTCCCGAACTTAACATTGGCGACGAGGATGGGATCTCGAGGCTGAGGAGAACCAGAACCGAGCTGAAGCACGATAGACCCGAACCCAGCAAATCCAGGGCAGAAAAGCGGAGATGGCCAGTTACACTCCGCCCGCACCGTTCGACCCGGCTAAGGAGAAATGGGGGCGATATGACCCGTTTCGAAAGCTTCCTAGAAGCCAACGAACTGCACGGAGTTCCAGACAACCGGAAAAGGGCTTATTTCTTAAGCCACTGCGGTCCGGAGGTCATCGACATCGCGGAAGCCCTGGCAGAGCCAACGCCGTTGCAGTCGGTGTCGTGGCCAACTTTACAGACTTTATTAAAAAAACCACTTCGCACCAACGCCGTCCAAATACGTGCGGCGGTTTGAATTCGGAGAGCGAAGGCAGATGGAGGGCGAGTCCATCGGTGACTACATGGCCGCCCTAAGAAGAGCGTCCAAGGACTGCGGATACCGTGACCTAGACGAGGTGCTCCTCGAGCAACTCATCCGAGGGGTCAAAGACATCCGTTTGCGGCGACGGCTGCTAGCAAAGAGCAACCTAACGCTAGCCAACGCTCTGGACGAAGCCAGAGCACATGAAATGTCCTCTCAAGCGGCAGAGACACTGCAGAAGCCGGTCCCACAAAAGGCGAGCGCGAAGGCAACTCCGGTGCACCAGGAGGAGGTTCAGACCGAATCCGACGGTGAAGACGAGGAAGGGGTCTGCCGCACCGAGAAACGCGACAAAGGGGACCGAGACGAATGCGGAAGCTGCGGGGGTCAACACCAGCGCCAACGCTGCAAGTTTAAAGACGCGACATGTCGGCGGTGTGGGAAGAAAGGGCACCTAGCTCAAGTTTGTCGAGCGGCCCAACCTTCCCGCCGAAAATTCAAATCGGCCAATCAGAGCGCGGAATCGGCAAGGCGACCCGCGATTGGCTCAAACAAAAAAGGCGTGGATTCCAACCAAACAACTGTGGTCATAGGCCGCGCCTCGACCAAAGTGGAGAAGAAGATCTTCACCAGGCCAAAAATAGAGGGAGTACGGTGCCGGCTTGAAGTAGACACGGGATCAGCGATCACCATCATGTCCTGGGACACTTTGGCGAAGTCGCTGCCGTCCGTCAGCGCCACCTGCAAGCACAACGGCTACGAGTCCACGACTACCAGGGGAATCGCATCCCTGTTCGAGGGACCACCTCCATCCGAGTCGAGTACGGTCCACACAAGAAGACCCTGCCCATCACGATCGTCGAAGGAACTCTGCCCAGTCTGTTGGGACTAGACTGGTTTCGTGCCCTGGGCATGGGGTGACTGGCATCTACAAGTGACTGTAACCTGAAAGACATTCTCTTTAACGAGTTTGAAGATGTCTTCAAGGACTGCCTGGGCAAGTACAAGGGGACCCCTATTTCCTTCAACTTAGACCCCCAGGTAGCCCCCATTAGGCTTAAGGCGAGGAGAGTCCCTTTTGCCCTAAAACCGAAAATCGATAAGGAGCTGCACAAGCTCATGAATCAGGGATTTTGGTGCCAGTCGATCACGCAAAGTGGGAGGCGTAATCGTCACCCCAATAAAGTCGGACGGGTCAATTAGAATTTGCGCTGACTACAAGGCGACGCTTAACAAAGCCTTACAGAAAAGCGCTTACCGGTTCCGTGGTGCAACACTTACTGCACTCTTTGGGGCAAGGGCAAGTCTTTGCAAAGTTAGACTTGGCCCAAGCCTACCAACAACTGCCCGTGAGCGCCCGCTGGCGAAGCCCAAACGATTGTAACGCACAGGGGGGCATTCAAGTGCACCCGATTGCAATTTGGGGTCAGTGTGGCACCAGGGTTGTTCCAAAACCTAATGGAACGACTACTGCAGGGGCTCCCAGGGGTAGTTCCCTACTTTGATGACGTCCTCATTTCAGGGGAAAACATGGAGGAATTGGGGGAACGTTTAAGAAAGGTTTTGGGGATTTTCCGGACAGCCGGATTAAAAGTCAAGGCAAACAAATGCCAGATAGGGGTCGAATCCGTCGATTTCTTGGGCTGCCGGATAGACAAGAAGAATTCACCCTACTGAGAGCAAGGTCAAGGCAATTAGGAAGGCTCCAGCGCCTAAAAATAAAGCAGAGCTGCAGGCATTCCTGGGGTTGGTGAATTTCTATGCGGTCTTTTTAAAGAACAAAGCAACCGTTGCGGAACCGCTGCATAGGCTCTTAGGAAAAAATACTGTTTGGTCTTGGGGAAAGACAGAAAATAGGGCTTTCGAAGCAGTAAAGAACCTGCTCTCAAGTGATAGCCTGCTCATCCAATATCACAACTCACTACCCCTAGTGTTGGTTTGCGATGCCTCCCCTTATGGGGTGGGGCTTGCTCAGCCATAGACTTCCAAATGGCACAGAAGCCCCTATAGCTTTTTACTCTAGAACGATGTCCTCCCCAGAGAGAAACTACAGCCAATTAGACAAAGAAGCACTAGCCATTGTGTCAGGGGTTAAAAAATTCCACGAGTATGTCTTTGGGCGGAATTTTGAAATCGTGACTGACCACAGACCGCTACTGGGGATACTGGCTGGCGATCACCAACGCCTGTGGCACTTTCGCCACGCTTGACCCGATGGACTATATTCTTAGCCGCTTATTCGTACAAGCTGCAGCATCGACCAGGAAAAGAAGTGGGGCATGCAGACGCGTTAAGCCGATGCCCACTACCAGGGGCGACCGAAGACCCCACTCCGGGGACGCCCATCCTACTTATTGACTCTTTGGACTCTGGCCCAGTCACATCTAAGGAAGTGGCTCGGGCATCATACCGGGACATTGTGTTAAGGACTGTACTCGGTTGGGTACAGAGAGGGTGGCCCGCTGCGCCGGGCGAACGGTTCAAAGAATTTGTTAAAAAACGAGATGAGCTCTCGGCTCAAGGGGGGTGCCTGTTATGGGGTGATCGTGTAATAATTCCTGATAAGTTAAGGGGAAAGGTATTGGATCTCCTCCACGAGGGTCACCCAGGGATCGTAAGGATGAAGGGGTTGGCTAGAAGCTATGTGTGGTGGCCACTCATGGACGCAGAGATTGCTGAGAGGGTAGGGAAATGCCAGGCTTGCCAAGAGTCAGACCTCTACCCCACCGGCCCCAGTCAGGGAATGGGAAAAACCCCAAGGGCCCTGGTCAAGAATCCACATTGATTTTGCTGGCCCTTTCCACGGCCAAACGTTCCTAGTGGTGGTTGATGCATTCTCTAAATGGTTGGAGATCATACTCATGAAATCCACTACGGCCGGAGCAGTAATCGCAACCCTGCGCCACCTATTCGCAACTCACGGGTTGCGGACACTCTGGTGTCCGACAATGAGCCTCAATTCACGGCAGCCCAGTTTGAAGAATACCTGGCAGAGGAGGGCATCCGACATGCCCTCTCTGCGCCTTTCCACCCTGCGTCGAATGGCCTTGCAGAGCGTTCCGTCCGGGCGCTAAGGAGGCATTGTCCAGGCTCAAGCCAGGAGACTGGCAAACAAAGATAGACTTTTTCCCCAGCCGTCCAGCACAGAACCCCAAGCACGGCCACAGGGAAAAGCCCAGCCGAATTACTAATGGGACGGAAACTCCGGTGCCCACTTGACCGTTTGAATCCCCATTACACACCAGAGGGTTACAAGGGGGATTTAGAAAAGACAAGGGAAATGAGCATAGGCGACCGGGTGTGGGCCCGAAACTATGGGGACGGCCCTAGTTGGTTCGCAGGCCAAATAATAAAGATAACGGGCCAAAATCGTACGTGGTAGAGCTACCAGACAACCGAGTGTGGAGGCGCCACATAGATCAGTTAAGGAAACGAATAACTGATCAAACCGAACCAAATGAAACAAATCAGGACCAATACCAATCTGAATTCACAGCTGACAATGACCCGGGGGAGGCGCAAGACTTAGCTGAGGTCCCAGAGTTCCAGCGACGCCATCAGGTTCCCGAGGGAAACAGCTGGGAAAGTTTCAGAAGTAATCCAAGGCCGGATGGCCAAGAAAAAGAGTCAGCCAATAATCCAGAGCCCGTTGGCTCAGAGAGAGAGCTGGGAGGAGAAAACAGCCCCTCCGACCAGCTCAAAACACCACCCAGAACTGAACCGCGCAGGTCAGAAAGAACTAGGAGACGCCCAGGTTATTTGCGTGACTACGTCGAAAAATAACATGTAAATAAATATGTAAATAGAGGCAAAGTGTTTTCTGGGAGGGGAGGAGTGTTATGTATTTATGTTTGTACCTTTAAATATTTGAGCGGGAAATCAGCACGTTGCTGATTGGACGAAGCCTCCAGCAGAACTGTATAAAAGGAGAGGTTTTTCCCCCAGCCTGTTGCTGGGTTCACCCTATATTAAAGAGCTGTTGTCACTACCCTGGTCTCCAGCCTCGTTACTTCCCGAACTTAACAACCACCTCTGCCTTTTCCCCGGCCCCGTCTATTTGCTGCCTTCCAGTCTCCCAACTGATCGGCTAGAACAGCGGTTCTCAACCTGTGAGTCGCGACCCGTTGGGGGTCGAATGATGATTTGCCAGGGGTCGCCTAAGACCATCAGAAATATCGGAAGTATACTTGCAAGTCGAAGAATCACGCTCCAATGGTTGACTCCACAAGCCAGCTGCAGGCTCTTCAAATTGCTAGCCGAATTCGGCTTCAGGCGCGATGAATTAAAAAAGAGAGAAATCTTTGCTCTGATGTCTCCCTCTCAAGCCAGCTGCAATCACTCCCAATCGCTAGCCTAATCTGGCTTCAGGCGCGATAAACTGAATAGGGGAGGAGTCTCCGCTTTAATGCCTCCGTCCTCAAGGCAATCACAAGCAGTTCAGATCGCTAGCCAATACGGCTTCAGGCGCGATAAATTCAAAAAAACAGTTTGCCGCTTTTTCTCCCCTTCTGCGGCTGCTGAGGTGCGCTGAGATCAGTTGGGTCGCCACATTGTGGGGAATTGTATTAAAGGGGTTGCAGCACTATAAAGGTTGAGAACCACTGGGCTAGAAGGAAAATATCAGGACTTGCTTTTCAGTCGGGTGATCGCTTGACAAAGAAGAGAGAGAAAAAAAAACACAAGATGCCATTGCTTTAAATTAACAAGCCAAGAAACAGCTGCTGGAAGGAGGTTTTTACTTGCAGAAGTGATATGATATTCAGTAGTTCGTTTCTGGGTCAGCTGAACCACAAACTGGATAAGAGGTGGGATTCTTATATGGTTCTATGTTTTTGAAGTTTTGGGGTTTGTGCAACATGGGCTTTGTGTTTCTAAAAAGGTTTGGGCGATTTCCATTGTGAAGTATCCTGTCTTGAATATGTTTTCTGCCTGCTTGTAAATGGAGCCGATCTTCCGGCTTCCACTTTCTATTATCTCTAAGCACCGGTAGCTGTTTTCTTCTTACAAAGTTTCCTTTATGCAGCTGGCAGGAATTGGAATGAGTCTCAGGCAGGCTCCTTTGTTAGCAGCTTGATTTTTCCTTGCTTTTCTGGGAGCCTTTTCTTATGAGTAACATTTTATTTGGGAAAATGAAGAGGGGGGGTGGATTTTGAAGTAATTTCCCCCAGGAGCGGGGAGGGAATGGGGATTTTTTTTAAAATTTGAATTTATATCCCGCCCTTCTCCGAAGACTCAGGGCGGCTTACAATGTGTTAAGCAATAGTCTTCATCCATTTGTATATTATATACAAAGTCAACTTAATTGCCCCCAACAATCTGGGTCCTCATTTTATCCACCTTATAAAGGATGGAAGGCTGAGTCAACCTTGGGCCTGGTGGGACTAGAACTTGCAGTAATTGCAAGCAGCTGTGTTAAATGTTTCCTCATTTCTTCTAATTGCTGTTTATGTCCCACCACAAGCCTGTGTAAACGAGGCATTACGAACTCTAGCTGACCAAATCATGGAGGCTGAAGCCAAACATCCTGATTCACTGGCCATTGTTTTGGGAGATCTAAACAAGGCAAACTTAAGGAAAGAACTACCAAAATACTTTCAACATGTCAATTGTCCCACCAGAGGCAAGAATACTCTAGACCACTGCTACACAACACTAAAAGATGCCTATCGGTCTTTACCACGTGCAGCTGTAGGACACTCTGATCATTGCATGATTCACCTTGTACCTGCTTACAGGCAAAGACTTAAAGCCATAAAACCAATAATTAAATCAGTGAAAACCTGGACGGAGGAATCAGAATTAAAGCTACAGGCATGTTTTGACTGCACTGATTGGAATATTTTTAAAGATACCTCTGCAGACCTGGATGAACTCACAGATACTGTAACATCATATGTCAGCTTCTGTGAAGACCTATGTGTACCTACAAGGAACTTGAATACACAGTAATAACAAACCTTGGTTTACACCTAAACTTAAGCAGCTACGACATTCCAAAGAGGAAGCCTACAGAAAAGGTGATAAAATGCTGTACAATCAGGCCAGAAATGCACTAACAAGGGAGATAAGAGCAGCAAAAGAAGCTACTCTGAAAAGCTAAAGAATCAATTTTCAGCAAATGAACCAGCAAACATGTGGAAAACTCTTAAAAATATCACCGCTATGGCAAACCTCCTTCCCAGGCTGAAGGTAATCAACAACTGGCAGATGACCTGAATGAGTTTTACTGCAGGTTTGAAAGGAAACTACAGCCACCTATCTCCACAACCCCATCTCAGACACAGCAACAACAGCCAAGCCTCCTACAACTGACCCCATTTCATTGGGTTCACAACCCTAGTGATCACAGAAAAGGAAGTGCAGGACCTATTTCACAGACAAAAGCCAGGAAAAGCTCCAGGCCCAGACAAGATAACTCCTTCTTGCTTAAAAGTCTGTGCTGACCAATTGGCCCCATCTTCACCCATATTTTCAATAAATCACTAGAGATGTGCTATGTTCCTTCTTGCTTCAAACGCTCTACCATCATCCCAGTGCCAAGAAGCCCACCATCAAGGAACTGAATGACTACAGACCAGTTGCTCTAACATCTGTAGTCATGAAAACCTTTGAAAGGCTAGTGCTTTCCTACCTGAAAACCATCACGAATCCGCTTTTAGACCCCTTGCAATTTGCATACCGAGCAAATAGATCAACAGATGATGCTGTTAATATGGCTCTGCACTACATCCTACAACATCTTGAGTCTCCAAAGACCTATGCAAGGGTCCTTTTGTAGACTTTAGTTCAGCATTCAATACCATCATTCCAGACATTCTTCTAACTAAGCTAAACCAGCTACAGGTACCGGAACAGACTTGTAAGTGGATCACAAGCTTCCTAACAAACAGGAAGCAGCAGGTGAAGCTAAGCAAGATCACATCAAATACCTGTACAATTAGCACAGGGCCCCCCCAAGGCTGTGTGCTCTCCCACTTCTCTTCTCTCTGTATACCAATGACTGCATCTCCAATGATCCATTTGTTAAGCTACTGAAGTTCGCAGATGACACAACAGTGATTGGTCTCATTCGAGACAATGACGAATCCGCATATAGACGAGAGGTCGAACGACTAGCCTTGTGGTGCAACCAAAACAATCTGGAACTGAACACACTCAAAACCGTAGAAATGGTGGTAGACTTTAGGAAAAACCCTTCCATACTTCCACCTCTCACAATACTTGACAACACAGTATCAACAGTAGAAACCTTCAAATTTCTAGGTTCTATCATATCGCAAGATCTCAAATGGACAGCTAACATCAAAAACATCATTAAAAAAGGACAACAAAGAATGTTCTTTCTGCGCCAACTCAGTAAGCTCAAACTGCCCAAGGAGCTGCTGATCCAGTTCTACAGAGGAATTATTGAGTCGGTCATTTGCACCTCTATAACTGTCTGGTTCGGTTCTGCAACCCAACAAGAAAAACACAGACTTCAGAGGATAATTAGAACTGCAGAAAAAAACAATTGCTACCAACCTGCCTTCCATTGAGGACCTGTATACTGCACGAATCAAGAAGAGGGCCGTGAAAATATTTACAGATCCCTCACATCCTGGACATAAACTGTTTCAACTCCTACCCTCAAAACGACGCTATAGAGCCCTGCACACCAGAACAACTAGACACAAGAACAGTTTTTTCCCGAAGGCCATCACTCTGCTAAACAAATAATTCCCTCAACACTGTCAGACTATTTACTGAATCTGCACTACTATTAATCGTTTCATAGTTCCCATCACCAATCTCTTTCCACTTATGACTGTATGACTATAACTTGTTGCTGGCAATCCTTATGATTTATATTGATATATTGATCATCAATTGTGTTGTAAATGTTGTACCTTGATGAACGTATCTTTTCTTTTATGTACACTGAGAACATATACACCAAGACAAATTCCTTGTGTGTCCAATCACACTTGGCCAATAAAGAATTCTATTCTATTGAGACGACTTCCGGTATCCAGCGGCAACGGACGTCTGGAAGGCTTCTCCTGCCTCCAGCGCCCGAATCCGGCCGCCGCCGAGGCCCTCAGGGGCCAGGTGTTCCGAAAAGGACACCTGCCGCACGGACGGCTCGCCAGGGGTCTCGCAGCCGATATACAGGACTGGGGGACCGATGCTGGCGCGTCCTAGGCTCGGCGGGGTTCGAGGCCACAGGCCGCGCCATTATTTTGGTCGCCGCCAGCTGTGCCCAGTGACACCGGGCCTTTGGATCTATAATTGCAGCAGCCTGGTGGTGAACAGGAAAAGGAGAAGAATTGAGGAATGAAGAAGGGAAGGGGATATCGGCAAACGTGAGTGGAGTGCTCCGGAGTGCGGGGGGGTTTTTTCTCCCCTGCGACTGGAAGGAGTACGAATCACTTTGGAGAGAGGAGAACTTAAAATAACAAGATTACCGGTTTTGTGGAGCTCTGGAGAGAAGAGGTGATGGAGAAATTTAGGAGGGTGGGTTTGAGGTCCCTCCTCTGGGGAACAATGGTGGCGTCCAGCTTCCGCCTTCATTATGAGAATCTTGATGACATCACTTCCCTTCGGTTTCCTGGTTGACTAACTGTACTCTGGACTCGTTGCTCCTGTGAGTGCCCCCTGGTGGATCCGGAGGAAATTATAAGGATACTGTGCTTGCCTGAGGACTTTAAAAAATTTTTTTTAATGGCAAAAGGTCAGAGACCAACTGCTGGAGAAATGGAGAATTTTGGAAAAGTTATCTAATATGGACAAGAAACTGGATGAAATAAGAGCGGAAATTGTGACTATCCAAAAGGACTTAAAGGATACTCAACAAGTCTCAGCAGAAAATAAGCAGAAAGTGGAAGGTTTGGAGGGTGAGATGCGGGCAGTGCAGAAAAGAGGGAGACGACAAGCAATGCTGTGCTTGGATTACAGATGGATAAAATGTCTTATTTCCTTAGGTTTCAAAATTTGGAAGAAGTGGACCAAGAAGATTTGAGAGATGTTGTGACTAAACTGTTGGGAGAATTTCTTGGGAGAGGTGTTGATTTTATGAATTGGGATGTGGATCGAGTTTATAGAGTTAATTCACAATATGCACGCATGCAGTTCCTAGAGAGGTTCATGTTAAATTTGTGAAAAGAGAGACGAGAGATGAAATTCTTAGAAAACATAGGAGTGGGGCACTGACTTATAGGGGCAGGAGATAGCCATTCTGAGGCAGATTCCCAGACAGGTACGTGAAATGAGAAAGAAATATTACTTTTTGTCAAGCAAATTGTACCAGAAGGGAGTAGGCTTCAGATGGCTGATGCCAGAGGGATTGATGATTTTCCGGGAGGGCATTACGAAAAAAATTAGTACAATTGCGGAGGCTACGGCCTATGTGGAGGAACACAAAGCCCTCCTGGAATCAGATGATCCAGGAATTGAAGAAGGGGAGGTTATAGACCATGGGGCGGAGGCGGCTGCCGCTGTTGCGGCCCTGGAGTTGGGTCAGGCTGAACCCAGAGTTCTGAGATCCAAAACTAGGAGGTGACAAAGATATTTGGTATTGTGTTGGTTTTACTTATTCTCTTTCGTATGATATTCTGATTATTCTTGACCCTTCTTTATTGCGTATGTAAGATTGGTAAACTTAGCTACTCCAGACACCTGCTTGCCATATGGCTGTTGTATGTGTTTAAAATTTTGAGTAAAATTCTTATCACGTATAAGAAAAATGAAAATTTACCATACCTGATATGTATTTGTATAAACTTTTTTTTGACCAATAAAAACTTTTTTTTGGAAAAAAAAAAAAAAAAAAAAATTCTATTCTATTCTATTCTAATAACATACAGACTTAGTCCGTTGAGCCACCAGAGGCCCCTTTTTGCAGTATCCTTCTCCTGTCACGCCCACCAAGCCACACTCACAATTTTTGAAGCCCACCACTGAGCCCATGGGACTACAACTCTCTTAACTTGATCCAGTAAAGTTCTATCATTCCCACAATGTGTTAATCTTGATTAAAGTTAACCTCGCTAATTGTACTGTATGTGTGTGTGTTTGTGTGTGTTGTTCAGCAAACTGTACAGTGCAATGGGCCAGGTTAATTGGCTTGTTTATGGGCTCACTTTATTTTGCAAGATAGGCTTACAGGAACCAGATCAAACCTGTTGTTTTAACACGGGCCAAACATCAAATGGAATAAAGGTCAAGTAACTACATCTAGGCAGCTGTACTCCAAAATTGAGATTTCCAATTGCACCACCGTTTTTGTTTGTGCACATCCAAAATACAGTATCCACCTAGCAAGATTATTTGATTTATTTATCCAATTTCTACAACCCCCCCATTCCCCGACTCCACCTAGTGACTCTGGGCAGCGTATAATTTTAAAATTATAAAACAATAATTTTTTAAAACAACAGCAAAAAAAAAACAAATCCCCCCAGCAAAACCATCCAGAAATTAAATACAGGTAGTCCTTGATGTACGATCAGAATTGAGCCCCAAATTTATGTTGCTAAGTGAGACAGTTGCTAAGTGAGTTTTGCCCCATTTTACGAACTTTCTTACTGCAAGTTGCTAAGTGAATCGCTGCAGAGGTTAAGCTAGGGGCACGGTTGTTAAGTGAATCTGGGTTCCCTATTGACTTTGATTGTCAGCAGGTTGCAAAATGGTGATCACACACCACCCTAGGGCACCACTATTGTCCTAAACTTGAACCCGTTGCCGAGCCTCCAAATTTTGATCACACAACGGTCAAGTGTGAAAAACAGTCATAAGTCACATTTTTCCAGTGCTGATGTAACTTTGAGCGGTCCCTAAATGAACTGCTGCAACTCAAGGACAACCTGTATTGTCTGTTTTCAGGGGTCTCCAACCTTAGTAACTTTAAGACTTGTGGACTTCAACTCCCAGAATTCCTCAGGCCAGTTTTGCTGGCTGAGGGATTCTGGGAGTTGAAGTCCACAAGTCTTAAAAGTTTCCAAGGTTGAGACCCCTGGTTTATTATTATTATTATTATTATTTATTCAATTTTTATACCGCCCTTCTCCCGAAGGACTCAGGGCGGTGTACAGCCACGATAAAAAATTAGAGATTAGATTACAGATTAACAGAGTTGGAAGGAACCTTGAGGTCATCTAGTCCAATCCATCCCCTCCCCGCCCAAGCAGGAGATCCACACCATTTTTTAAAATTTTATTTTGTCACAACAGTATATATAAATATAAGCATGAAACAACTATACAACACATAAGCGTATATATAATGAAAAGAAACAATAAGACAGGAACGGTAGGCACTTTTGTGCACTTATGCACGCCCCTTATAGTCCTTTTAGGAATGGGGTGAGGTCAACAGTAGACAGTTTTTGGTTAAAGCTTTTGGGAGTTTGAGAAGAGACCACAAGTCAGGTGGTGTGTTCCGAGCGTTAACAACTCTGTTACAAAAGTCATATTTTCTGCAATCAAGATTGAAGCGGTTAACATTAAGTTTGAATCTATTGTTTGCTCTTGTATTATTGCGATTGAAGCTGAAGTAGTCTTTAACAGGAAGGACATTGCAATAGATCATTCTGTGTGTTAAACACAGGTCGGCGGAGTTCTAAATTTTCTAATCCCAGGATTTCAAGTCTGGTGGTATAAGATATAATTTCTGATAGATGGCAGTCCAATTTCTTCTTCTTCTTTTTTTAATGTATTTTTTTTAAATTTTTTAATATATATTAATATCAATACATGAACAGTGAGGCATCTGGGTATCGTTCATTTAAATACAAGTAGTAATGATAGTATTAATATTATTTATTTAGATCATACTTATATAATTATGTTGTTATACATATATGTGGTAAAATATAGGTAAAGATAAAGGTTCCCCTCGCACATATGTGCTAGTCATTCCCGACTCTAGGGGGCGGTGCTCATCTCCATTTCAAAGCCGAAGAGCCAGCACTGTCTGAAGACGTCTCCGTGGTCATGTGGCCGGCATGACTCAACACCAAAGGTGCACGGAACGCTGTTACCTTCCCACCAAAGGTGGTCCCTATTTTTCTACTTGCATTTTTTATGTGCTTTCGAACTGCTAGGTTGGCAGAAGCTGGGACAAATAACAGGAGCTCACGCCGTTACGCGGCGCTAGGGATTTGAACCGCTGAACTGCTGACCTTTAGATCAACAAGCTCAGTGTCTTTGCCACTGAGCCACTGCGTCCCATTGAGCCACCACACCCCATTGATAAAATATAGGCCTTCATTATTTAGTTGTTCAACATTTTAGTCCCCCCATTCCAATCTCTTCTTGAAAGCTTCCAGTGATGAAGTTCCCAAAACTTCCGAAGGCAACTTCTGTTCCATTGGTTGATTGTTCTCCCTGTCAGAAAATTTCTCCTTATTTCCAGGTTGAATCTCTCCTTGATCAGTTTCCATCCATTGTTCCTTATCTGGTCTTCAGGTGCCTTGGAAAATAGCTTGACCCCTTCCTCTCTGTGGCAGCCCCTCCAATATTGGAACATGGCTATCCTGTCTCCCCCCTGGTCCTTCTCTTCACTAGACTAGCCATGTCTTCTGTCCATCCATGGTTCACTCAGATGTCTGTCTTTCTTTCTTTTTCTTTCTTTCTTTCTTTCTTTCTTTCTTTCTTTCTTTCTTTCTTTCTTTCTTTCTTTTTCTTTCTTTCTTTCTCTTTCCTTTTTTTCTTTCTTTTCCTCCCTTCCACCTCCCTTCTTTCCTTCCCTTTCTATTCTTTCTTTCCTTCCTTTCTCTCTCTCTCTCTCTTTCCTCCCTCCCTCCTTCCTTCCTTTTGCTTTGGAAAATAGCTTGACCCCCTCCTCTCTGTGGCAGCCACTCAAATATTGGAAGATGCTATCATGTCACCCATGGTCCTTCTCTTCATTAAACTAGCCATGCCAGTCTGTTATTTATTTATTTTATTTATTTATTTAGCTTGTCAAACGTGTGTAAGATATCAGTGATAAGTATAAACATGATTATGAATACAGGAAATGGATACAAATAAATGGGGACAGTAGGCACGCTGGTGCTCTTATGCACGCCCCTTACAGACCTCTTAGGAATGGGGTGAGGTCAACAGTAGACAGTCTAAGGTTAAAGTTTTGGGGGTTTGGGGATGAAACCACAGAGTCAGGTAACGCATTCCAGGCACTGACCACTCTGTTGCTGAAGTCGTATTTTCTGCAATTGAGTTTGGAGCAGTTTGCCTTAGGTTTGTATCTATTGTGTGCTTGTGTATTGCTGTGGTTGAAGCTGAAGTAGTCACTGACAGGTAGGACGTTGTAGCAGATAATTTTGTGTACTATGCTTAGGCTAGACCGAAGGCGGCATAGTTCTAAGTTGTCTAAGCCCAAAATTGCAAGCCTGGTGGCATAAGGTATTTTGCTGTGAATGGAGGAGTGGAGGACCCTTCTTGTGAAATACCTCTGGACTCGGTCAATTGTATTAATGTCCAATATGCAGTGCGGATTCCAGGCAGACGAGCTGTATTCAAGAACTGGTCCAGCAAAGGTTTTGTGTGCCCTAGTTTGCAGTCCAAATATTACCGGAGAAGAAGCTGCTCAGCGTCACTTTCATGATATGGGCGACCGTATCAATTTGATAACTTAAATTGATAACTATTGATTGTTATATATTGATTTGTTTCCTGATTGCTTATTTGTAGCCTATGACTATCATTAAGTGTTGTATCATCAAGTGTTAAATTTGTACCCTATGACTATCATTAAGTGTTGTAAGTGTTGTACCTTGATGAAGGTATCTTTTCTTTTATGTACACTGAGAGCATATGCACTAGAGACAAATTCCTTGTGTGTCCAATCACACTTGGCCAATAAAAAAATTCTATTCTATTCTATTCTATTCTATTCCTATTCTATCCTATCCATTATTCTATTCTATTCTACTCTACTCTACTCTAATTCTATTCTATTCCATTCCATTCCATTCCATTTCTATTCTATTCTATTCCTCTTCCTATATCATTCTATTCATTTTCTATTCTATTCTATTCTACTCTACTATTCTATTCTATTCTATTCTATTCCTATTCTATCCATTATTCTATTCTATTCTATTCTACTCTACTCTAATTCTATTCTATTCTATTCCATTCCATTCCATTTCTATTCTATTCCTCTTCCTATATCATTCTATTCATTTTCTATTCTATTCTATTCTACTCTACTATTCTATTCTATTCTATTCCCATTCCTATTCTATCCTATCCATTATTCTATTCTATTCTATTCTACTCTACTCTAATTCTATTCTATTCCATTCCATTCCATTTCTATTCTATTCTATTCCTCTTCCTATATCATTCTATTCATTTTCTATTCTACTCTACTCTACTCTACTCTTCTATTCTATTCCATTCCATTCCATTCCATTCCATTCCTATCCTATCCTATCCATTATTCTATTCTATTCTACTCTACTCTAATTCTATTCCATTCCATTCCATTCTATTCTATTCTATTCTATTCCTCTTCCTATACCATTCTATTCCATTCCATTCCATTCCATTCCACTCCATTCCTGTTCTATTATCACTAAGTGTTGGCCAATAAAAAAAATTCTATTCTGTTGCATTCTAAATGAAAACAGATGAAGGAAGGGCAAGCAGCCCTTGGATAACTGGGCAGGGTTGCAACGCCTTCTCTGGAAAAAGGGGAGACCACCCACCTTCCTGGGCTCAAGATCGGCCCCGGTGCTCCTCTTGGCAGCCTATGCTGCAAAAATGTCCCCCCCTACCCCCGCCACCGCCACCACCCCAAAATCCCCACCGCGCACGTGACCCAAGATTTGGGGGGCGCACGTGCCCGAGATGATCAAAGGGAGACCAGCCGGCCGACTGCTGCAGCACCGGCATTTCCGAAGGGCGGGGCGGGTAGGGAGGAGGAGGAGGGCGGGGCGACTATGCAAATGAGCCGGCCGCGCCGAAGGCCTGACGGGAGGCGTAGTTCTCCCTCCGGGCGGCGCCTAGCCCCTCGCAGGAGGGCGGGGACTACCGTTCTCGGGAGCGTCCAGCGAGAGGCGGAGGCGGAGCTTCTGCTGGAGCTCGCTCGGCCGAAAGGATGCCCGCGCAGGCGCACTGCGGCGGGTTGCGACAGAGGAGCCGCTTGAAGGTCTTTCTTGCCTGGTTGCCGCTGCCGCTGAGCTGGAGCGCAGCCGCTCGAACAGGTAAGGAGCGGGGGGCGCCTGCGCGACTCGGCTCCGGAGAGGATGGGGGGCCCGCGGTGAAGCCAGGGGAGGGAAAAGGAGGGGATCCTCAGTGGGAGGGGCGTCCCAGAGGGAATGTGACCGAGAAAGGTGCGGGGGAGGGGCCCCGCCTTGGTTGCGGGAGGAGGGGCAGAGGGCGCTCTTTCACCGCCGCCCCCCCCACTTCCCCGCTTTCCAAGGGTTTTGGACTCCGGCGCCCATCATCCGCAGCCAAAGCCAAAGCCGCCCTTTGTTGAAGATGCGGGGGGGGGGGAAGGGAGGGAGGGAGGTTTCCAAGCCGAGGCACCCCCCCCCCCTTCCCCCCTTTTGCAAAAGAGATGGGCGGGGGAAGGGGGGGGGTTTGCTTTGCAGCGGAGAAGTGTGTGTGTGTGTGTGTGTGTGTGTGTGTGCATTGGCTCACCTACCCCCCCCTTCCCCAGTCCCAGCCCACCTGCCCAGCAGACCCTCCCTTTCTTGCACCGCCCGCCGGGCTCCAATTGCCCCCAGCCACCCACCCAGCCACACGCTCCGGTGGATGCTCCGCTTTCAACCGGTCCTTGCGGGTCCCGCTTGACTTGTGGGGCGCAGGGGGTGGGGGGGGAAGATGTGGGGGGTTGAGACCAGGAGGAGGCCCCGCTGCAAAGCTCCCGACAGAAGGCCTGGCGGAAGGGTCCTGGGACACACACACACACACACACACACACACACACACACCCGTTGGGGCGGGTGGCTAAGGCTTGAAGAGAGGCCAGCCGGTGGTGCTGGGACGCCCCATTCCCACCTCTGCAGGAGAGGCCTGGTTACAGCGGAATTTTTCTTTCTCTTTCTTTTTCTTTCTCTCTTTGTTATCCGGCTATCACCTCTGTCTCTACATCACTCTGTCTGTCTGTCTGTCTCTCTCTGTCTTTGTCTCTCTCTGTCTGTCTTGTTTGTCTACCTACCTAACTACATCCATGCATCCATCCATCCATTTATCTATGGTGTTTCCCTGAAAATAAAGACGCTGTCTTATGTATTTTTGAACCCTGAAATAAGGACTTGGCCTTATTTGCCATGCGCTCAAAAGCCCGAATGGGCTTCTTATCCGGGGATGTCTTATTTTGGGGAAACAGGGTCTCTCTCTTTTTCTCTCTCCCTCTCCCCCTCTCTCTACCTCTCTGTTTATTACCTCTCTCTACTGCTTTCTCTTTCTCTCTGCCTCTACCTCTACCTCTCTTTTTTCTCTCTCTCTCCCTCTCTCCCCCTCTCCTCTCTCCCTTTCTCTCTCTCTCCTCCTCTCTCCTCTCTCTCCCTCTTTCTTTCTCTCTCTCTTTCTACCTCTCTCTCTCTCTGCCTCTCTCTCTCACTCTCCCTTTCTCTCTCTCTACCTCTCTTTCTCTCTGTGTCTCTCCCTCTCCCTCTCTCTCTCTCCCCCTCTCCGTTTATTACCTCTCTCTACTTCTTTCTCTCTGCCTCTGCCTCTCTACCTCTACCTCTCTTTTTTTCTCTCTCTCTCCCTCTCTCCCCCTCTCCCCTCTCTCTCCCTCTCCTCTCTCTCTCCCTTTCTCTCTCTCTACCTCTCTCTCTTTCTCTCTCTCTCTCTGCCTCTCTCTCTCACTCTCCCTTTCTCTCTCTACCTCCCTTTCTCTCTCTGTCTCTCCCTCTCTCCCTCTCCTCTCTCTCTCCCTTTCTCTCTCTACCTCTCTTTCTCTCTCTCTCTACCTCTCCGCTCTCTGCCTCTCTCTCTCTTTCTCTCTACCTCTCTCTCTCTCTCCCCACCCCTCTGTCTGTCTGTCTACCTACCTACATCTCTCTCAATCACCTCCCCACCTCCCCATCTATCATCTCACCTATTAACCACCCATCTCCCTCAGACCAGCATATCAAGATGTATTTTGGGGGGTTGGAGGTGGGGAGAGAGGCCTGTCCAATTCCCTTTGTCTGGAAATGTGTGAAAATAGTTAAAAGTATGCCTGGAAGGAGTTTTAAAAACAAACAAACACAACACCCCTAAAAAATGAAGGTGGAAGAGCGGATTGGAAAGCCCACCCCTACCCCTCCGGCCTTCCTCGGTTTACCGTGGGTTGTTTCTCCCCTTTGCTGCAAAAGCTGCCTGGAAACAGGTGAGCGATAGGTCACCTCTGCCTCTCTGCCCTGCCGGTGTGGTCAAACCCGGATCGGGAAAGGATGCTTGCAGACATGGAATGCTGGCCGCTGTTTGCAGGTGGGCCCTACAGAGGGTGCTGCAAACAAGGGAATGAATGAAGCGGCCGGCATGCAGGCAGGCAGGCGATGCCTCGCTGAGGCCTTTCTGCTTGATGCCAAGCCATTATGTAAAGAAGGCATCTTGTGCCCCCAGGGAGGGGAACTGGAAGGAGACATAAACCCCGTGTGGCATGAAGGGTACAGAATGACTTCATCAAATTGCCAGCGAAATGGTCTGTTGGCCTCAGTAACTGACATCTTAACGATAATGGCTGTCTCCCTAAAAAAAAAAAAAAACATGAGGGATTTAAAACATTTAAATGCAGACCTTTTTGTTATTTGCAGAAAGAGGAACCTGTCATCACGGGGGGACTGAATTTTGCTGAATCATGCAGCCGGAGAGAATTTTTTCCCCCTCTCCTTCTGTTGTAGTGAGGCATAAAACACAAAAGGCAACACAACAGGGTGACCCAGAAGATACAAGGCAGGGTGTTTTTGGCATAAAGAAAAGAAAGATAAAGAAAGATAAAAGTAGCACAGAAGGGGGAAAAACAACGGAGGATAGGGAGCCCTTGTTTTGACTTTAATGTAATCTATAAGGTCTCGACAATCCAGAGGCAGACTGCATTTAACGCAATGAGCCCCTGTGATTGTTTGTCTCTTACAAAGGTACTCTTACAAAGGTACTTGTAATTGCTTAATGATAATTTTTTTTAAAATTTGCATTTATATCCCGCCCTTCTCCGAAGACTCAGGGCGGCTTACACTATGTCAAGCAATAGTCTTCATCCATTTGTATATTATATACAAAGTCAACTTATTGCCCCCAACAATCTGGGTCCTCATTTTCTATATATATATATATATACTTTATTGAACTTTTTTACATCAAAAGCATAAAAAAGGGGAAAAAGAAAAGCTTATATCATTTAACAGCTTATTTGTGGTGCTTTTCATCTAACAATAATCCGTGCAATAATGACAAACATTAAATTATACATATTTGTGTTTTTATTTTATCTATTGATTATGCTTAGTAACTGAATATTCCTATCTCCTTTCCATCCATCCATACCACCGTTCCCATATACCATAAAATACTGATGTCTCTTTATCCTTCAGACTCAAGAGTTAGTTTGTCCATTTCTGCGCAATTCATAATCTTTTGTACAATAAGTCTCTCTGTGGGCACACGTGGCTGTTTCCAACATTGAGCGAAGGCCATCGTAGGCCCAATGAAATGGAATTGATGGATCATTATGTAAAGCTTTATCGCTTATTGCAACAAGAGGGAAGACAATGCAGTGGTTGTCAATTTTTGAGCTGCATAGCATTTTTCGACCATATCGGGGCATTTAGGGCTAATGTTATCTTACAAGCGCCCCTTTTTCCATTTTGCATGTTGAAAAATTCTAAGTAACCCAGCCGTGTGGATAGTTTTAACAAAATTGCTCCTTCCAGAAATTGCGGTAATTGAGTGTGTCTGCTCTAATGAACAGAAGGACATCTGGGTGGGGTGTGTGTATGACATGATAGCAGTGTTCCAAAAAGAAGAGGGGGGAATCAAACTATTTTTCAAAGCACCGGAAAGTAAGAAGAAACAGTGGATGGAAATGTATTAAGGAGAGATCCAACCTAGAGTTAAGGAGAAATTTCCTGACAGTGAAAACAATGAGGATCATTGTTGATCTCTTGTGTTTGCCACATACATAGATTACTGTTGATAGAGGATGTACTTGTAAGTCGGTTGAGAAAAGGTGCCGTAGCACAGAACTGAAGTAACCGTTTGCAGTTTCTTGTGCAGAGTTAGGACGAAGAGCCTGTTTCTCCTCCTGTTGAGATTATCTGGGGTCACACTTACAGGAATTCATCTGATACAGCTTCCCTCCTGCCAGGACTAAGTGGAAGTACAGTAGGCAGACCATATTTGGGAATCGGGTTACAAAACTTGTAATCCAACCCCGTTCAGGACATCCGTTTAAGAAGGAAGAGAGAGAGAAAGCAGCAGATGTTCTCGCATATTATTTCTTTTTTTCTCTTTTGTTTCCCTCCCCACCCCACCTCCAGAGTTGTCTGAGTGGCAAATATATTTGTTAACCCTGGCGTTTACAGAAAAAGATGAAAGATATCCATCTAGGAAAAGAGTACGTGATACCCAGTCCTGGCTATAGAAATATCAGGGAGAGAAATAGCCTGAATCAACGTGGAGGACAAGATGGGATCAAGTTCCGGCAAGAGAAATACGAAGTAAGTAGCAGTCACTGCTCTTTAAAAGCGCGTTTATCCATTGGCTCAAGGCAGCTGGGGATCATTCTTCATGTTACCCCAAAAATAGGAGCCCTGTGGAATAGATCAGGGGTCTCCAACCTTGGTCCCTTTAAGACTTGTGGACTTCAACTCCCAGAGTCCCTCAGCCAGCAAAGCTGGCTGAGGAACTCTGGGAGTTGAAGTCCACAAGTCTTAAAGGGACCAAGGTTGGAGTCCCCTGGAATAGATTGTGCTGAGGAAGTAGGACCATCCCAAAGCCCTAAAGTGTATGAGGATAAAGGCAGAGTCCTTCGCTAGTCTTAAGGCTGTAACCACTAACCACACTGCCTCTGACCCGATTGCATAATGTAATTGATATAATTTTTGCGTTATATAAATAGTGAACGCCTGACCTTCCGCTATAATTATAGAGCGTAATCGTGCTTCGTGCTTTTAAATGCCAATCGGTGAAAAAAGGAGACTGTATTTATCAAAGATTGATTGCTGTGGAAGCCATGTCCAGGAAGGATCTAAAATTCAGATTTTTATTTATTTATTTATTTTTGCTTTGCATAGTTAAAGAGTCTGTGTAGAGATTCTGAGTCATCCAGGTCATGGTTGTCCCAAAGGTGCTTTTTTCAAGAGGCAACTGGACTTTTCCTGTTTTATCTTTTGAAGACGTTTCGCTTCCCATCCAAGAAGCTTCTTCAGCTGCGACTGGATGGTGGGGAATGGCAGGATTTATATTCCTTGCAGACAGCTGGTCATTTGCATCCTTTTTAGAAGGTTGTTGAGGCCACTTGGAGCTTTATCTGTGTATCTCTGGATGACTGTACAGGTTTTTAGCTATACTATTTGGGATGAACACCCTTTGAATGGTTGTGGGAGTAGGAATGGATTTCCAGAGAAAAAATTGCAGACTACAGGAACCAGGTGACCCCGAGGACACAGATAAACCTCCAAGTGCTTCAAGGACCCTCTAAAAGGATGCAAATGACCAGCTGTCTACAAGGAATATAAATCCTTCCATTCTCCACCATCCAGTCAGAGCTGAAGAAGCTTATTGGATGAGAATAGAATAGAATAGAATAGAATAGAATAGAATAGAATTTTTTATTGGCCAAGTGTGATTGGACACGCAAGGAATTGGTCTTGGTGCATATGCTCTCAGCGTGCATAAAAGAAAAGATACGTTCATCAAGGTACAACATTTACAACACAATTGATGGTCAATATATCAATATAAATCATAAGCGAAACGTCTTCAAAAGAAAAAAACAAGAAAGTCCAGTTGCCTCCTGAAAAAGCACCTTTGGAACTTTGCATAGTTAGTGAGCGTACATTAATGAAGCTACTAGCAAATTTATCGGTATTTCCTCCAGAGTGGAAAAATTAAAGGAAGCAAAAAATCAAGGCACAAACTGAACACCTTTCCCGCACCTCCAACACACACACAAATGGCCAATTCAGAGATTTAAAGATCCGTAATACCAAAGAAGAATTAAAAGGAATAATTTATCTGAGTAGATTTTAGGATTAGGCAATAGATAATATTTAATACTAAATAGTAGTGTACTAAATCAATCTGATATTTCCTGGGGAGTCCTAGGAACTAAAGCAAATAGTAGTGACCCAAGGTAAAATTCTAGAATGTTGCAAATTGTGTGGTTTTGATCATGTTACTTTGCAAATGCTATTAAAAAACTTTACGTTCTTCTAACTGGTATGTGGATAATTATATAGAATAGAATAGAATAGAATTTTTTTTTTTATTGGCCAAGTATGATTGGACACACAAGGAATTTGTCTTGGTGCATATGCTCTCAGTGTACATAAAAGAAAAGATACGTTCATCAAGGTACAACATTTACAACACAATTGATGGTCAATATATCAATATAAATCATAAGGATTGCCAGCAACAAGTTATAATCATACAGTCATAAGTGGAAAGAGATGGGTGATGGGAACTATGAAACGATTAATAGTAGTGCAGATTCAGTAAATAGTCTGACAGTGTTGATGGAATTATTTGTTTAGCAGAGTGATGGCCTTCGGGGAAAAAACTGTTCTTGTGTCTATTTGTTCTGGTGTGCAGTGCTCTATAGCGTCGTTTTGAGGGTAGGAGTTGAAACAGTTTATGTCCAGGATGCGAGGGGTCTGTAAATATTTTCATGGCCCTCTTCTTGATTCGTGCAGTATACAGGTCCTCAATGGAAGGCAGGTTGGTAGCAATTATTTTAAAAGAACTTCAGGGAACAGACAAAGAATTTCAGGAAATTACAGGTTATCTTTATTTCTATTATGGGTAAGGTGTGGAAATTGCTTTGATAAAATATCAGTGAGCCAGTTTGGGGTAGTGGTTAGGGTACTGGTTAAGTAACCAAGAGATTGTAAGCGGTAGGCATGAAAGCCAGTTGGATGAGTTTGGACCAATCACCAGGAAATGGTGAGTTCTAGTCCCGCCTTAGGCATGAAAGCCATCTTGGCGACTTTAGACCAATTGCCAGGAGACTGTGAGTTCTAGTCCTGCTTTTTTGAGAGGCACCTGGACTTTTCCTTTGAAGGCATTTCGATTCTCATCCAAGAAGCTTCTCCAGCTCTTCAGATTTGGATGAGTGAGAACGTCCATAGATTTTTAATCCTGCTTTAGGTATCAAAGCTGGCTGGGTGACTTTGGGCCAATCCATCTGTGAGGCTTGTTACAGAGAAAAAGAGGAGTAAGGAGTATTACATATGTTCCCTTTTAATTACTTATAAAAAGTAAATAAAAACGGGATTAAAAAAAATCCAATAAACATAATAGAATTTCTGCTGGGAATCTCATTAAAATGCACATGAAGCAGTTTTTTTCTGGCGAATAGCGTAAAATAGCTGAGAGAAGGTCCTTAGTCTCTTCTTTTGCCTGCTGCAGGAGCTCTCCTAAAAGCAACATAAATATCACAGCCAGTGGGAAGCCCGATTTGCAAACTTGACTCTCATCCCATTTTATCATCCAGCCTTGACTTTGCAAATTTCATGACCTCAGCAAGCAAATTAAACCTTTTACCCCCCCAAGGCTGTTTTTTATAGCATCCAGCTGGCTGGGAGAGAGAGAGAAAAATGGCAAGGGCTCACATATTTATGTGAACTTGGAATCAGCCTAATGAAATTGTTGCCCCTAGGATAGGTAAATAAAAGCCTGCAAGGAGGAGTTGGGGAAACTTTTAATGCTGCCAGAGTAATTTCTGCCTCGCTGTTTTTTGGTTTTTTTTGAGTTCTTTGGAGTGTCAACAGATATGTGTAGAGAGGCATGATCAGTACGACTTTTGTTTCTTAGAAGTTTTGAAGGACTTTTTTTAACCGGGGACTTGAAAGCAAAATTATCGGTCATGGGGCAAAAGAAAAAAATACTTGAGCAGGCTGCACAGTGTTTCATAGCCATTTTAATCTTTTAAAATGATCAGAATATGGGAAATTATATATTTAGAACAATAGAGTTGGGGGAGGGGATATACCTTGTTCTGCTTGTTGATTAAGGTTTTGATAATCAGCTGATTCTGTGACAACTAATTATGTATAATTAGCCGCAGGGGAAAAATTCATAAATCTTTTTTGCTGGGCATAATGAATGTCACAGGTAGTCCTCGACTTAAGACCACAATTGAACCCCAAATTTATGTTGCTAAGTGAAAAATTTGTTCAGTGAGTTTTTGTCCCCATTTTACGGCTTTTCTTGCCACAGTTGTTAAGTGAATCACTGCAGTTGTTAAATTAGTAATGTGGATGTTAAGTGAATTTGGCTTCCCCGTTGACTTTGCTTGTCAGAAGGTCCCAAAACGGGATCACATGACCGTCGCAGACTGCAAATGTCATAAATATGAGCCTGGTTGTCAGGAATCCGAATGTAAATCATGGGGATGCTGCAAAGGTCATAACTGTGAAAAACGGTCGTAAGTCACTTTTTTCAGTGCTGTTGTGACTTCAAACGGTCACTTAATGAACTGTTGTAAGTTGAGGACTACCTGCATTGCTTTGTTCCTTTTTAATACTTGCAGTTGTGTTTAGCACGTTGTTGTGGCTAATACCCTGCTATAAATGTGGAAATATTGCCACACAATGAAGAGCTGTGAGCCACAGTTCCAAATTCTTAGTAAGCCAGCCTTTAGTTTTTTCCCCCTTGTTGCTGGTATTGTTGGACTTCCTGATAATTTGTGACTCAGCAGAAATTACTCCCAGCATTAAGGGAAGTGGTTGGCTGCTGTTTTCGGAGATAGCTGGTGATGTTGAGCTGCTTCGTAGCCTTTAATGAAGCAGCTGCTACTGGCAAATTTTAATACCCACCAGAACGTTGCTATAGGGAGGCAATCCTTGCTTTTAAGCTGCAAGGACCTAAAGTTAATTTTCATTGCATTCAGCTTGGCTTTAAGCCAGGGGTGTCCAAACTTGGCCCCTTGAAGAGTGGTGGACTTCAACTCCCAGAATTCCCCAGCCAGCAACTTGCTCATATTTATAGCTCATGCTGGCTGGGGAATTCTGGGAGTTGAAGTCCACCACTCTTCAAGGGGCCAAGTTTGGATACCCCTGGCTTAAGTCCTTTCCTTGCGCAGTGTTTCTGGTTCATCCTGGGTGGTCCTTTTGGTCTCTGAAGCCTGCTTCTCGCTGCCAAGCTAGTTGCTGGTAAAATTGATCCAGAATTCAATCCTGAACTAAAATTCTGCTCTGACATCAATCATGGAGTTCTGCCATGAGGGAGTTCATAATCTGGTGTTGCCAGCCAGATGACTCTGTCAAGACCGATTCTCACTTTCACCTACATTTTTCCTGCACTCGTAGCTTGACAATAACTGTGTGTGTGTGTGTGTGTGTGTGTGTAAGTGTGTAATGCCAGGTTGGGAGAACGGTATTCAAACATCCGTCGGCACCGTGGGACATTGCTGGCATCCCACCATCCCGTACGCTCTCACAGAGAGGGACTTCTCAGGGTGCCGTCCGCCAAACAATGTCGGCTGGCGGCCCCCAGGGGAAGGGCCTTCTCTGTGGGGGCTCCCACACTCTGGAACGAGCTTCCCCCGAGCTTACGCCAAATACCTGACCTTCAGACATTTCGTCGCGAACTGAAGACACACCTTTTTACTCGCGCGGGGCTGGCTTGAATTGAATTTTAATTTTAAATTTTGTAAATTTGATTAATTTTAAATGGGGTTTTTAGTTCATGGCATATTTTAATTTTTTCAGGCTAATTTTAAAATAAGTTTTTTAAATTGCATTTTAATTTGTACATTGTATGTTTTATCTTGCCTGTACACCGCCCTGAGTCCTTCGGGAGAAGGACGGTATAAAAATCAAATAAATAAATAAATAATAAAAAAAAAAAATCTCAAGGACACACCAAGTAGAGGTCCTGGTGTGGCTGGCTGTTTCCTCTAACAAAATGAACAGGGGTGATAAGTAGAAATTTGGACTGTGGGTGGCCCCTAGGGAAAAGGGGGAATTAACTATGCTTGTTTTTGTGCGGGAAACCCAGAGCTGGTTTTGCTTCCTCTTGTGCCAATGTGGTTTATTCGGTAAAGTTTTATATTCTTGGTAAACTAATGTCTCAGGAGTTTGTTGTGGTCCGCCAGCAGCCTGAGGAGTTGGCAACGGAGTCGGACAGCAATGAGGCTGAGGTGAGGCCAGGGCCATCGGGGGGGGGGGGGGGCGTGTGAGGTGCGGACTCCAGAGCCTCCAGAGACTGGTAGTAGTGAGGCAGAGGAACTGGAGGAGCCTGTTCCTAATGCACGCATGAGAAGAGCTGCCAGAAGGCAAGAGCAGCTCAAGCAAAAAGGACAACTTGGGAGTAAGGCCAAGAGATGATTGGCCCCTCCCATAAGGCTTAAAACAGACCAGCAGCGGTGTTTGGACTTTGCCGGAAAACAACGTTGGTAGCTTCGTCTTCTGCTTCGTTTCTGTCTTGCATTTATTTTTGTGACTTCTGAACGTTTGCCAAGACAGGCCTTTGGCAGTTTGCCTAATTGGACCAAGGTTTGCAATAGGACTGGGGAATTTGTGTTGGGAGGAATTTGCTTTAATTTAGTTGAATGACGCTGGGAATGAAGTAATTCTCAGCTGTTTGAATAAAGTTTGTTTGCTTTTTCAAGGACTAAGTTTCCTACTACCTACTTGGGCCTGGGTCACAACAGAGTTCCTTTTTCTGGATTCACCAACTGAATTGTTGACAGACTTCATGGTAGAAGGCAAAGAGATGGATGGCGCCCACCTGGCAATCGGACAGTTTTGAACATATACTGCTGTGTTTGAGTGGCCAGGATGGCATAGGGAGAATACTCTTATCAGCCGATCACCTTCCCTTCACCTGATATTTTCCCTTCCTAAATTAGCTAGGACAGTCCAAGTCTGTTGTGGCCCGCTGGCAGCCAACAGAGCTGGCAGCAGAGTCGGACAGTGAGGCGGTTGGGGAGGAACATGGGCCAGTCCTGGGGGCTGGGGAAAGCTCGGACGGGGGCTCTGCGTTGGAGGCGGAGAGGGAGCTAGACAGCAGTGAGGCAGAGGAACAGCTGGAGCCTGTTCCCAGTGTGTGCATGTGCAGAGCTGCCAGAAGACAAGAAAAACTAAGAAAGCAGGGTCGACTTGGGAGTAAAGCCACATCTTGGAGGTGATTGGCCCCTCCCATAGGAAACAAAAGAGGAGCGAACCAGGAGTGGGTTTTTGCAGGAAACAATTCGTTCGTTCGGTCGTTTCAAGAGTGGAAAGTTCTGTCCGTGACTCTTAAGAGACTCTGTGCCAAGCTTTGCCTTGTCCTGCGTTTGGAAACTATTGTCATGGCAGCTTTTCAAGCGAGATAAGGTCTGTGTTGATAAATATCCCTCTGAAAGACTGTTTACCAAGCCTTGCTGATTGTGAATGAAAGGAATTCACAGTCGTGTAAATAAAAGGGGTTTTGCCTGGACCAAGACTCTGCTTCCTGCTTTTTAAGGGCGCCTAGGTCAGAACAAAGTCATGGGCAGTGAATTGCCTCAGATTCCTTGTCCTTTTGGGATTTTAGGGTACATGTTGAGCTGATCCAGTTAAGCCCTGCTCCTGATATCATGGTCTCTGTGATGCCCAATAGAGCCCAGCTGCATTGGGTATAGGCCCTAAAATCAGGTTTGATCACGAGTTATGGCCAAGTGGGGTTAGGGCAGGGGTCTGCAAACTTGGCTCTTTTAAGACTTGTGGACTTTAACTCCCAGCTTTGCTGGCTGAGGAACTCTGGGAGTTGAAGTCCACAAGTCTTAAAAGAGCCAAGTTTGCAGACCCCTGGGTTAGGGTTAAGTTCCATTATGGTCATAACTCAAGGACTACCCGTAGGTCTTGTAATAGAAGGAGCAGCAGCCTTACATGCTAATCTGTCTCTTGATGTGTTTGTTCCTTGTACTTTTCTTCTTGGTGTTCTGATTTCGTGCTCATCCTCTCTTTTCAGCACGTAGAGCAAGAAGTGGCTGGTCTTTCATAGAACTACTGCTTGCTCATGGGACGAGCAGAATCTCTGATACTTTGTGGGAAAAGAATTTTTTTTTTTTTTTCAAAAACGCTTTGTAGCCTCTGATTTTTCTTTTTTTTTAATTGTATGAATATAAAACGACACACCAATTTTCATGAAAGGCTTACTAACCCAGAAAAGTGAATTTTTAAGCCATCTGCTTCTGGCTAAAATGTCTAGGAGATTCTCAGTCATCCAGGTCATGGTTGTCCTAAAGGTATTTTTTTTTTCTAAAAGGCAACTGGACTTTCGGCTTTCTTTTTCTTTTCCTTTGAAAACGTTTCGCTTCTCATCCAAGAAGCTGGATGAGCTCATTCAGAACTGAAGAAGCTTCTTGGATGAGAAGCATATTTTAAAGGAAAAAAGGAAAAAAAATAAGGAAGTCCAGTTGTCTTATGGAAAAACAAACAAACACCTTTCTAGCTATTTAAGAGGGATCCGGTTAGGGCAGGGGTCTCCAACCTTGGCAACTTTAAGCCTGGAGGACTTCAACTCCCAGAATCCCCTAGCCAGCTGGCTGGGGAATTCTGGGAGTTGAAGTCCTCCAGGCTTAAAGTTGCCAAGGTTGGAGACCTCGCGGTTGGTGACCCCTGGGTTAGCGGGTACTGGTGAAAGTCACTTCATTTGAAGAGTTTATAAATGAAATTTAGTCTCTTTCCTATATCCTGCTCTACCTGCTGTGTCTTGCCCGCTCTCACCGCAGCCGGAGCCTTCTTATCTGCTTCCGAACGCTGAGGAATGTCCTAGTATGCCTCCCGGCCCCAGCCCTGGCTCCATGCCCAGACAGGCTGAGGAGGAGGAAGCACCTCCCGGCCCCAGCCCTGGCTCCATGCCCAGACAGGCTGAGGAGGAGGAAGCATCTCCCGGCCCCAGCCCTGGCTCCATGCCCAGCAAACGGAGCAACTAGACCCCTCCCCCTCCCCCACAGCATGTGAGCCTGAGGGAGGTCAATTACCAACAGCTGCTGACTGGAGTGACCCTCGTGTCAGAAGACTTGATAGGCGGAGGCAACAGAAGGAAGGGAGGGGCAGGCCTGGATAAGTGCTGAGTCATGGAGCCACACCCCATGGCCTATATAAAGGACCTGCTTTCTGGCATTCTCTGAGTCAGGCAAAGTCTAAACATATCTTGCTGAAGTCACTTTCTGGTCTCCTGCCTGCCTTGAGGACTTTGCTAGGACTTTGGCAGAGCTGCAGAGGCACGCCTGATTCGGATTTCCCTGACCCGGCCGTCAGCGGAGGAGTGGGACACGACACTGAGATTCACATGGTGCTCTCAAGTGAGCTGAATGCAAGAAGAGAATGGAGTTTGTTGGAGCGTTTTTGTAGACATTAAGATGGTGGAATAGAAAGGTGGGGTAGGAATTGAATAAATAAAATAAACACAATTAAAAGTAGCTCGGATGGGGGCTAAATTGGTGCCGGCGAGGACAACGTTGTGATTTAATAACAAGCCACTTAGCATCTGGTTACATTAGGCCAGCTATGGCTATTCCTTTTGCTATAAATAGTTCACATAAGCAATTATATTTAATTTTCCCTTGAGAGTTAGTTTTAATTCACTGATTTCAGTTTGAATTAAGATCCTCATTCAGGAAGAAAACGGGCATAATTGCTTATGTAAACCACCCGTAATAATATTAAGAGCTGCAGTTGCCATTCTGCAGTCACAGATGGCTGGTTCTGCAGTAATTTCCCCTTTCATCACTCCCCTGCCATCTGAGTGGCATCGTTGTTGGATAGACTGAAGACTTTTCTGACTAGGAAAACCTAGAGCTGAAGGGCAGCGTACCTATTTTAAAAATAAAATGTAGTTTGCTATTAAAATCAAATTTCCTTTTCTGGAAACAATAAAGGTAGTCAGTCCTCTACTTATGACTGGTCACTATGCAACTGATGGCCCAACCTGGGGTTGGTGTCAGTCAGGAGCCCAGACAGCTCAGATGAATTATATAGGTTATACAAGTTTATTGTATAACCTATATAATTGTATTGGTTCGCAACTTGGGTGTCCTCCTGGATGGACGGCTGTCCTTTGATGAACATCTGGCGGCCGTCTCCAGGAGGGCTTTTTACCAAGTTCGCTTGGTCCGCCAGTTGCGGCCCTTCCTTGACCGGGATGCCTTATGCACAGTCACTCACGCTCTGGTCACGTCTCGGTTGGATTATTGCAATGCTCTCTACATGGGGCTGCCCTTGAGGTGCACCCGGAGGCTACAGTTAGTCCAGAATGCGGCTGCGCGAGTAGTAACGGGAGCCGCTCGCGGCTCCCATGTAACATCACTACTGCGTAGTCTGCACTGGCTTCCTGTGGTCTTTCGGGTGCGCTTCAAGATTTTGGTTACCACCTTTAAAGTGCTCCATGGCTTAGGACCCGGGTACTTACGAGACCGCCTGCTGTTACCCTATGCCTCCCACTGACCCGTACGCTACCCTCAGGGTGCTGTCCGCCAAACAGTGTCGGCTGGCGGCCCCCAGGAGTAGGGCCTTCTCTGTTAGAGCATCGACGCTCTGGAATGAACTTCCCCCTGGCCTACGTCAAGTGCCTGATCTTCAGACCTTCCGTCGTGAGCTAAAAACATATTTATTTATTCCAGCGGGACTGGCATAATGGTTTTAATAGTTTTAATTGTAAACTGGGGTTTTATTGGGTTTTTTAAAATCTTTTATAATTTTAAATTTAAACTTTTAATTATCAGCCTTTTGTAATCTGCTAGGTTTTAATTGTTGGTTTTAATTGTATATATATTGTGTTTTATTTTTGGCTGTACACCGCCCTGAGTCCTTCGGGAGAAGGGCGGTATAAAAATTTAATAAATAAATAAATAAAAATTAAATAAAATAAATTGTACAGTAAAGCTTTCTATAAGAATCTGAACTACTAACGGTCAAAAGCAAATTGGCGGTCGATAAGAGTCAAAGGAATTCAAGATGGTCTGGACTTAGATCTCTTATGGGCACAAAGGGACTCGAGACCGATGACGCCTTTGACCCCTCCCTCGGGCTGAGCCTGGTAATCTACAAGGTAGAGGCAGTCCTCGATTCACAACAGTTCATGTAGTGGCCGTTCAAAGTTACGACGACACTGAAAAAAGGACTGTCTTTCACACTTACGGCCATTGCATCATCCCGCAGGATCATGTGATCAGAATTCGGATACTTGGCAGCTGGTTCATATTTATGACGGTTGCAGTGTCCCAAGGTCATGGGATCCCCTTTTGCGACCTTCTGACAAGCAAAGTCAACGGGGAAGCCAGATTTCGCTTTACAGCTGTGTTATTAGCTTAATGACTGCAGCGGTTCGCTTAACAACTGTGGCAAGAAAGGTCGTAAAACGGGGGAAAACTCACTTAAATGTTTCACTTTGCAGCATTAATTTTGGGCTCGGTTGTGGTCGTAAGTCGAGGACTACTTTTACTTATGAACCAGATTCGCAGTTCCATTGGTTCTCTCTCTCTCTCTCTCTCTCTCTCTCACACACACACACACACACACCAACCATGCAGCAAATTCGGCATTTGTAATGTCGCACTGACTCCGTTTTACGACTTTATTTTTCCAAAAACTGGCGTTTCTGCTTTTCCGTGAAACCAGACCATAACAAGCCTTGAGTTTGTTTAATGAGTGTTGCCTTCATTTCATTTTATTTATCAAAAGGATAGATAAATCATAAAATCAGTCACGTGACCACCCACTTGACAATCGCGACGAATTATGTCTGTAATGGACAGGCTCCATTACAGTCGTAAGTCGAGGACTACTGTTTTTGTACATGGCAAGGATGGAAGGCTGAGTTAAAACTTCAGCCGGTGAGATTTGAACTGCCGAACTGCTGACAATTAGCAGTCAGCAGAATTAGCCTGCAATAAAGGTAAAGGTAAAGGTTCCCCTCGCACATACGTGCTAGTCGTTGCCGACTCTAGGGGGCGGTGCTCATCTCCGTTTCAAAGCCGAAGAGCCAGCGCTGTCCGAAGACGTCTCCGTGGTCATGTGGCCGGCATGACTCAACGCCAAAGGTGCACGGAACGCTGTTACCTTCCCACCAAAGGTGGTCCCTATTTTTTCTACTTGCATTTTTACCTGCTTTTGAAACTGCTAGGTTGGCAGAAGCTGGGACAAGGAACGGGAGCTCACCCCGTTACACGGCAGCACTAGGGATTCGAACCGCTGAACTGCCGACCTTTCGATCGACAAGCTCAACGTCCTAGCCCCTGAGCCGCCGCAACCCTTTAGCCTGCAATACTGCATTCTAACCATTGTGCCACCACAGCTTTATATAGCTTGTTGGTCCAGTTCACAAGCACTTCTTATCCTGCGTCCATTTCTACAAGTTCTTTCCATTTCTATCTGCGGTGCTATTTTCAGTTTCGTTTTATGGACAGTACAGGTGGTCCTCGACTTATAACCGATGTTGAGCCCAAAATTTCTGTTGCTAGGTGGGACAATTGTTAAGTGAATGTTGCCCCGTTTTATGACCTTTCTGGCCTCTGTTGTTAAGTGAATCACGAAAGTTGTTTACCTTAGTAACACGACTGAAGTGAAATGAATCTGGCTCCTCCATTGACTTTGCTTGTCGGATGATCACGAAAGGTGATCACATGACTCCGGGATATTACAACCGTCATAAATATGAATCCGGTACCAAGTGTCTTTGGGTTTTGATCATGTGACCATGGGGTTGCTGCTGCAAATAATAATAATAATAATAATAATAATAATAATAATAATAATAATAATAATAATAATAATAATAATAATATTTTAATTTGTATACCGCCCTTCTCCCGAAGGACTCAGGGCGGTGCACAGCCAGAATAAAAATACAAAGAAAAACAATACATATAATTTTTTTAAAAAAAATTTACATTTATATCCCGCCCTTCTCCGAAGACTCAGGGCGGCTTACAGTGTATAAGGCAATAGTCTCATTCTATTTGTATATTTTTTACAAAGTCAACTTATTGCCCCCCCAACAATCTGGGTCCTCATTTTACCTACCTTATAAAGGATGGAAGGCTGAGTCAACCTTGGGCCGGGCTTGAACCTGCAGTAATTGCAGGCTGCTGTGTTTTAATAACAGGCTTCTACAGCCTGAGCTACCACGGCCCTTTATTAAGAACACCCCTTAAAAAACTCATTCAATTGGCCGAAAATTTAAAATATAATAACACCCTATAAAAAATTTACAAAAATTTAAAACCCATAAAAACAAATTAAAAATTTTAAAATCAAGCCAGTCCAGCTAAACGGAATAAATAGGTTTTAAGTTCGCGGTGAAACTTAAGGTCGTAAGCATAAAAAGCTTTTTTTTCCAGCGCGGTTATAACTTCAAACGGTCACTGAATGAACTGGTGTAAATCGAGTAATACCCGTGGTAAATTTGAGGGATGGCTGGGGAATTCTGGGAGTTGAAATCCACACGTCTTAAAGTGGCCATGATTGAGAAACACTGCTTTATACTATACAGCCGTGATGGTGAACCTATTGTTCTGTCCTCCTTCACCTCCGTCCGAGTAATGGCTTAATTAGCCGGCAATATCAGCTCTGGCAGCAGAATAGCGAGTGTCTGCTAAGTGTCTTTGTTATCTCCCTCGATGCTGATGAGTCACCCAGGAACAAACTTCAGCTCTTAGTTAATCAGTTAATTTGCCTGCTACGAAGAGGCACAGCAGCCCTTGCTGCCTTTATATCCTGTGGGGTGTGGATCCATGACTCAGCACTTCCTAGGCCTGCCCCACCCCTGCTTCTGTTGTTCCCGCCTTTCCTGCCTACGAAACCTAGGGTCCAGCCAGGCCTGATTGCCATCAGCTGGGTCTGGAGGCGTGGCCTGGGGGGGAAGAGTCAGGGGATGGAGGTCTCATTATCTTTTCCACCTGGCCTGCCTCTGGCTCCTGGAGCTGAGCCGGGGAAGCCGGTGCTCCCGAGGTAAGTCCTGACGGCCCTTCCCCCTCACTTTCCAAGTCACTTTCTGGCAGGAGGCCCGGCTCCAAGTCACTTTCTAGCAGGAGGCCCGGCTCAGGGGGCGCAGGCACAACACCAATGGCACGCGTGGGCACGTGAGTGTTGCCCTAGCTCAGCTTTTCCCCACTGGAAGTCGGCAAACGGGCCATTTCCAGCCTCCGTTTACGCCCTCCCCAGGCTCAAAGAAAGTTTCTGGAACCTGGGGAAGGCAAAAAAATGGGCCTACCGGAGCAAAAGCGGGGCGGAGTTTGGCGGGTCCCACGTGCATGCATGGGGCCCGCATTAACCCCTGCGCTCTCCCCTGCCCCCCGCTTTTGGCACACGATGGCAAAATGGTTAGCCATCACCGCTATACAGTATCTTCAGCAGGCACATTTTCCTTAATATTGTTTCAGAAGAGGAGTAGCCTTTGGCATAAAGGGCCTCCTGCAACCTTCAAACCATCTGGATCGGCCACATGCGTGGGATTTAGAGAGGATGAGAAGCTTTTGTTCTGTTGCTGTCTGTCTGGGTCAAATGGCAGAACCACCTTGAAAAAGGCCTAACATTGCTAGCCACGTTTAATTTAACTTATGCCTTATGCACAGTCACTCACGCTCTGGTTACGTCTCGGTTGGATTACTGCAATGCTCTCTACATGGGGCTGCCCTTGAGGTGCACCCGGAGGCTGCAGTTAGTCCAGAATGCGGCTGCGCGAGTGGTAATGGGAGCCGCTCGTGGCTCCCACGTAACACCACTGCTCCGTAGTCTGCACTGGCTTCCTGTGGTCTTTCGGGTGCGCTTCAAGATTTTGGTTACCACCTTTAAAGCGCTCCATGGCTTAGGACCCGGGTACTTACGAGACCGCCTGCTGTTACCCTATGCCTCCCACCGACCCGTACGCTCTCACAGAGAGGGTCTCCTCAGGGTGCCATCCGCCAAACAGTGTCGGCTGGCGGCCCCAGGAGTAGGGCCTTCTCTGTGGGAGCATCGACGCTCTGGAATGAACTTCCCCCTGGCCTACGTCAAGTGCCTGATCTTCGGACATTCCGTCGTGAGCTAAAAACATACTTATTTATTCAAGCGGGACTGGCATAATAGTTTGATTTTAAATTGGGGTTTTATTAATATTCTTAAATATTTTAAATTTAATTTTAATTATTAGCCGTTTTTGTAATTTTGCTATGTTTTTAATTTGTTTTAATTGTACATATTTT
Source organism: Ahaetulla prasina (assembly GCF_028640845.1). Lineage (NCBI taxonomy): Eukaryota > Metazoa > Chordata > Lepidosauria > Squamata > Colubridae > Ahaetulla > Ahaetulla prasina. The sequence continues at coordinate 108,988,143 of NC_080544.1, forward strand.
GTATTTTATCTCCGGCTGTACACCGCCCTGAGTCCTTCGGGAGAAGGGCGGTATAAAAATTCAATAAATAAATAAAATAAAATAAATAAAAACAACAATAAACATCCTCTTCCTGTAACAGAGGCTGATATTTTGCACTTGGAGATTTGCGATCCTTTTAATATTATTAACTATTAGCTGTTAAAATTATTAATATTATTAACTGAAGAGACAATGCAGTGGTTTGCGATGAAAGGAACTGCAATACGGTATTCTGGGTTGCAGCCTATATTGTTGATTGTTGATCTCCAGGCCTAGGGAATTAAAAAAAATAAATCCCAGAAGTTCCTATTAAGCTTTTTTTGGTGCGCCTGTTTCCAAGAAACCGTAAGGGTGTTGTCAGATTTTCCTTCTGGCAATCTGGACAGTAAAGAATTAATAGAAAAAAGAAATGTTTCAGAGTTCCCATTAGTATAATATTTATTAGAAGGAAGTTTACTTTTACAACACAAGCATTTCAGTATGTGGTCTACTTCCAAATCGTATATCTATCTATGTGTGTGTGTATGTGTATAGATAGATAGATAGATAGATAGATAGATAGATAGATAGATAGATAGATGATGGATGGATGGATGGATGGACGGACGGACGGACAGACAGACAGACAGACAAACAGACAAACAGATAGGTCTGGCCTTTTTCCCCCCCATGCTGTTTCGCTACTAATAGAATAGAATATTTTTTTATTGGCCAAGTGTGATTGGACACACAAGGAATTTGTCTTGGTGCATAGGCTCTCAGTGTAAGACACCACCCTTGTCTTTTGGCAAGACCGTTTTTAAAGGTAGTCCTCGACTTATGCCCACAATAAAGCCCAAATTTTCCATTGTTAAAATATTGCTAAGTGATTTTTGCTTGTTAATAGGATTATAACCCAATGATAGGGGACACGGTGGCTCAGGGGCTAGGACGTTGAACTTGTCGATCGAAAGGTCGGCAGCTCGGCGGTTCGAATCCCTAGTGCTGCCGTGTAACGGGGTTACTTGTCCCAGCTTCTGCCAACCTAGCAGTTTCAAAAGCACGTAAAAATGCAAGTAGAAAAAATAGGGACCACCTGTGGTGGGAAGGTAACAGCGTTCCATGCGCCTTTGGCGTTGAGTCATGCCGGCCACATGACCACGGAGACGTCTTCGAACAGCGCTGGCTCTTCGGCTTTGAAACGGAGATGAGCACCGCCCCCTAGAGTCGGCAACGACTAGCACGTATGTGCGAGGGGAACCTTCACCTTTACCTAACCCAATGATAGGTTACCATATTTTTCAGACTATAAGACGCACCGGTGTATAAGATGCACCAAGATTTTGAAGAGGTAAGTGCTCTTCCCTGGCCCTCAGGAGCCCTCTGCAGGCCTCCCAAACCCTCTGCGTGTCCCGTTTTTGTGAAAAAAAAACGGGTCCATTTTTCACAAAAATTGGATGAGCGGGGCGGGCTTCGGGAGGCCAAAAATGGCTGTATTCGGTGTATAAGACACATCAACATTCCCAACCTCTTTTTAGGGGGGGGTGGAAGTGCGTCTTATACTCCGAAAAATACGGTAATTCAAAGTGCTGCTTCAATTTTGGGAAGTTCCCATCGACTTAATTAGTGGAGATACTTCTTAAATTTAATCTGTTGCAGAGATTTATGAACAACAGTATTCCCCCCCCCCCGCCCTGCCTATTTCAAGCCATGTTTGTCAGTTGGGGTCACTTGTCAAGAATAAGTTATACAAAAGCGAACCAACAAACCAAAAAGAACTGGGGGGTCTTCTGAATGAAAGGCTCTAAAATAAATATCTTGGTAGGTGGTAATCCTCAGTTGGCCTTGGCTGATCTCCTAAAACTAAACAAAGTTTTCCTATTTCTCTGAAATAGGAAATCTCCCGGGATATATCAGTGCCGTAAGCTAGAGTGGGAAGTCAGAAAACTTGGATGAGCTCAGTGGAAAACCACTTATTTATTTTATTTATTTATTTTGTCACAACAGTATACACAAGCATCAACATAAAATAACTACATATCATATAAGCATATATATGATCAAAAGTATGCAATAACTGTATTAATTTGATATAATGAAAGGAAACAATAGGACAGGAACGGTAGGCACTTTTGTGCTCTTATGCCCCTTATAGTCCTCTTAGGAATGGGGTGAGGTCAATAGTAGATAGTTTTTGGTTGAAGCTTTGGGGATTTTGGGAAGAGACCACAGAGTCAGGTAGTGTATTCCAAGCATTAACAACTCTGTTACTGAAGTCATATTTTCTGCAATCAAGATTGAAGCGGTTAACATTAAGTTTAAATCTATTGTTTGCTCTTGTATTGTTGTGATTGAAGCTGAAGTAGTCTTCAACAGGAAGGACATTGCAATAGATGATTCTATGAGTTAAACACATATCTTGTCGGAGTTGGCGGAGTTCTAAGTTTTCTAAACATTCTTCTTGCTGCCAAGAAATGGGGAATATGGTTCAGCTTTTCTGTGACATCTCCCTTCCTCCCTATTTTTTTTTTTTTTTTGACATCCTCTTTGAGGAATATATTTTTCCAAGGAATTAGAAAAGTCCAAGAGGTTATCACCTCATTGTTCAGCTGTCATGTTTAGCACAACTTACAAATAACCATAGGAACCCGGAAGGAGTCTGGTAGCACTTTTTCCAGCTAGCAAGTTTTATTGCAAGGCATCAGCTTTTGTGCAGCTCAAAGAAACTTGCGGCTGATAATAAAATGCACCAATAAAAGGAGAATATTTGTAGCTTGGGGTTGGACGGTGGGGCTCCTTGGTGCTTGGCTGTTTTCTTGCAGAGGTTTCATTACCCAAATTAGGTAGCATCATCAGTGCTTAGTAAGGAGTGGGGTTTGTTAATAAAATGAGGAAGCTGGTGAGAAAAGGTGCTGCCAGACTCCTTATGTTTCTGCTACTCCAGACATACTGTATAATTAAGATTTATAGAAAAGGTCTTTCCACTTATCCAGAAAATAGAACGGAATAGAATTTTTTATTGGCCAAGTGTGATTGGACACACAAGGAATTTGTCTTGCTGCATATGCTCTCAGTGTACATAAAAGAAAAGATACATTCATCGAGAATTTATTTATTTATTTATTTATTTTTCGGATTTATATACCGCCCTATCTCCCTAGGGACTCAGGGCGGTTTACAGGCAGATAAAAATACATATAAATAAAAAATAAAACATCCATTAAAAAACTTATTCCAAATAGCCGAATAATTAAAAAGAACAGTATACATAATAAAACCCATTAAAACCAGTTTAAATTTAAAATCTAAAATCTAGTCCAGTCCTACGCAGATAAATAGATGAGTTTTAAGCTCGCGGCGAAAGGTTCGGAGGTCCGGAAGTTGACGAAGTCCTGGGGGAAGCTCGTTCCAGAGGGTGGGAACCCCCACAGAGAAGGCTCTTCCCCTGGGTGTCGCCAGACGGCACTGCCTAGCTGATGGCACCCTGAGGAGTCCCTCTCTGTGAGAGCGCACGGGTCGGTGAGAGGTATTCGGTAGCAGCAGACGGTCCCGTAAATAACCCGGCCCTATGCCATGGAGCGCTTTGAAGATAATTACCAAAACCTTGAAGAGAATCATAAGGTACAACACTTAATGATAGTCATAGGGTACTAACAAGCAATCAGGAAACAATATCAATATAAATCATAAGGATACAAGCAACAAAGTGACAGTCATACAGTCATAAGTGGAAAGAGATGGGTGTTGGGAACGATGAGAAGATTTAGTAAATAGTTTGACAGTGTTGAGGGAATTATTGTTTAGCAGAGTGATGGCCTTCGGGAAAAAACTGTTCTTGTGTCTAGTTGTTCTGGTGTGCAGTGCTCTATAGCGTCGTTTTGAGGGAAGGAGTTGAAACAGTTTATGTCCAGGATGCGAGGGATCTGCAAATATTTTCACGGCCCTCTTCTTGATTCGTGCAGTATACAGGTCCTCAATGGAAGACAGGTTGGTAGCCATTGTTTTTTCTGCAGTTCTAATTATCTTCTGAAGTCAGTGTCTGTCTTGTTGGGTTGCAGAGCCAAACCAGACAGTTATAGAGGTGCAGATGACAGACACAATAATTCCTCTGCAGAATCATTGAAAATGATTCAGATACAAATACTGCTGTATTAAAGAAAGGAAGCTGATTTTATTTTCTTTGCATTATCAGTCCGGAGTAGATAATAATCTCTCCAAATGACTCAAAGCAGACCGATCTCATGCAAACTCGGAATACTTTTTAGATATACTTGTGGGGTGGAGTAAGTGGCATTAATATGCACATTTAACTAACAACTGTCTCATCTGTCTAATCCAGGGTTTGAATCAGAGGAAATTACAGGTAGTCCTTGACTTACAACCACAATTGGGACTGGAATCTCAATCACTGAGTGAAGCAGTCCTTAAGTGAGAGGCCCATGTGACTGCTTCAGTCAATGACCACAATCCCCAAACCCCTGATGGTGGTCGTTAAGAGATCTTCCAGATCGTTTTAGTGGGTGGATCGAAAAAGCTGCCTGCCAAAGGATTTCAGTTCCCCATGGAGCTGAAGTAATCTCGACAGGCAGCTCTTTGAGAATGAAATGGCTGCTTGCTCAAAGATTTCAGCTAGAAATGAAATCCTCCTGGGATGTAGCCTTTGCGTTCTGAAATGTTCCTGTAGCCCGCTGAAAGATTTCTACCCCATTTTGTTCACGGAGGAAAAAGCCTTTGGGAGCCTGCAGGAACGGAGCTGAAATGTTTGGGATTTAAACTCTCTTCTGGCAGCTTGCCAAAGAGTATCCCGTCTGCTTTTTATTTCCTGATTTCCCTTTGGAGGGGAAATCCTCCAGCGGCTGCAGAAACTGAGCTGAAATCCTGAACAATCCTTCAGTCTGCAAAGGATTCCGCTCTCCTCCATTTCCTCCACTCGCAATCTTTCCTGCTGGCTTCCCCATTGATTTTCTGGGGAAGCTGGCCGAGACGTTTGCAAATGGTAATCACGTGATAGCAATATCCTTGGCAGATCAGTCGTAAGTGCGAAATAGAGAGAAAGTACCTGCAGGCAACACTTTGTATTCTGAAAGCAAGTGAGGAATCCCATTCTGTCATATTTCTGCCACAGGCTGATTGGAGGTGCCTCTAAAGGGACTTGCAGGTAATTTTAAATTTAGCTATTTGTTTCCCAGGGTCCTTTGAGATGGAGCCAGCCTGGAAATGTTGCTAACCAATCAGTTTATAAGTACTAGTGTTTGGACCGGAATTCCCTGTGCTTTTTAGGATTCAAATGAAAGCTTGAGGACATAGCAAGCTTTTTCAGTAATACCTGAGGTGTAACTCTGCACTTTGTCTCAAGCAGGTGGATTGCCAAGATGCCTTGGAAACAGCCGCACGGGCGGAAGGTCTACCTTTGGAGAGCTCCGCAGAGTCTCACCTACGAGTGCTAGTTGAAGAGCACCCCAAAGGGAAATATCACTATGGCCTCAATCTGATGAAACCCATCCGGACTACTTCCAAGTATGGCTTTCTTTAAGTCAGCTGTAAGAGGCAGCTGGTTTTTAACCAAGAATGCCTAGCTGAATGGAGGTCTGTGGGAAAACAACAGAAATTTTATTTCAAAAATACAGGTAGCCCTCAATTTAAAACAATTGATTTAGTGACCGTTCAAACTTAAACTGGCACTCTGAAGAAGAAGATAAAAGTTCCTGCCGCAATTTTTCCTTTTGGGAATTATAACGGATTGTACAGGGATTGAGACTAAATTGATTCTGAATTTAATAACAGCAGCAAGGCTGTTGATTGGACAATATTGGAAGAAAAAAGAGTTACCTACAATAGAAGAATGGATATTGAAAGTTACTAATTTGGCTGAGATGGCTAAAATCTCAGCTTTTTTGAAAGACAATACGCAGGAAAGATATTTAATTGAATGGAAAAAATGGACTGATTATTTACAAAACAGATATCAGATTAAGAGATATCAGATTGCCTTTGAATAATTAGGAAGTATTATTTTATGTAAAGGGGGGGTTGGGAAATGAAAAGATTTGGATGAAGTTAATTGGATTAGAAGGGAAAATTTTACTCTATGTTTGGTTTATGTATAACAATACCTTGTGATTGACCCGGGAAGCCGGGGGGGGGGAAGGGAGGGGGGAAAGGGGTTTTGTGGGGGGGAGGGGGAGAAAAGGGGAAAAAATGTTTTTGTTTCTTAAAACTTTTTCAATTAAAAAAAACCAAAAACTTAAACCGGCACTGAAAAAAGTGACTTTTGTGAGCATTTTTCACACTTACGACCACTGCAGCATCCCCCCCATGGTCATGTGATCAAAATTCAAAATCCTTGAAAACGTTTTGCATCTCCTCCAAGAAGTTTCTTCAGTTACTTTTGGAAAAGAATCTTTGGGACAACCATGACCTGGATCTCCATAGACCAGGGGTCTGCAAACTTGGCTCTTTTAAGACTTGCGGACTTCAACTCCCAGAGTTCCTCAGCCAGCAAAGCTGGCTGCGGAACACTGGGAGTTAAAGTCCGCAAGTCTTAAAAGAGCCAAGTTTGCAGACCCCTGCCATAGTCAGACAGATAAAGATTTCCAATCATCCTCCTACAGAATGACTCTAAGCAAGCCAGCCTGTTTACTCCCCTCTCTAACGTAGCTGGAAATTCCACCACATATAGGCCAGGTTCCATATATTATGCTGGGGATGGAGAAAGGCACTACAGTTCGTATTCTACCATCGTACATGGCAAAAAGCTGTGTATTGTACCTACAAACAAAAATGATTGGGTGTATTTATTTATTATTTATTATTTATTTATTAATTGCATTTGTATACCGCCCTTCTCCCAAAGGACTCAGGGCAGTTAACAGCCAATTTATTTTATTTATTTATTTTATTTATTTTATTCGATTTTTATACCGCCTTTGTCCCGAAGGACTCAGGGCGGTGTACAGCCAAATAAAAATCCACAATATACACATTAAAACAAGATTAAAACAAAACATATTACAGGGTGGCCGAAATTTAAAACAATTTAACAAACCTTAAAATAAAAATAACCCCAATTAAAATTTAATAAAACTTTTAAGCCAGTCCCGCTTGAATAAATAGGTGCTTTTTCAGCTCACGGCGAAAAGTCCGAAGATCAGGCACTTGACGTAAACCAGGGGGAAATTCGTTCCAGAGTGTAGGAGCTCCGACAGAGAAGGCCCTGCCCCTGGGGGCCGCCAGCCGACATTGTTTGGCGGACGGCACCCTGAGAAGGTCCTCTCTGTGTGAGCGTACGGGTCGGTGGGAGGCATAAGGTAACAGCAGGCGGTCCCGTAAGTACCCGGGCCCTAAGCCATGGAGCGCTTTAAAGGTGGTAACCAAAATCTTAAAGCGCACCCAAAAGACCACAGGGAGCCAGTGCAAACTGCGCAGGAGTGGTGTTACATGGGAGCAACGAGTTGCTCCCACTATTACCCGCGCAGCTGCATTCTGGACTAGCTGCAGCCGCCGGGTGCACTTCAAGGGCAGCCCCATGTAGAGTGCATTGTAATAATCCAAACGGGAAGTGACAAGAGCATGAATTTAAAAAATACAATAAATATACAATAAAAACAAAACTAAAATTTATTTAAATAGTGGCCAAAGTTAAAAACTAAGTAATATAAAAACTAAAACCCCACTTAATCAGGCTAGGATATAAAACACTAAGCCAAAAATAAACCAGCTGCTTCCTGGTTTGGTAGATACCTGACTATATGAAACTGGTTCATACATTGTGTTAAGTTGTAGTACAGGCAGTCTTCAACTTACGACCACAACTGAGTCCAAAATTTATGGTTGCTAAGTGAGAAATTTGCTAAGTCGGTTTTGTCCCATTTTACGGCTTTTCCTGCCACGTTCCTAAGCGAATCACTGCAGTTGTTAAATTAGTGACATGGTTGTTAAGCGAATCTGGTGATCACATGACCCCAGGACATTGCAACCGTCATAAATGTGAGTCAGTTGTCAAACATCCAAATGTAAATCCCATGACCGTGGGGATGTTGCCACAATCGTAAGTGTGAAAAATGGTCATAAGTCACTTTTTTCCATACTATTGTAATTTCAAATTGTCACTAAGTGAACTGTTGCAAGTCGAGGACTACCTGCCTACCAGTGTTTCTCAGCCTTGACTGGGGGAATTCTGGGAGTTGAAGGCCACACATCTTAAAGTCGCCAAGGTTGAGAAACATGGATAGAGTTTTATCTCAGATATCTGCTATAACAAAATCCATATTTCTGCCTTTAATGTTTTCTCTTTCTTTCTATTCTTTTAGGCACCGGCATCCAATTGACAATGCTGGTTTATTTTCCTATATGACATTTTCTTGGCTTTCTCCTTTGGCAACATTAGCCTACAAGAAAGGAGAACTGCTGATTCAAGATATGTGGCCTTTGTCGACTCACGAGTGTTCGGAGGTGAACTGTAGAAGGTATGGAATGCTTGCAATGCTACCAATTAACTTCTGCCCCAAGGACCACTTTATACTAGCTCAGAGACTTGTATACAGGAGCTCTCATAATCAAATTCCATTTTTCCCTTCATAAATCTGGGCAGCTGGCATGCAGGTTTCCTTTTTTCCCAGGGTGTCAAGATCTTTTCTACTTGTCGGCACATCTGCATTCAAGAGGTGTATCAGAGTTTCTTGCAAAAATCAAATCCAGAAGCGCACACAGATAACTTGATTCAGCTGGATTCATTAACTTCTTTATATACATAATAACAGATGAAGTATTTACAATACCAATAGTTGATTCTTTAATGTAAAAGTTACAGGCAGAATACAAGGCAGGAGAGAACAGTTAGTTTCATTTCAGCAGAGCAGACAGCACTGCTTTCAGTTTCAATTCTCTGCACAGACTCAGAGCTGAGCCACGCCCAGGCTCCAAACTGTTTCAGCTCCCATTGGCTGATCTGTTGCCATGCCTATTCATTGGCCGACCTTGTTACCATGTCTTCCCAGCCATGAATATTCTGACCGGTGCACCTTCTCCTGAGCCCAACCAGTGTCTCCTGTTGCTTTCTTAATCCATGTTGCCATTTTCTTAGGTTTAACATTCATGATATAATACATTCCTTAGCAAGGATTTGATCAACGCTAACTGTATCTACCTCTTCCTTCCAATCTGGGCACTCCTTCCAAAAATACTGGTAGTCCTCTACTTACAACAGTTTGTTTAGTGACTGTCAAAAGTTATAACGGCACTGAAAAAAGGACTTATGACTGTTTTTCACATGACCGTTGTAGAATCCCCATGATCACATGATCCCAATTCAGATACTTGGCAACTGGCTTATATTTACGATGGTTGCAATCTTCCAGGGTCATGTGATCTCCTTTTGTGACCTCGTGATAAGCAAAGTCAATTGGGAAGCCAGATTCACTTAAGAACCCTGTTGCTAACTCAACAGCTGCAGTGATTCAGTTAACGACTGTGGCGAAAAAGATCTAAAATAGAGCAAAGCTCACTTAACAAATGTCTCACTTAGCAACAGGATTTTTGGACTCGACTGTGGTCGTAAGTCAAGGACTACCGGTACCATTTTCTGCTGCCGCTTTTAAAGTATTTCTCCTCTTAGTCTCCTCCTCTCCTTAATTTTCCCTCTGCAACACAATTTTGATTTCTCCTTGTCAGTCCCTCTTTCTTTGCAGCCCTAGGAAGGTCTGTGTTAGTCTAGCATAAGATGGCCAAGTTCCCTTACACCTTCAATCTTGCCTTTTTCTTTGAAAATAAAGGTAAAGGTTCCCCTCGCACATATGTGCTAGTCGTTCCCGACACTAGGGGGCAGTGCTCATCTCTGCTTCAAAGCCAAAGAGCCAGCGCTGTCCAAAGACGTCTCCGTGGTCATGTGGCCGGCATGACTCAACGCCAAAGGCGCACGGAACGCTGTTACCTTCCCACCAAAGGTGGTCCCTGTTTTTCTACTTGCATTTTTTACGTGCTTTTGAACTGCTAGGTTGGCAGAAGCCGGGACAAGTAACAGGAGCTCACCCCGTTACGCAGCACTAGGGATTCGAAGCGCTGAACTGCCGACCTTCGATCAACAAGCTCAGCGTCTTAGCCACTGAGCCACCTCGTCCCTACTTTTTTGTAAATAGTCATTCCTAAATTAACCAACATCCTATCGCAAATGCTATCTAGCTTTCATGCTATCTAGCCAAGCTGAAAATTAACACGCTACAACAGTCTCTTAAAGAGAATGGCCTTCCTAGATTAAACTCTGCAATCTTTGGTTTGTTTACCCCTTTGGCAGGTTCGCATTCATAATCCGATTAATACTTCAGCTTTAAAGTATCGGTTTGGAATTTCAAGCCCTAGGGTTGAAATACAGACCATTTGCACCTGTTCCAAATCAGCTCTTGTTTGATTTTTTTTCTTCCACCCATTTTTTTTCCCTGCATTTAAAGCAGTGGTAAAATCCATTTTTTTTTACTACCGGTTGGTGGCCGTGGCTTGGTGGGCATGGCAGGGGAAGAATACTGCAAAATCTCCATTCCCACCCCACTCCAGGGGAAGGATACTGCAAAATACCCATTCCCACCCCACTCTAGGGGAAGGATATCGCAAAATCTCCATTCCCACCCCACTCTAGGGGAAGGATATCGCAAAATCTCCATTCCCACCCCATTCCAGGGGAAGGATATTGCAAAATCCCCATTCCCTTCCCACTCTGGGGCCAGCCAGAGGTGGTATTTGCCGGTTCTCCGAACTACTCAAAATTTCTGCTACCGGTTCTCCAGAACCTGTCAGAACCTGCTGGATTTCACTCCTGATTTAAAGCTTATTTTTCCAGCCATCCCATGATCTCTCTTGAGCAGAAAGGCACGGGATGAACTCTCAATCCCCTGCCTTAACATCAAGAAATTAGAATGCTGTCAGGTAGTAAAAATAAGGTAGAATGAATGAGGGATTTATATCCCGTTTTCTCAATTCTGTTTCTGGGATCTGCTAAAGACCACGGGACAACATCCAGCATAGATCATTTTTATTTTCATAACTACAGCCAGGGGGGCAAACAGAAGGAATTAGGCTTTTTGCTTTTTTTTTTTTTTTACTGTGTCCCAATCCCATTGTGTTGTGTTATGATATTTGTCAACGGGTTTCTTGCACAACAGTGGACGTATACGGATAGTCCATGACTAGTCTTGGTCAAGGTTAATTGTCAGGGAAATTGCCCAGCAGGGTGTCCAAATGAAGTCAGAGATGCTGACATGAACTTGTGGTTTTATATAAATAAATATATATATAAATATATTTATTTTATATAAATAAATAAATATATTTAGCATCTCTTGCAGTAGACAAGATAGTCAGGCAAATAGGAGCATCATGAGGTAAATCGCAGAGGAAAAAAGGCGGGGAAAAAAGGGAAACTCCCCCTCCGCATCCACAGCAACCAATCACGGCGTAGCTTGCCTCACGCGGGAGCCAGCCCTCTCCAATCAACCAACCACAACGGTCTTTTCTGGCTCACTGCACAATATCACTGCTCTGGCTACTAAATTTAAATACCTTAACACAACAGTTTGGGTTGTGTTAAATGATTTGTTAAGGGGTTTCTTGCACAACAGTGGGCGTATACAGGTAGTCTATGACTAGACTTGGTCAAGGTTAATTTTCAGGGAAATTGTCCAAACAAAGTCAGCTGACTTGTGGTTTTACTGTCAGGGAAATTGTCCAAACGAAGTCAGCTGATGTGGTTTTATATAATTAAATATATTTAGCATCTCTATTTGCAGCAGACAAGATAGTCAAGCAAATAGGAGCATCATGAGGTAAATCGCAGAAGAAAAAAGGCGGGGGAAAAAAAGGGAAACTCCCCCCTCCGCACCCACAGCAACCAATCACAGCGCTGATTGCTTCACGCGGGAGCCAGCCGTCTCCAATCACAACTATCTGTTCTGGCTCACTTGCACAACCCCACTATTGTGGCCACAGTTAGTCCTCAACTTAGTACCACAACTGAGCCCCAAATTTATTTTGCTAAGTGAGACAATTGCTAAGTGAGTTTACGACCTTTCTTGCCACCGTTGTTAAGCGAGTCACTGCGGTTGTTAAATTAGCAACAAGGTTGTTAAGTCAATCTGGCTTCCCTTGTTGACTTTGCTTGTCGGAAGGTCTCAAAAAGGGGATCACATGAGCCTGGGAATACGGCAACCGTCATAAATACGAACCAGTTGCCGAGCATCACATGGCCATATAGGAAGCTGCAGGGATCGTGTGAAAAATGGCCATAAGTCACTTTTTCAGTGTCGTTGCAACTTTGATTGGTCACTAAATGAACTGTTGTAAATTGAGGACTACCTGAACTAAATTTAAATATCTTACCCTTCCTTCTGCCCTTCCATCCTTCCATCCTAATCTCCTTCCCTACCCACCTCCCTCCCTCCCTAACCATCATTTTACTCTTTAATTACACAGAGAATATTCCCATGCTTGAACTGTTTAATGTTCAGCATTGTGAAATGGTGATCTAGAAGTCTGAATTTGCCTTGGCTTCTTTCTAGCATTGCTTCTTCCTCCTTATTCTGCTTTTACCGTCCCTATCCTTACAAAGCAGTAAGAAAAAAATAAATGTCCGCGGCTAATGGATTGAAGTAAAGCTAGTCGGCATGCTCTGGATATTATACCCATGAGGTTGAGATCAAACAATCATGTTTGAGCAGTAAGAAAATGGGTTTTTCGTTTACATCGAGTAGGGAATCGTGGTCCTTTTATGACTTGTGGACTTCAAATCCCAGAATTCCCGAGCTATAATTCCTGAGCCGTACATAGAGACTCCATAAACTCCATTGCTTCCAGTAAAAGGCACTGAAACTTTTGAATTCTAAAGCTCATGTACATACAGGTAATCCCCCTTTTTAAAACAATGTTTGACTTTTTTAAAAATAAGGAAAATGCGCGTTTCCTAAAAGGCCTCTAGGTAGGTAGGTAGATTGCTTGGATGTACTGTATGTGGTATTTATGTTCTTCCAGGTTGGAAAGACTTTGGCACCAAGAGGTACATGACTGTGGCTCAGACGATGCCTCCCTTTGTAGAGTCGTGTGGAACTTCTGCCGCACGAGGCTCATCATTTCCATTGCGTGTTTAATGATCACACAACTTGCTGGCTTCAGTGGACCAGTAAGTACAATCCATCCTTTATCTTGCATCCAGGCTGGCCTCTATCCTGCAGCCAGTGCTAATGTGTTCAGGTTACATTGCAGAGAATTTCTTAGATGTTGTGATTAGTTAGAACCATGCCTTGCAGCTTGCAGAAAAGAAATAGGTCTTCCAGCTGCAGGAATCTCAAGACTTTGAAGCCCTTCCTTCCTTCCTTCTTTCCTCCCTCCCTCCCTCCCATTCTACTTTTCTTTCCCTCTGTTCCTCCCCTCCTTCCTTCTGCCCTTTCTCTCTTTTTCTTGCTTTTTGTGTGACCTAAAGTTTTATTGCTCGTTTTCAGTGGCTATAGCTGGAGAGGGGAGGGCAAAGAACTTTCCTGGGCTAAATCTACAGTTATCCATGAATAAAGTCATGTTATTTGTTTGGCTGTCTCTTTCGAAGAAGTGGAACTGACCGGTGGTGACATGATGTTTTTTAAGATCCTTAGGAACCAGGGTTCGTAGGAGTTTATAGAGCTAGCATTGCTCAACGTGTGAAAATACAGTTGGGCAGGTACCAGTGGCATGATTAGATTTGCTTCTAGCAATGTTGGTTGATGAGGAAGAGCGTGTAACATAGGTCTTCATATTCACAGCATTTTCTTTTCGCCTTGTTTGTTGCACCTGCTGTGCCAAATTTTACTCTTTTTGACATCTTGACTAAATCTATTCTCTACAAATTTCCCTTGAGGAGTAGGAGCAGTGTTATTGCTTTGTAGTACACATTTCAGTTTGCTGATAAACGGGAAGGTTCAGTGCTCTGGGTAAGTACAGCTGAGGTTAATGTTGAAACAGTTTTGTCTTCTGTCTCTTAAAAAAAAAAACACCCAATCCTATCCCATCCTTAAATCTGAAACGTTTGCTTGCATTTCTTATTTAAGAAGGAAGTAAATTGTGTTTTCTCAGTCTTTGTTACTGCTGTTGTAATGGGAGTGAAAACCTCTCATGAGCTGTTTCACTGGATATGCTATTAATAAGAATGAGGTTTTAACGGAACCAGTTCCCTCAAGAAGAGCTTCTGTCATTGTTTCACTACAGAGCCCCGTGGATGCTCCCTTAAGGCCTAGCAGAGAGTGAGAGGGCAACTGAATTGCCATCTTTGCCTTGCACAGTTTCAACCCATCTGAAACACAGGACAAGAAGGAAGAAGTAGCAGGCAGTCTGTCCTAAATTGGGATATATGCACTTATTTGTATGCATCCTCCACTGTCCAGGAATTTATATAACTTGAAAGGCCTCTCAAATTAACTCCCTTATTCAGAGTACAAAGGGAATTTTTATCCTTATCCTTTGGCGCTTGATTGTCGTCTCTAAAGAAATTTCCATGGGTTGGTTTGCTTTGCTTTTGATCCATGTGGAATGGATCAAAGAAGAAATTTGACTTGCCCCTTTGCATTCATAAATAAAAATGAATTTTTTTAGGCGGTTCCCCCCCACCCTTTTTTTTTTTTTTTTTTTGCAAACTACCATTTACATCTGAAGGTCCAAAAACCTGGCGTTCCAATGAGGTTATTGAAATCCTTGGTGTTAATAATGCCTAAAACCCAAAGTGCTGTTGTTCATAATAAGCTCCTTGTGCATCCAGACTAGCAAAACAGTCTGTCCCCTTTTTTAAGCAAAATAGCTTCAGGAATTTGCATCCTTCACTCAATGCTTGCATTTTTTACAGGATGCTCCAAGGTTTCTTTTGCAGAGGGCATTGTGGAATGGTGGAAGTTGGGGGGGGGGGAAACTGGTGGGGAGAGCCATTTAAGGTAAGCCTCCCACTCTTCCAAGTTCATTCCAGCCGCAGCTTGTTTTCGGCTCTCAAAAGCTGGATGTGAACCGGGGAGAGTTTTCTCTGTAGTGGAGCCAATGACAGAAGCTGTTCTTTAGAATTTCCAGGATGGCTGTATTCTGCGATCAGAATGAGACAGTCAAGCTGGGCAGAATCCAAAACGCCAAGATGGAAGGTAAGGTGATGTTTATTTGTGGGAATTGTTTAGGCTAGCTTAGGGCAGCTTATTACCATTTAATAGTTTTCATGAATAACTTCGGGAATAGTTTTCGGGGATAATTTCCTACGCTTCTGCTAGCTTGGGGTTTACTGTATGTTTTTAAATGGAAACAATATGCCGGTTGTTCCCTTCATGATTTTAACCAGAACAGTGTTTTTAAGATTGCATATATTGTTTCTTTTTTCCCTTTTAATCTTTCTGCCACTATTTTCTTTACATCTATAACAAAACAAAACAAAACAAAAAAACAAAAAACTACCCCTAAGCCACCTTGTTATTCTTTCTTGGAAATCTCTTACTTTCTAGTTATTATGGTAGAAGAGAATGTGCAAATAATAACCCCATTTCTTCCTGTATCAAGTGGGTTTGTGAGAAAACGTTAGCAGCCCTTGTCAGCATGTGGGGGTCATAGGTTATGAAAGCAGAGCGCCAAAAAGAATTATTCACGCTTCCAGTGACTTGATTTCAGTTGATGGATTAGATCCTGGACCAGAAGCCGACAGTCTTGTTGCTAAACAGCATCAACCATACAAAATAGCCAGTTGTGTCTCGGATGGAGAGAAAGCAAAAGTCATGCGACAGAGGAACAAGCTGGCATTTGAGATTTGCTTGAGGTCCTTTTTTATTTTATTTTTTGGCTTGTTTTGTCCTTTTTTTTGGACCTCTTTGGGCACATGATGGACGTCCGGCTGTTGACATGTGCACATGAAAACTCGGTGGGGGGGTGGAGGAATCCTACCGAGTGAGTTCTCAGTTGGAAATTCAGAATTGGCCACCTTGGGACTTGTTTGTGGTCCTTGCCTTCCCTTTTTAACTTGATCCTGAGCTTCTGCTCCTTGCTTGAGAAGCCTGGGCTTGCACCCATTGTTGTCCAGAACATTGATTTGCAAAGCCAGTTGTAGCCGTGGGGACTTCCTACAGACTCCGAAAATCCACCCCAAGCGTCTCCATCCTTCTCACATTTTTGTGGTGGGCAACGGTCCTTCTTGCCTTTGATTAAAGAACCTTAAGCTCCAGAATGTGTAGATGCCTTTATTGTTGGAAATGCCCAGCTGAAAAATCTTCCGTCTAGCAAAGCCATGTTAAAACCAGAAGGAGGAAACGCATCTAGCCATGGAGATCATTAGCCACCAATGTTTCCCTCCTGCCTGGACTTTGTGAAACAAACACTGGTCCTGCTTTTTCTTGTAATATTTAATTTTTTTGTGCCTTTGCAAAATGTGAGCTCGATTTTGTGTTGGAAGCTCGAGTTGGATTCAGGCCTTGTGTAATCTTTTGTTGTGCATGCCGATTGTACGTTCTTCCACCGTACCTTTCTTTTCTTTTGTACAGTGTTTGTGACATGCTACTTACTCACTTTTCATAAGATGCTACTGGTTTTTTTGCAAATAAAAAGTTTCCTGCTTCCCATTTATTAGTACTTAATATTGCTCATGAATCTGAGTCATAATGGACCGCACTGTCCTTTTGGCCAATGCACTTGAATGGAGGGTTTGTGGCTTGGGAGCTGTTTTTCTCTTTTTGCAGGTGGTGGTTTGAAATTGTGATTCCTGAGGTAAAATTGTTTTTGTCTTTAAAAGGAGGGAGGCTGAAGGGGTTGGGATGGGGGTTGAGGGCTGGTGGGTTTTTTTATTTTTTTAAATTGGTATCACCTAATTTGATATTTCTTTTCTTTTTCTGCTTGTTCTTTTCTTTACTTTTAAACTGCTGATGTTTAATTTTCAGGAATGTTTTGCAAAATGTCCTTCTCACACTCTTCCCCAGTTCAACTGTAGGTACATTTGTTCCTTTTTCTCAAATAAGCACGTTTGAAAGAAAGAATAAAAAAAGGAGTTTATGTTTGTAATATGCTCAGTTTTTGCCTAAAGTACATGTTATCATAAAATTGACAGCGATGATGAATTGTTTCAGCTAACTCTAAGGTTTATGTTAAGTTAGACAATGTGTGAAGGAGCAGCAATGGGGCAGCGTAAAGAATTGGGAGATTTCAAATTATTGCGCATTGCCTGATAAATTTGATTCCCTTTTGGGGATTCAGCAGGCTATTAATACCTGCAGTTCCTACCTCTCGGAAGTCTTCTGATTAATGATAAAAATTCCAACCCGAAAGTCAAATAGCTCCTTTTTTCTAACTTAACATAAAAAAATTTTGAATGGTGCCTCTGACACGCTAGGATGTTCATGCAGTATTGCCTTTCTCCCTGTAGGCGTTTATGGTGAAACATCTTCTTGAATACACTCAGCAAACGGAACCCAACCTACAATACAGCCTGTTGTTAATTTTGGGCCTCTTAATAACAGAAGTAGTACGTTCCTGGTCTTTGGCGTTAACATGGGCTTTAAACTATCGCACTGGGGTCAGGCTGCGTGGAGCTATCCTTACAATGGTTTTCAAGAAAATACTCAGACTGAAAAATATCAAGGAGAAATCTTTGGGCGAGGTAAGTTGAAATGATGGGTATAGGAGAAGGAAAGGCTGAACTGGAAGGCGGGGTTAAAGGTGTCATCAGTTTGGAGTCATTGCTTTTCCACCCCGGACCACCCCAATGAAGCTGTTGAAGTGCTGTCCCGGTGTGTGGAGGCCGTACGGGTCTGGATGGGGAGAAACAGGCTCAAGCTTAATCCCTCCAAGACGGAGTGGCTGTGGATGCCGGCATCCCGATTCAGTCAGCTGCAGCCGCGGCTGGCTGTTGGAGGCGAGTTATTGGCCCCAAAGGATAGGGTGCGCAACTTAGGTGTCCTCCTGGATGATCGGCTGTCATTTGAAGATCATTTGACGGCCGTCTCCAGGAGGGCCTTCCACCAGGTTCGCCTGGTTCGGCAGTTGCGCCCCTTCCTTGATTGGGATGCCTTGTGCACAGTCACTCATGCGCTCGTTACCTCCCGCTTGGATTATTGTAATGCTCTCTACATGGGGCTCCCCTTGAAGTGCACTCGGAGGCTTCAGTTAGTCCAGAATGCAGCTGCGCGGGTGATAGAGGGAGCTACGCGTAGCTCCCATGTAACACCGCTCCTGCGCAGACTGCACTGGCTGCCTGTGGCCTCTCGGGTGCACTTTAAGGTGTTGGTTACGACCTTTAAAGCGCTCCATGGCTTAGGGCCTGGGTACTTACGGGACCGCCTGCTGCTACCATATGCCTCCCACCGTCCCGTACGCTCCCACAGAGAGGGACTTCTCAGGGTGCCGTCCGTCAAACAATGTCGGCTGGCGGCCCCCAGGGGAAGGGCCTTCTCTGTGGGGGCCCCCACACTCTGGAACGAGCTCCCCCCAAGTTTACGCCAAATATCTGACCTTCGGACATTCCGTCGCGAACTAAAGACACATCTTTTTATTCGCGCGGGGCTGGCTTGAACCAAATTTTAACTTTAAATTAAATTATTAATTTTAAATTTTAAAATTTTAAATGGGGTTTTAGTTATGGTAAATTTTTAACTTTTCAGGCTAATTTAAATAGGTTTTTTAAATGGTATTTTAAATTGTACATTGTTGTTGTTTTACTTTGCCTGTACACCGCCCTGAGTCCTTCGGGAGAAGGGCGGTATAAAAATCAAATAAATAAAAATAAAATAATAAATTGCGTTGCCACCAAAAACTTAAACTTAAATAAAACTGAATTTAAGAAATTATCTAGTGCCAATTTAGTTTTGGTCATTAGTTGACATGATTCTTCTATTAAAAGTAGCAATAATAGAGACTTCTATGTTTTAAACCCAATGAATGTTCCTGACCGTGGGTCTCATTTTATCAATGGTTAAATTGACATCCTGCCTTTCCATTGCATATTAGTTCTCAAGGAGCCATATACAAATAAAACAGCATACAGGTAGTCCTTGACCTACAACAGTTCATTTGGTGACCATTCAGTATTACAATACTGAAAAAAGTGGCTTATGACCATTTTTCACACTCACAACCATTGCAACATCTTCATGGTCACATGATCAAAATTTGGACGCTTGGCAACTGGCTCCTATTTATGTCGGTTAGCAAGGATTTTTTTTTTCGTCACAACAGTATACACAAACAAATGTCATAGATAAAACAGCATATCTTGAAGTATATATATATATATATATATATATATATATACATACATATATACATACATATATATATATATATATATATATTTGTTTTCTGAGGTTTGTTTTCTGAGGTTTTCGCGGGTGTTTGTATGTAGGTCTTTGGTTATTCGGGTTTTCTCCCGCGTAAAATTGGAATCCAATTTCCATACATGCAGCAGACTGACACCCACTATGAAGATGTAGCATGACCACGAACACGAAGCCAAACAACAGCAATGCAGCTCACCAGCTCAAATCCCCCTGCAACTCAGACTAATCTGAGCACAAACAAGCCCCCACCCAAACAGGACACACCCCCAGCCAATCAGAGCACAAAAAAACCCCATCCAATCAGAGCACAGCCAAGCTCCCACCCAATCAGTTCAAACCCCACCAGCAGTTAAAAAGGAAGAAACAGCTGCAATCACACATTGCTCCCAGAAGCACGAAGCTGAAGCCTGAAGATGACGAATGAGACTTCGTCGAAACGAAGAAAAGATACCTTCATCAAGACACTTCCAATTTTACGCGGGAGAAAACCCGAATAACCAAAGACACAAAAATACTGGTAGCCCTCTACTTACAACAGTTTGTTCAAAGTTATAATGGCACTGAAAAAATGACTTATGACTGTTTTTCACACGTACGACCGTTGCACCATCCCCATGATCATGTGATCCAAATTCAGATACTTGGCAAATAGCTCATATTTACGGTGGTTGCAGTCTTCGGGGTCATGTGATTCCCTTTTGCAAACTTCTGACAAGCAAAGTCAAGAGGGAAGCCTCACTTAACAACTGTGTCTCTAATTTAAGAACTGCAGTGATTCATGGCAAGAAAGATTGTAAAATGGGGCAGAATTCACTTACCGACTGTCTCGCTTAGCAACAGAAATTTTGGGCTCGGTTGTGATTGTAAGTTGAGGACGATCTGTACACTACTTTTCTTTCCCATATCTGTTCAGTCAAAACAACAGAGATGACTGCAAATCTATGGTTGCTTTCTGTCCCCTGCCCTTGATCATTTCTGATTTGTACCTTGTATATTTCAGCTCATAAATATGTGCTCCAATGATGGCCAGCGAATGTTCGAAGCTGCAGCTGTGGGTAGCTTGTTGGCTGGAGGTCCTATCATTGCCATACTTGGCATGGTTTACACCGTCGTAATTCTTGGACCAACAGGCTTCCTAGGTTCAGCTGTTTTCATCCTCTTCTATCCTGCAATGGTGAGTAGAAAACTATCCGCTTAAAATCAAATTGGATTGCAACTCTGTTGACTATTGAAACAGGGGCCACTATATTGTAAATACCGTATTTTTCGGACTATAAGACGCACCGGTGTATAAGACGCACCAAGATTTCGAAGAGGTAAGTAAGAAAAAAAATGGTTTTGTCCTTCCCGGCTCCCAGGAGCACTCTGCAGGCCTCCCAAACCCTCTGTGCGCCCCATTTTTCGCAAAAATGGGATGAGCGGGGCGGGGCTTCAGGAGGCCAAAAATGGCTGTATTCGGTGTATAAGACGCACCAACATTTCCACCCTGTTTTGGTGGTGGGGGAAGTGCATTTTATACTCCGAAAAATACGGTATGTGAAATATTTGAATTTTTCAAACTTCTGTAACTAGGATGCTGGCTGAGGAATTCTGGGAGTTGAACTCCATTCAAAAATTATCGTGGTTGAGAATGTGGATGAGAAACACTATTCTAGGCTATTAGCTAATTCATGTGATAGATGATGCTTTTGAATTCTTTATTGGCCAAGTGCGATTGGACACACAAAGAATTTGTCTTTGGTGCATATGCTGTCAGTGTACATAAAACGAAAAAAAAGAAAAAAGAATACATTCATCAAGAATCATAAGATACAACACTTCGTGATAGTCATAGGTTACTAATAAGCAATCAAATCATACTAGGAATAGATAGAATAGAATAGAATAGAATAGAATAGAATAGAATAGAATAGAATAGAATAGAATTTTTTATTGGCCAAGTGTGATTGGACACACAAGGAATTTGTCTTGATGCATATGCTCTCAGTGTACATAAAAGAAAAGATACCTTCATCAAGGTACAACATTTACAACACAAATGATGGTCAATATATTAATATAAATCATCAGGATTGCCAGCAACGAAGTTACAGTCATACAGTCATAAGTGGAAAGAGATGGGTGATGGGAACGATGAGAAGATTAATAGTAGTGCAGATTTAGTAAATAGTTTGACAGTGTTGAGGGAATTATTTGTTTAGCAGAGTGATGGCCTTCGGGAAAAACTGTTCTTGTGTCTAGTTGTTTTGGTGTGCAATGCTCTATAGCATCGTTTTGAGGATAGGAGTTGAAACAGTTTATGTCCTGGATGCGAGGGGTCTGTAAGTATTTTCACGGCCCTCTTCTTGATTCGTGCAGTATACAGGTCCTCAATGGAAGGCAGGTTGGTAGCAATTATTTTTTCTGCAGTTCTAATTATCCTCTGAAGTCTGTGTCTTTCTTGTTGGGTTGCAGAACCGAACCAGACAGTTATAGAGGTGCAAATGACAGACTCAATAATTCCTCTGTAGAACTGAATCAGCAGCTCCTTGGGCAGTTTGAGCTTACTGAGTTGGCACAGAAAGAACATTCTTTGTTGTCCTTTCTTGATGATGTTTTTGATATTAGCTGTCCATTTTAGATCTTGCGGTATGATAGAACCTAGAAATGTAATTGTTTCTACTGTTGATACTGTGTTGTCTAGTATTGTGAGAGGTGGAAGTATGGAAGGGAAACAAACAGAACAGTATAAATCGTAAAAATACAAGCAACATTGTTATAGTCATAACTGGGAAGAGATAGGTAATAGGAAGGATGAGAAGAATAATCGTAATAAAGTCTTAATAAATAGTTTGACAGTGTTGTGGGAATTAGTTGTTTCACAGAATGTTGGCTGAAGGAGTCCGCAGCTTCTGTTATGCTGATATTATCTTTCTTTCGATTCCAGATGTTTGCATCCCGATTTACAGCTTATTTCAGAAGAAAATGTGTGGCTGTAACTGATGAACGGGTCCAGAAAATGAATGAAGTGCTTAACTATATTAAATTCATCAAAATGTATGCTTGGGTGAAAGCCTTCTCGCAGACTCTTCAAAGTGAGTTTTTATTATTATTATTATTTCTTTACTGTCTCATCCACGAGTCTTTTTTTTTTGAATCCTCTTTGAACAGTGAAATGGCATATGAAATGTTGCTGCGGCTGCAGCAAATGGGAGGTAGGCACGAAGGAGATTGGTTTGTCTGAAAGTTGAGTCATAGCAACTGGACTTATTTTCTGGCTGGTTTGAGATGTTTTGCTGGCCATCCAAGGATCTTCTTCAGTCTCAACAAGTTGGTTAGTTCAGGGGTCTGCAAACTTGGCTCTTTTAAGACTTGTGGACTTCAACTCTGGGAATTGAAGTCTACAAGTCTTAAGAGAACCAAGTTTGCAGACCCCTGAGTTAGGGGAATCTGAGTAGGCAGAGAATTGTTGCAATGCGCCAACTCCTAAAACTCTTAGGAATGTTCTTTCACCAACTTCATGGTTTCTTTCCCAAAGTGCATGGCAACGTGTCAATCAATGAAGATTCTCATCATCTAAGTAGAATTGTCTAAAAGTTGAGTCATGTCAACTGGACTTATTTTCTGGCTGGTTTGAGATGTTTTGCTGGCCATCCAAGGATCTTCTTCAGTCTCAACAAGTTGGTTAGTTCAGAGGTCTGCAAACTTGGCTCTTTTAAGACTTGTGGACTTCAACTCTGGGAATTGAAGTCTACAAGTCTTAAGAGAACCAAGTTTGCAGACCCCTGAGTTAGGGGAATCTGAGTAGGCAGAGAATTGTTGCAATGCGCCAACTCCTAAAACTCTTAGGAATGTTCTTTCACCAACTTCATGGTTTCTTCCCCAAAGTGCATGGCAACGTGTCAATCAATGAAGATTCTCATCATCTAAGTAGAATTGTCTAAAAGTTGAGTCATAGCAACTGGACTTACAGGTAGTCCTTGACTTACGACCACAATTATAGTTATTGGATTTTGTCCCATTTTATGACCTTTCTTGCCACCGTTGAGTGAATCACTGCAGTTGCTAAGTTAGCAACAGGGCTGTGAATCTGGCTTCCCCTTTGACTTCGCTTATTACAAAATGTGATCACGTGACCCATGGATTCTGCAACCTTCATAAATATGAGCCACTTGCCTCCTTTTTTATCACGTGACTATGGGGATGCTGCAATGGTCATGAAAGAATGTGAAAATGTGAAAAATGGTCATAAAGTCACTTTTTTTCAGTGCCGTTGCAATTTTTGAACGGCCACTAAATGAACTGTTGTAAGCAAAGGACTTCCGGTATTTTCTTCTTGGTTTGAGAAGTTTTGCTTCTTGGACGGGTAGTGAAACATCTTAAACCAACAAGAAAATGAATCCAGTTTCCATGACTCAGCTTTCAGACAATTCTACCTGGATGACTGAGAATCTTCATCAAGATTTCTTTAGCTTTTCTACTGTTATTACATTTAAAAAAAATAAAATTATTTGCATTTATATCCCGCCCTTCTCCGAAGACTCAGGGCGGCTTACACTATGTCAAGCAATAGTCTTCATCCCTTTGTATATTATATACAAAGTCAACTTTTATTGCCCCCAACAATCTGGGTCCTCATTTTACCTACCTTATAAAGGATGGAAGGCTGAGTCAACCTTGGGCCTGGTTGGGACTTGAACCTGCAGTAATTGCAAGCAGCTGTTAATAACAGACTGTCTTAGCAGTCTGAGCCACCAGAGGCCCTCTAATTATTAGATTTGCATCTAATCATAGGATAAAATTGAGCTTGTAGCCAGGGAGGCTACAAAATCTTTTAAAATGTAGAAATCATGCTCCTTTTTGCATTTGTATTTTAGTCTGCTGTAAGTGTGGTTCCTGCAGATGACAAAACCACAGTGAAAGTTGGTAATTAACTTAATCTTCTGCTAATCACTTCATGTCACCTCCTCCTAGAAATCAGAGAGGAAGAACGCAAAATTCTGGAGCGGGCAGGATACTTCCAGAGCATCACTGTGGGAGTGGCACCCATTGTTGTAGTCATAGCTAGTGTGGTAACTTTCTCTGTTCATATGATCCTCGGCTATGATCTCACAGCAGCCCAGGTAATTATAACCTGAAAGAATACTGTCACTGTTGCCGATTAGCTATAAATTCTTGGATCTACACAGGGCTTCTTAATTGCTGCTGCAGTCAAAAATGCTTCTTCCCATCTGTGTTTCAGGCTTTTACAGTGGTGACAGTGTTCAATTCCATGACTTTTGCTTTGAAAGTCACCCCTTTTTCTGTGAAGTCCTTGTCCGAAGCTTCTGTTGCGGCTGATAGATTTAAAGTAAGTCATCCTTGCCTTGCCGTATTTTAACTACTTGGTTGGGTCCTTTTTCATATTCTAAAATACATATTAAATCTCTTGCTACCTTCATCGCTCTATTCTCACCACGAGGAGCATGAGCTAAACACCCTGAAATTTTACTTGGTGAAAGTTTGCCAAAGTGCCCATTTTGCTGTATAATACTAACATCCCTAACGTTAGTAATTAATTGGATTCAGTTGACTACCAAGTCCAAGAGAGGATTGCAGGATTTAAATAAATTTAAAGCATGGTAATAAAGCATGATACACACGCATGCAGAATCTCATAGAATGCAACCTGCAGCATGCCTTATGATAGCTTACAGTGTTCAAATTCCTTGGCAGTGATTTTCATATATATATATTTTTAAAAAAGTTTTCCATATTTGCTTGTCTACAAGAGAACTTTTGTGAATTGCTGAAGATTTTAGCATGCATAGTTCATTCAGACGGAAAGCTAGTCTGGCTGTTGGATTTCGTTCTTGTCACAGTTACTTTTAAAAGTGCATTTCAAAACATAACCTGGAAAATACTGAGAACAGCCCAACTGAGATGCGTTCTTCAATTTTCATTTTCTCTCTTTCTCTCTCGGTTTCTGAATGTTTGCAGTTCCTCTATTACTGTGCTTAAACTAGCTAATGTCCAACTTTTTTTCACCATAGAACTATGTTATCAGCAGAAGTCTCTACCTGATTATTGCATGAAGGCATTGTATATATGCTTTGAACTGTAAATTGCTTTTAGGTCTGTCATTTGAATACCCAGGAATTCCATCAAGCAAGCAATTATTCCAGTGGAATAATTTTATTATTCTTGGCGACAACAACACTTATCATTTTGAAATATGCAGGATGCTAAATCTTAGTTAAAAGAAGGTTTGGAAAGAGGAATCCTTCAGAGAAAAGCAATAACGTTACCTCTCAAGACAGAGGCTTATAGTTTGCTTATCCGTGGATCATATCAGTGCCAGTCCCATAATTATTCGGGGGGGGGGGGATGGAAGTCATTAAATAAATGAGCCTCGTTGGAAATACTTGATTAACTAACTCAAACTGTGTTTTGGTTTTTCTGTGTAAACTGTTGAACAAATACTGCAGAATATTTTTGAAAGACGGATGCAGTGGGAAAACGTGACACAGAGGCTCTGGTTTTAATTACGATGCTGTCTGGTCATCAGTTGATAACACACAGCCAGATTCCAAAAGTGCCTGCTTTTTCTACAGCAGAGAACTGAGTGTTTTTATTTTTTTTTGTGGGCGGGGGGACGGGACCTGGGTTGAGCAACCCCCTCGCCCCGTTTTAAGCTGGTGGTGTTTCTGGCGAACAAAATTTTCTCATCTGCCAAACGAGTCTCGCGCCTCTCTGTCTGAGGACCACTGCATTCGTGGGTCAACCAGATCCTTCTGAAGGATCTGGCGTTAGTTTCCACTAATGAGCTACCTTTTGCTCTTCAGCTTCCTCGCACTGTATAGCCTGATGTGTTTTGCTGCGTGAGTGTGCCGTAGACTTTGTCCCCCCCTCAGTTGTCTCATCTTTGCACCTCTCTCACAACTCCTATCAGAGTTTGTTTCTAATGGAAGAGGTTCATATGGTAAAGAAAAAACCAGCCAGTCCTCACGCAGCCATACAGATGACAAATGCCACCTTAGCCTGGGAATCCTCCCATGCTAGTGTCCAGAGCTCACCCAAGATGACCCCTAAAATGAAAAAAGGCAAGGCGGCCATGAGCGCGAAAGACAAGAGGAAACTGCAGCAACACGAGGGACGGCAGACCGTGTTCACGGAGCAGAAGGGCCATCTTTTGGTGGACAGCGATGACCCCCCGAGCCCCGAGGAGGAGAACCAGCGCATCCAGCTTGCGAATGTCCGGCTGCAGAAGGTCCTGTACAATGTTGACCTGGAAATTGAGAAGGTGAGGAAATATCTCTCTGTCTCTCTCTCTCTCTTCCTTTTCTTTCTTACTCTCTCTCTCTCTCTCCCTGTATCTTTCTCTTTGTTTCGCTCTTTCTGTCTCCTTGTATCTCTCTCTTTTTTTTCTCTCTCTCTCCCTCCCCTGTATCTTTCTCTTTCTTTATCTCTCTCTCTCTCCCTGTATCTTTCTCTTTCTTTCTCTCTGTATCTTTCTCTTTCTTTCTCTCTTTCTGTCTCCTTGTATCTCTCTCTTTTTTCTCTCTCTCTCTCCCTCCCCCTGTATCTTTCTCTTTCTTTCTCTCTCTCTCTTTCTCTCTGTATCTTTCTCTTTCTTTATCTCTTTCTGTCTCCTTGTATCGCTCTTTTCTCCCTCTCTCTCTCTCCCCCTGTATCTCTTTCTTTCTTTCTTTCTTTCTTTCTTTCTTTCTTTCTTTCTTTCTTTCTTTCTTTCTTTCTTTCTTTCTTTCTTTCTTTCTTTTTTTCTTTCTTTCTTTCTTTCTTTCTCTATCTCTCTCAGTTAGGAAGTGGCATGGTGCTAATTCCTCCCCCCCACAAAAAAAATGGCTGCTTTTTCAACAACAAAGTGGTTGCAGCCCCGATCCCCAGCTGTCGGCTCACAAGCTGCTTCGAAGCACAGCTCCTGAAGCTACCTGCAGACTGTTGCTGCACTGAGGATCTTGTGGGATGATTCTAGGACTCTCCCTAACTCAAGGGAATCATATAAACTAAAGGAATGCCGGTTCCTTCTATTGATAAGTTGAAAAAGCGACAGTCCAGAGAAAAGCCTTTCAGGAAGCTTCAGGAAACTCTCCCTGGGCAGGTCATCACTTGGCCATTTTCACCAGCAGTCAGGAAATGGCATGGCACGTGTGTCAGATGCTTTCAGTTTCTCCTTAGTTCTAGATTGCTTCTCTCCTAGGTTTCCATTGATTGCTTCTTGTCCTGCCTTCAGGTGCTTTGGAGAATAGATTGACCCCTCCCCCCTTCTCTGGGGCAGTCCCTCAAATATTGGAACAGTGCTATCATGACTCCCCTAGTCCTTCTTTTCATTAAACTTGTTGTTAGTCGTGAAGTCGTGTCCGACCCATCGCAACCCCATGGACAATGTTCCTCCAGGCCTTCCTGTCCTCTACCATCCCCCAGAGTCCATTTAAGCTCACGCCGACTGCTTCAGTGACTCCATCCAGCCACCTTGTCCTCTGTGGTCCCCTTCTTCTTTTGCCCTCCATCTTTCCCAGCATTAGGCTCTTCTCCACTGAGTCCTTCTTTCTCATTAGGTGGCTAAAGTATTTGAGTTTCCTCTTCAGGATCTGGCCTTCTAAAGAGCAGTCAGGGTTGATCTCCTCTAGGACTGACCGGTTGGATCGCCTTGCAGACCAAGGGACTCGCAAGAGTCTTCTCCAGCACCAGAGTTCAAAGGCCTCAATTTTTTGGCGCTCAGTCTTCCTTACGGTCCAACTTTCACAGCCATACATTGCAACTGGGAAAACCAGAGCCTTGACTATACAGTACGCACTTTCGTTGGCAGGGTGATGTCTCTGCTTTTTTTCATTAAAATATGCATACCCAAGTTCTTCATATGTTTTAGCCTCCAGCCTCCTAATCATCTTTGTTGCTCTTATCTGCACACTTTTTAGAATCTCCTTTTTTTTATATCATGGTGACCAAAACTGTATGCAAATAATAAATAAAGACAGACAGACCCCCCCTAGGAATTAATTTTGATTGATTGTTGATCAATTTAGGAAAATGCCTCAATAGTCTTTAATTATCAGGGCTAATTCAGCTGTACTACATTTCCCTACCTTGTGTAAAATGCTTTAATGCAAGGGATCAATCCCAATTTGTTTTGCTAGCTGCTATATTTATGAACTGTAAGAAATGCTAGAAGTTAAACAGAGGGATAGAATCAAGATCACGTGAAGTGTTAGTACCACTTTATAATGCCTTGGTAAGGCCACACTTGGAATATTGCATCCAGTTTTGGTCGCCACGATGTAAAAAAGATGTTGAGACTCTAGAAAGAGTGCAGAGAAGAGCAACAAAGAGGATCAGGGGACTGGAGGCTAAAACATATGAAGAACGGTTGCAGGAACTGGGTATGTCTAGTTTAATGAAAAGAAGGACTAGGGGAGACATGATAGCAGTGTTCCAATATCTCAGGGGTTGCCACAAAGAAGAGGGAGTCGGGCTGTTCTCCAAAGCACCTGAGGGTAGAACAAGAAGCAATGGGTGGAAACTGATCAAGGAGAGAAGCAACTTAGAATTAAGGAGAAATTTCCTGACAGTTAGAACAATTCATAAGTGGAACGACTTGCCTGCAGAAGTTGTGAATGCTCCAACACTGGAAATTTTTAAGAAAATGTTGGATAACCATCTGACTGAGATGGTGTAGGGTTTCCTGCCTGGGCAGGGGGTTGGACTAGAAGGCCTCCAAGGTCCCTTCCAACTCTGTTGTTATGTTATGTTAAGTTTCCTACCCGTTGGGGACAGGTAGGAAATCACTGGTATTTCAAAGCAATGAAACAAACAGTTAAGTATTGTTTTATAACCATTTGGCTTCCATTTTTTTTTAATGTGAACAAAATAGATTCCTTCCTCTCTACAAAGGTCTTCGGAATATCGAGCTGGATATGAAATTTTAAAATCTCTCATTCAAATTACAAATGCATTTGTATATATATAGGTAGTCCTTGACTTACAACCACAATTGGGGCCAGAATTTCCATTGTTAACCAAGGTGGTTATTGAGGTGCGCCAGATTTTTACAACCTTTTTTTGTCACCGTTGTTAAGCGAATCATTGCAGTTAAGTGAATCGCGGTGAATTAAGTGAATCCGGCTTCCCCAATTCAATTTGCGTGTCGGAAGCCAGACTGGATAGGTCGCAAATGTCGATCACATGACTGTGGGATGCTCCGCCTGTCGTAAGCAATGCTAGTTGCCAAGGGCTAAATTTTGATCATGTGATCGTTGGGATGCTGGCAATGCTCGTAATTTCAAGGATGGGTTGTAAGGCCGGGATAGCTCAGGCAATAGAGAAGCCTGTTATTAGAACACAAAGCCTGCAATTACTGCAGGTTCGAGCCCGGCCCAAGGTTGACTCAGCCTTCCACCCTTTATAAGGTAGGTAAAATGAGGACCCAGATTGTTGGGGGGGCAATAAGTTGACTTTGTAAAAAATATACAAATAGAATGAGACTATTGCCTTATACATTGTAAGCCGCCCTGAGTCTTCGGAGAAGGGCGGGGTATAAATGTAAACAAACAAACAAACAAACAACAAACATTTTTCAATGCCGTTGTAATTTGAACAGTTGCTAAACAAATAATAATAATAATAACAACAGAGTTGGAAGGGACCTTGGAGGCCTTCTAGTCCAACCCCCTGCCCAGGCAGGAAATCCTACACCATCTCAGTCAGATGGTTATCCAACATTTTCTTAAAAATTTCCAGTGTTGGAACATTCACAACTTCTGCAGGCAATTCGTTTCACTTATTAATTGTTCTAACTGTCAGGAAATTTCTCCTTAGTTCTAAGTTGCTTCTTTCCTTGATCAGTTTCCACCCATTGCTTCTTATTTATTTATTTATTTATTTTATTTATTCATATTTGTATACCGCCCTATCTCCCGAAGGACTCAGGGCGGTTCACAGGCAAGTAAAAACATATATGTACAAATTAAGAAAACCATTAAAAAACTTATTCTAAAAGCCAAGTTATTAAAAATAGTATAAATATTAAAACCAATTAAAACCACTATAAATTTAAAATCTAGTCCAGTCCTGCGCAGATGAATAAATGTGTTTTAAGCTCGCGACGGAAGGTTCTTGTCCTGCCCTCAGGTCCTTTGGAGAATAGCTTGACTCCCTCTTCTTTGTGGCAGCCCCTGAGATATTGGAACGCTGCTATCATGTCTCCCCTAGTCCTTCTTTTCATTAAACTAGACATACCCAGTTCCTGCAACCGTTCTTCATATGTTTTAGCCTCCAGTCCCCTAATCATCTTTGTTGCTCTTCTCTGCATGGTTGTAAGTGGTTGTAAGTTGGGGACAACCTGTATCCAAATTACGTGTCTTGTGTTGAGAGGAGCGATTTTGTTTTCTTTTTCTGGTTCTGTTTGAATTTATTTTTGTTGCTGTGTTCCTCTTTTATTTTTAGCGTTCTGTTGACTGCTATATGTTTACAGAGAGTAACGAGAGTCATTTGATACGCACTGCAGTGCATTAGCACATTGTGTTCACTTGGGCTTCTTGCTAAGAGTGAAATGCCTCTGCTGACTCCTTTCCTTCCCTGACCAGTTGCAGCTGTAGACAACTGTTACGTACCGGTAGTCTTTGACATACGACCACAATTTTTGGCTCGGACTGGTAAGACAGTCTGTTATTAACACAGCTGCCTGCAATTACTGCAGGTTCTAGTCCCACCAGGCCCAAGGTTGACTCAGCCTTCCATCCTTTATAAGGTAGGTAAAATGAGGACCCAGATTGTTGGGGGGGGCAATAAGTTGACTTTGTATATAAATATACAAATAGAATAAAGACTATTGCTAACATAGGGTAAACCGCCCCGAGTCTTCGGAGAAGGGCGGGATATAAATGCAAATAAAAAAAAAAATTGAGGCCAAAATGTTTGTTGTGAACAGAAACATTCGTTAAGTGAATTTTGCCCCAATTTACGGTCTTTCTTGCCACAGTTGTTAAGTGAATCGCCGCAGCTGTTAAGTTAGTAACACGGTCATTAAGTGGATCTGGCTCTCCCATTGACTCGGCTTGTCAGGAGGTCACAAAAGGTGATCAAATGATCCTGGGACACTGCAACTGTCATGAATATGAGTCTGTTGCCAAGCATCCTTATGTTGATCATGTGATCTGGGGGTTGCTGCAATGGTCGTAAGTGTGAAGAATGGTCGTAAGCCACTTTTTTTCAGAGCCGTGGTAACTTTGAATGGCCACTAACTGAACTGTTGTTAAGTCAAGGACTTTAGCGCCTAAACACGGACACGCTGTGCTTATTTTCAGCCTTTGAATGAATTGTTTATGCCCCTGGAAGTAATGGTGGGCGTTGCATGATAGGCTATTCATTTAATGACTGTTCAGAGTTACAACAGCGCTGGAAAAAGTGAGTTACGACCGTTTTCCAGACTTACAGTCATTGCAGCATTTCCACAGTCACGTGATCAAAATTCAGATGCATGACCACCGGCTCGTATTTAGGATGGGGTGTGTGTGTGTCAAGTGATCCCCTTTTGTGACCTCCTGACAAGCAAAGTCAGCACGGAAGCTAGATTCACTTAACGACCGTGTTCCTAACTTAATTGCAGAGATTCGCTGAAGAACTGTGGCAAGAAAGGTCATAAAATGGGGGCAAAACTCACTTGTCAGCTGTCTCCCTTAGCAAAAGAAAATTCACGGTCCTTTGTGGTCGTAAGTCGAGAACTACCTGTACTATGGCCTAAATTAACCAGAGCCCAGCTATTTGCCAGCTGAAGGAAAGACTGGCAGATACATATAATCCTAGGTTATTTAAGGACAAGTTTGCCCTTTGTGTTGCGAAATTATTTTCGGCACAATGAAATGTTTCATCTTCCGGAAAGTTGGGCACACAGCAGAGATATGCTGGAGCAACAATTTTACCTCAAGATTAGTTCTGATAATATTCAGCAGCTGCGTTTTCATGTATTTATTTATGCAAAGATTCTACGTGACTTCAAGCAACTCAAGTCACGAGTTTGATAAAGGAAAAGTTCAAATCGATTCCTTTCCGTGGTATCTTTGGCAATCAGCTTGCTTGAGGGCAGGAGGACTGAGGAAATCTCCACAGGATTTTGCTATCCATTTAGTGCGTTTTTTCTTTCAAGGAGACATTGGCTGCTGGTCATCTGAGCAAAAAACAGAAAAACACCCCAAAACCCACCACTTTATGCTCAGGGCTGCAGGAAATAATATCACCATCCACTAATATTACCTATAGTAATTGGATTTTGTATAATAATAATAATAATAATAATAATAATAATAATAATAATAATAATAATAATAATAATAATAATAATAATAATAATAATATCAGAGTTGGAAGGGACCTTGGAGGTCTTCTAGTCCAACCCCCTGCCCGGGCAGGAAACCCTACACCATTTCAGACAAATGGCTATCCAACATTTTCTTAAAAATTTCCAGTGTTGGAGCATTTACAACTTCTGCAGGCATTGTTCCACTGATTAATTGTTCTAACTGTCAGGAAATTAATGTTTATTAAATAATTGGGGGGTTAAATAGCATTACTTTCTTGTGTCATGCGCTAATTTTTCTTCCCCTTTTGCTGGTCCAATCTAGGGGAAACTTGTCGGGATATGTGGCAGCGTGGGGAGTGGGAAAACCTCCCTCATTTCGGCCATTTTGGGACAGGTGAGATGCCACTAGTCTTTTAAAAACCTATTTTTCTAAGTTGTTGGTTCTTCTTTCTTTTGTTGTCCCGTTGACTAGTGACAAAAATGTGACCATCTTTTCTGGATTGAATCTTCCTGTCCAGTGAAATCAAGGAAGAGAGGATGAGACCGAAGTGTCAGGACTTGATAGAAAATGGCATTTAAAAAAAAAATCTACTTTAGATTTTTTGTTATCCTTTCGTTGGAAACGATATTAAAGTGGACAGCAAATCAATTTGCTTTTCCCCCCCAGTGCTATTTAGCAGGCATAACCGATTGCATTCCGTTGTGAAATTCTCCCTTCTTCCAAGATTTGATAGCACAGAGAAGTTACCTTCCCTTTAAATTGTAAAAGACCAGAATGAGAAGGGGTTTCCAGCAGTTTTCAGCTTCTGGTAGCAGCATTATTTAAAATTCTACTGGCTTAATGTGCACAGTTACACCAGGCATGTGGTGAACAGCCTGCCTACTCTGCTCTAGAGTTTATTTATGAAGAACGTTTATATGGCTTCCCAACTCCCTCGTGGTGACTCCAGGTCTTTTTAACAGAAATAAAAACCCCAAAACAAAATCCAAGACAATCTCACCCCCACCCCTGGCGACAACAATAAAACCAACCATTTGATTGGCTCCCCTATCACCCTGGGGTCCAAAATTGTGTCTTCAGGGCCTTTTGAAAGAGTATCAAGTTGGAGGCCAGGCTCTGCTCCACAAGGATGACGTTCCACAAGGAGAGATCCACTACGGAGAAGGCCTTTTGTTGTGTCTGCACCCCCCGAGCCGGGCCCCCTGTCAGAAAGTGACTCGGAAAGTGAGGGGGAAGGGCCGTCAGGACTTACCTCGGGAGCACCGGCTTCCCTGGATCAGCTCCAGGAGCCAGAAGCAGGCCAGGTGAAAGAGATAACAAGGCCTCCATCCCCTGACTCTTTCCCCTCCCAGGCCACACCTTCAGACCCAGCTGATGGCAATCAGGCTTGGTTGGACCCTAGGTTTCGTAGGCAGGAGAGGCAGGAACAACAGAAGCAGGGGTGGGGCAGGCCTAGGAAGTGCTGAGTCATGGAGCCACACCCCGTAGGGTATAAAAGGCAGCGAGAGCTGCTGTGTCTCTTCGTAACAGTCAAATCCACTGATTAACTAAGAGCTGAAGTTTGTTCCTGGGTGACTCACCAGCGTCGTGGAAGATAGCGAGGGCTCTTGGCAGACGCTGGCTATTCTGCTGCCAGAGCTGATAGTGCCAGCTAATTAAGCCATCACTCGGACGGAGGCGATAGAGGACGGAACACCTTTCTTCATGGTCCCGCTTGATGGGCCTTCTTAAGAGAGGGGACCCATAACATACCCTGGCCCTCCCTTCTGGTGTGTTGAGTAGATGTAACTGATCCTTCAAAGAACCTGGTCCCAAGCCATGACTTCTTGTTTTCTTGCGAGTCATTCGAACAAATGTGGGAGCATCAACTTAAGGCTCAGGTGGCTCATCCATTGCTATCCCTCATCTTGATTGGGGTGGTCTCTGTCCAGGCAGAGAAGGTGCCTGATAAAAACCCTATACAGGGAACTGGATGTCTTCTTGGCCTGTTGTGCCTCGTCCTCCCTCCTCTCCTCAGCCGGGCCCCTCCCGTCACCTCCCAGGCCTGCTATCAGATTCAGAGTCTGATAATGAAGAGGAACGGCCTGGCATGCCTCCAGCCCCCAGCCCTGGCCCCATGCCCGGATAGAATGTCAGGAATGAACAAACAAACCTCACTCCTACAGTGTGTGAGCAGGGAGCCAGCCACGTGCTGGAATTACCGGCAGCAGATCCAGAGGAAGAGAATTCACAGTGGAAGGATCCCCGCTTCTGGAGATCTGAGAGGTGACGTCAGCAGAAGGAACGGAGGGGCAGGCCTGGATAAGTGCTGAGTCATGGACCCACACCCCACAGGATATAAAAGGCAGCAAGAGCTGCTGTGCCTCTTCGTAGCAGGCAAATTAACTGATTAACTAAGAGCTGAAGTTTGTTCCTGGGTGACTCACCAGCGTCGTGGAAGATAACGGAGGCACTTGGCAGACGCTGGCTATTCTGCTGCCAGAGCTGATAGTGCCGGCTAATTAAGCCATCACTCGACCGGAGGCGATGGAGGACGGAACACCTTTCTTCATGGTCCCGCTTGATGGACCTTCTTAAGAGAGGGGACCCATAACATACCCTGGCCCTCCCTTCTGGTGTGTTGAGTAGATGTAACTGATCCTTCAAAGAACCTGGTCCCAAGCCATGACTTCTTGTTTTCTTGCGAGTCATTCGAACAAATGTGGGAGCATCAACTTAAGGCTCAGGTGACTCATCCATTGCTATCCCTCATCTTGATTGGGGTGGTCTCTGTCCAGGCAGAGAAGGTGCCTGATAAAAACCCTATAAAGGGAACTGGATGTCTTCTTGGCCTGTTGTGCCTCGTCCTTCCTCCTCTCCTCAGCCGGGCCCCTCCCGTCGCCTCCCGGGCCTGCTATTAGATTCAGAGTCTGATAATGAAGAGGAACGGTCTGGCATGCCTCCAGCCCCCAGCCCTGGCCCCATGCCCGGACAGAATGTCAGGAATGAACAAACAAACCCCACTCCTACAGTGTGTGAGCAGGGAGCCAGCCATGTGCTGGAATTACTGGCAGCAGATCCAGAGGAAGAGAATTCACAGTGGAAGGATCCCCGCCTCCGGAGATCTGAGAGGCGACGTCAGCAGAAGGAATGGAGGGGCAGGCCTGGATAAGTGCTGAGTCATGGAGCCACACCCAACAGCCTATATAAAGGATCAGCTTGAGTCAAGCAACTTGAGTCAAGCAAAGTCTCCTTTAGTTTGCTGAAGTCACAACTTGGATTCCTGCCTGCCCTGAGAAATCTGAAAGCTGCAGAGGCTTCGTGGCCATGCTTGATACGGACTTCCTAGACCCGGTCATCGGAGGGGGAGGGGGACACGACATGGCCTGTGGTGCACCTCAGTTTTAGAGCATCTCCAACCTTGCTCTTTGGGCTAAGACAGGGCTTCACCAGTTATTCCTTTGACGGAATGCCATGTGCAGGAGCCAATATGTAGACTTCATTTGTGATGGCCTCCTTCGGTGGAACCTATCCTCGCCTATCTAATCTACCGCTTTATTGGGCTTAGAGAGGGCTGGAAAGATGAGGCTTTGCAAGAATGTCTTCCGGGATGTGATAGTTTGGCCTATCCCCAGAGGTGGAAGAGGAAAAGAAGGAGGGGTGGGAATTTATAAGACTTTGAGGCGTCCTTGGTGCTCTCTGAACTTGGTTGTTTTCTTGAGGACATTTCTACCACTTCATTACTAGTTTGGTAATGAAACATCCGCAAGAAGACAACTTCGCTCAGAGAGCACCAAGGAGCCCTCATTTCAACCTTGAGCTACAAATATTCTCCTTTATTTTATTTTTTTTAAATTTGCATTTATATCCCGCCCTTCTCCGAAGACTCAGGGCGGCTTACACTATGTCAAGCAATAGTCTTCATCCATTTGTATATTATATACAAAGTCAATTTATTGCCCCCAACAATCTGAGTCCTCATTTTACCTACCTTATAAAGGATGGAAGGCTGAGTCAACCTTGGGCCTGGTGGGACTTGAACCTGCAGTAATTGCAAGCAGCTGCTGTTAATAACAGACTGTCTTAGCAGTCTGAGCCACCAGAGGCCCTATTGATAAGACACTGCTAAACAAATAATCCCCTCAACACTGTCAAACTATTGACTAAATCTGCACTACTATTAATCTTCTCATCGTTCCCATCACCAATCTCTTTCCACTTATGACTGTATGACTGTAACTTTGTTGCTGGCAATCCTTATGATTTATACTGATATATTGACCATCATTTGTGTTGTAAATGTTGTGCCTTGATGAAGGTATCTTTTCTTTTATGTACACTGAGAGCATATGCACCAAGACAAATTCCTTGTGTGTCCAATCACACTTGGCCAATAAAAAATTATATTCTAAATTCTAAGACTTGGAAGAGGTATCTTTGACAGGCCTGTTGCTGTTGTTTCAGATGACGTTGTTGGAAGGTAGCATTGCTGTGGATGGGAACTTTGCTTATGTGGCCCAACAGGCCTGGATCCTCAATTCCACGCTTAGAGACAACATCCTTTTTGGGAAGGAGTTTGAAGAAGAAAGGTCGGTTTGCTGGAGTTTCATGCGCTTTCTCTCGGGATACAGGTGGGGAAAGGCTGATGGGTGGAGGCTAGTCTTGAACCAGCCTTGCGGCTGTTCTGGTTGGAAAGTTTACAACTGGTAACAAGCCTGTGATTGACTGCACTTCCCTTACTGTGGGAAGTAATCTTCATTGGTTGCACTGAAATAAAACATTGGCCCAGGCCTTTTGTAACACAAAGCTATGATTTAGTGTTAAGTACATGAGACTTAGGGCTATGATAGCTCAGTGGTTAAAAACGCAGAACCTGTCCGCTAGAAAGCTGACAGCCTCGGTTCGAGCTCCGAGCCTCCAGGATAGGATGAGCTCCTGTTCCTTGCCCCAGCTCCTGCCCACCTAGGAATTTGAAACCATGCAAATGCGAATAGATAAGTAGGTACCACTTCAGTGGGAAGATAACAATGTTCCTTGCACCTTGTCGTATAATCATGCTGGCCATCTGACCATGGAAGTGTCTTCGGACAACACTGGCTCCCTCAACTAAGAAACAGGGATGAGCTCTGCCCTTTAGAATTGGACAAAACTGGCAAGGGAACCCTTTACCTTTACATGAGACCTGGTGAGCTTGAACTAAGCACTGGAGCCACGTATCTTCCGTTCTTCCCAACTGGGAGAAAAAACTTTCAACTCCGATTTTCCCTAACCCCTGGCTTTATTATTTCGCTGCATCACAGGAATTGTGGTTTCAGCCAAATTACAGCTGCTTACTAAGCCAAAACCTCTTCACAAAATGGAGACCGCTTTTCAAACATTTATTTTTTTTGGGCACAGATAAGAACTTGGTGGGAATCACTGGTAAATCAGTGAGAAATAAAGTAGTGTAGAGGTATTCGATTGGGAGCAAGGAAGCTCAGGGTGAAGTGGGCTCTGAACCACAGAAACCCCTGACTGTGGGTCAGTCATTCTCTCTCAGCCCAGCCTACCTTGCAGAATTTTGGCATGTTTAATATAAGCCCCTAATAAATAAAAAGAGTAAATACTAAATTAGAATCCATGAGAAAGAGTTTGGCGTAATAGTTAAGACAACTGAGTAGAAACCATGAGATTGTGAGTTCCAGACCTGTTTTGGGTGACGTTGAGCCAGTATCTCTCCCTCAGTCTAAAAGGAAGGCAAGGGCAAACTGCTTGAAAAAGTTTTGCCAAGAGAAACTGCAGAGAGCTGCCCAGGCAGTCGGCAGGAGACGACACTAACTTGAACACACACGCACACACACACAAACACAAAACTCAGAGCGAAACTTGGCAGGAATTTTCCTCTCCGGCCACTTAAAGTGGATGGAGGAGAAATACATGTTATACAAAATTATAATACAGCATCATGTAAGAGCCAGCCTGATATTACATCATTGAAAAATGCAGCTGATGTTACAAGTCAGTTTTGAGCCAATCACGGTCTTTGTTTCCCGTTGTGCTCGCCAGTCACGTATCTTATTTCAAAGCAATTAGTTAATTGGCTTAACAGTCGCAATTCAACCTGGGGCGAAACCAGATGAATTTCTAAATGTCCCAATAGGGCAGACATGTGTCTGAGATAGATTTTCTGAATATGTCTTTTACTCTTTAAACAGACCCCGGGAAAATGCTAAGGGGGCAGACTTAGTCCCCCAATTAACTTGGAAGTGGTCTGTTCACTGCTTTTTTAAAATACGTATATCCATCTATACATATATATATGTGTATATATATATATATTTAGGTACAATATGGTGTTGAATGATTGCTGTCTCCGACCTGATCTGGCGATCCTGCCAAATGGGGATCTAACTGAGGTAAGAGCCTTGCCTGAACGCATTAGCCGCTCAATTCTAGGAGACCCATTGGTAGAGGGAAAATATCTGACGTGCTTAGGGGTTGATAAACAGCTTTGCTTGTTAACTGCATTACACCTTAACTACTCAATATGTAATCGGACTGTAAAATATGAGACCTGTTTACCTTGCTATGTCATTGCTATGTTTCATGGGTTAATGTGGGGCAGGAAAGACCAGGTCCACATATGAAGGTCCAATTAGATTGGTATATAGCTAGTCATGCGTTTCTGCTGAAATCTTCTCAACTAATGATCAGCACCTGCTTGGAGTCAAATAAGAGTCAAGGGTCCACCCCCAGGTTCTTCCACTCTTTCTCTTAACAGTTATTTCACAAAATAATGATTAGGGCATTGTCCTGTTGCACTTTGAGGAGAGGAATCTCAAAATTAAGTGCTTTGCCACCTGCTGTGTGTGAGAGATGGCTAGTTTCCAAATTCGTAAATAAATTAACGTTTCTCGTGAT
The DNA here is from genome assembly GCF_028640845.1 of Ahaetulla prasina. Classification (NCBI taxonomy): domain Eukaryota; kingdom Metazoa; phylum Chordata; class Lepidosauria; order Squamata; family Colubridae; genus Ahaetulla; species Ahaetulla prasina. The sequence goes on from NC_080544.1 coordinate 109,027,585, forward strand.
ACAAAAAGGTAGGTACCTTAAGTCAGGGGTCTCCAACCTTGGCCTGGTGGACTTCAACTCCCAGAATGCCCCGCCGGCAAAGCAAAGCTGGCTGGGGCATTCTGGGAGTTGAAGTCCACCTGGCTTAAAGTTACCAAAGATGGAGACCCCTGTCTTAAGTGAAGGGTGAGTTTGGTAGGGTATTTATTGCTAAGGAAAGATTATTTTCTCGAAAGAGCAGGTTCTGTTTGTTGTTTCAAGTTAAATTCAATTGATGGAAATGTTACAAAGCACTTTTTGAATGGCAGCACCCAAATTGTACAATTTTCTCCCAAAGAAGCAAGGGCCAACTCCATTTTTGGAGGTTTTAGGTAATAAAAAAATGTTCCTGCTTTAAATTAATTTATTTATTTATTTATTTATTTATTTATTTATTTATTTATTTATTTATTTAATCAAATTTTTATACCGTCCTATCTCCCGAAGGACTCAGGGCGGTTTACAGCCCGATGAAAATACAAATATAATACAAGATAAAACACTAATTAAAAAACTTATTTAAATAGGCCAAAATTTAAAATTACAATTAAAAAGATTAAACCCCATTAAAATTAAATTTAAAATTAAAATTCTAGTCCAGTCCTGCACAAATAAATAGATGTGTTTTAAGCTCGCGGCGGAAGGTTTGAAGGTCAGGAAGTTGACGGAGTCCTGGGGGAAGTTCATTCCAGAGGGTGGGAGCCCCCACAGAGAAGGCCCTTCCCCTGGGTGTCGCCAGTCGGCACTGCCTGGCAGACGGCACCCTAAGGAGTCCCTCTCCCTGTGAGAGCGCACGGGTCGGTGGGAGGCAATCGGTAGCAGCAGATGGTCCCGTAAGTAGCCCGGCCCTAAGCCATGGAGCGCTTTGAAGATAGTTACCAAAACCTTGAAGCGCACCCGGAAGGCCACAGGCAGCCAGTGTAGTCTGCGCAGGAGTGGTGTCACATGGGAGCCACGAGGGGCTCCCTCTATCACCCGCGCAGCCGGTGATAGAGGGTTTGAAATCTTCATTTGTGTTTGAAATCTTCATTTTATTCCTTTCTGCTTTTCTAGAAGGGTGGTTTCCATTTCGTTTGCTAAGTTCTTAGGGTCAGAAGATAGTTGAAGAGACTTTCTAATAATTGGTCAAATACTAGTGAATGTTGTCTTGGATGCCTGCTTCTCATTTCCGTTGAATTGCAAAATTATGTAACTGCATTGAAATGAGTTGGATGCCCATCCAGTGATTATAGCTGCTGTTTTTTAAACAGGCATCTGCTGTTTCTGTCTTATTATATTTTATGTTTCTGTTGTTTTCAAATATATTTGTCTCAAAAATTCCTTAAACACGCATTCTTTAAGTAAACAATAAGTTACAGTACTAGATAGTTTGATTCTGTAGGAACCTTAGTTTTGAATCTTTGCTATCAAATTCAGTAAACGTATCCTTTCTTTTATGTACACTGAGAGCATATGCACCAAGACAAATTCCTTGTGTGTCCAATCACACTTGGCCAATAAATAATTCTATTCTATTCTAAACGGTTTCTGATAAGTTACAGCTATTTGAATTCTGCTGAATTATTGGAATCCTGCTTTGAGTTCTGGGCAAATGACAGAACTGATAAATAAGGAATGAAATGCCTTAACCGATGGCCAAACCAATATTTGAACAAGGCATGTTTTATTTAGATTGGTGACCGGGGCGCAAACTTGAGTGGGGGGCAGCGCCAACGGATCAGCCTTGCCCGCGCGTTGTACAGCGACAAGAGCATTTTCATCCTCGATGACCCTTTGAGTGCCTTGGATGCCCATGTTGGAAACCACATCTTCAACAGTGCAATCCGGAAGCACCTGAAGTCCAAAACGGTTCTTTTCATCACACACCAGCTCCAGGTAACTCTTGAATTACCGTATTTTTCAGTGTATAAGACGCACCTTAATTTTGGGAGAGGAAAACAAGAAAAAAAGAATTCTGTCTAGCAAATCCATATCGGTCTACTTGCCTTTTTTTTTGGAGCGCACCGGTCTACTTTCTTTGAAAATAGAGGCACCGGTCTACTCATTGCCTTTTTTTGGGAGCGCATTGGTTTACCTTCTTTGAAAACAGAGGCACCGGTCTACTAGCCGCCTACAGCGCTGATCAGCTGTAGTGTGGCCCTTTGAAGCGCCGCGGCAGATGCAAGATCATTTTCATGAGGACGCACGGCTGTGCAATGCACAGAGGCCGACAACCTCCGAAGGGTGGGGGACGGCAGGTGGGGCGGGGCTACATTCGGTGTATAAGATGCACCCAGATTTTCACCTTCTTTTTGGGGGTAAAAAGGTACGTCTTATTCACCGAAAAATACGGTAATCAACCTCATTGGGTTACAGCCTCACAGAAGAAATAAAATAGGGCCTCTGGTGGCTCAGGCTGGTAAGACAGTCTGTTATAAACACAGCTGCTTGCAATTACTGCAGGTTCAAGTCCCACCAGGCCCAAGGTTGACTCAGCCTTCCCTCCTTTATAAGGTAGGTAAAAGGAGGACCCAGATTGTTGGGGGCAATAAGTTGACTTTGTATATAATATACAAATGGATGAAGACTATTGCTTGACATAGTGTAAGCCGCCCTGAGTCTTCGGACAAGGGCGGGATATAAATGCAAATAAAAAAAAAGGAGGAGGAGGAGGAGGAGAAGAAGAAAGGGAAGGGGAAGATGAAGATGAAGAAGGGGGAGGAGGAGGAGGAGAAGGAGAAAGGGGAAGAGGATGGGGAAGGCGAAAGGGAAGGAGAAGATGAAGAAGGGGGAGGAGGAGGAGGAGAAAGGGGAAGAGGACGGGGAAGGGGAAAGTGAAGGAGAAGATGAAAAGGGGAAGGAGGTTGACTCAGCCTTCCATCCTTTATAAGGTAGGTAAAATAAGGACCCAGATTGTTGGGGGCAGTAAGTTGACTTTGTATATAATATACAAATGGATGAAGACTATTGCTAACTTAGTGTAAGCCGCCCTGAGTCTTCGGAGAAGGGCGGGATATAAATGCAAATAAAAAAAAAAATACAGAGGATTTTAGCCTCAAGTGTATTTGAGAGTCAGCAGCAGCCAAGAGGGAGAAGGAAAAGCAAGCAACTTGTTAACTGATATATATATAAAAGTGTATATCCCGCATTTTCACTTCGTACAGGTAGTCCTCGACTTACAGCCATTTATTTAGTGACCATTTGAAGTTACGACACTGATAAAAAGTGACTCACGGTCGGTTTTCATACTTATGACTGCTACAGCATCCCCATGGTCATGTGATCAGAATTTGAATGCTTGCCAACTGGCATGCATTTATGACAGTTGCAGTGTCCCGAGGTCAACTGATCCCTTTTTGTGACCTTTCCTCAGTGAGGGAAGCTAGATTTGCTTAATCCCCGCTTAATCCCCACTTAACAACTGCAATGATTCACTTAACTGTGGCAAGAAAGGTGTCAGCTTTGGAAGCCATACGAGGCTGAAGGCTTCCACGCTGCCATTTTCTCCTGTGTGGGAAAGTAGGAGAAGGGGGGAGGGTTGGTAGAAGGTGTTGTGCCTCGCCCGCTTTCCCCGCAGCTGGGGCCTTCTTATCTGCTTCCGAACGCTGAGGAATGTCCTAGCTTGCCTCCCGGCCCCAGCCCTGGCTCCATGCCCAGACAGGCTGAGGAAGAAGAAGCACCTCCCGGCCCCAGCCCTGGCTCCATGCCCAGGCAAACGGAGCAACTAGACCCCTGCCCCTCCCCCACAGCATGTGAGCCTGAGGGAGGTCAATTACCAACAGCTGCAGACTGGAGTGACCCTCGCTTCAGGAGAATTGATAAGCGGCGGCAACAGAAGGAAGGGAGGGGCAGGCCGGGATAAGTGCTGAGTCATGGAGCCACACCCCATGGCCTATATAAAGGATCTGCTTTCTGGCATTTTCTGAGTCAGGCAAAGTCTACCTTATCTTGCTGAAATCACTTTCTGGTCTCCTGCCTGCCTTGAGGACTTTGCTAGGACTTTGGCAGAGCTGCAGAGGCACGCCTGATTCGGATTTCCCTGACCCGGCCGTCAGCGGAGGAGTGGGAAACGACAGAAGGGGCCATTAGACATAATAACATTCTTCCTGCTGGTCAAGGTCAGGCCAAGACTGCATCTGGAGAAGGAGTGGCCGGACTGATGTCTCAAGATGGGACGGTTGGCGATTGGAGCACGTGATCCGCAGGGGAGTCAAGGGGGTGGTGATTTTGGAGTTTGTCTTACTGAGGGAAAACCCAGATCTCCAGACTCGGAGTTTCTCCAGCTGTGCCAGTTTACCTATGTTAGTGAAAGAACTTTGAAAGATGTTTGCCTCGGAGTCTTTTCTGCAGGAGGGGGTTTTCTGGAACGTTGACAAAAGGTTGTAAAGTGGGGCTATACTCACTTAATGACTGTCTTGCTTAGTGGAAATCCTGGGCTCAATTGTGGTTGTACATTGAGGTCTATATCCAAATTATTATAGGGTGGAAATAATTTATATCCGTATTATTACGGAGCGGAAATTATTTTTCCATGTGAAGAGAGGTTACAGGAATGGGTGCTTCCATGTTTAGAAAAATCTAATGGCTTATTTAGCAGGCCTGAGATTCTCTGCTAAAGAGACAGAAATCTGGCCCAGGATAAATTGATGCAATCGTTGCTTCTGCACATAATCAAATCTGCCTGGCAGGGTTGTGATAGTGACTAGTATAAAGAAAAATGAAAGTGGAGGGGATTTAGGAAGAGGAAATCTCATGGCTCATGAGACTTGCATGTTGTTGTTGTTAGTTGCGAAGTCGTGTCCAACCCATTGCGACCCCATGGACAACGTTCCTCCAGGCCTTCCTATCCTCTATCATCCTATGGAGTCCATTGAAGCTCACGCCAACTGCTTCAGTGACTCCATCCAGCCACCTCGTTCTCTGTTGTCCCCTTCTTCTTTTGCTCTCAATCTGTTGTGTCTTGCCCGCTCTCACCGCAGCCGGGGCCTTCTTATCTGCTTCCGAACGCTGAGAAATGTCCTAGTATGCCTCCCGGCCCCAGCCCTGGCTCCATGCCCAGACAGGCTGAGGAGGAGGAAGCACCTCCCGGCCCCAGCCCTGGCTCCATGCCCAGGCAAACGGAGCAACTAGACCCCTCCCCCTCCCCCACAGCATGTGAGCCTGAGGAAGGTCAATTACCAACAGCTGCCGACTGGAGTGACCCTGCTTCAGAAGAATTGATAGGTGGCGGCGTCAGAAGGAAGGGAGGGGCAGGCCTGGATAAGTGCTGAGTCATGGAGCCACACCCCATGGCCTATATAAAGGATCTGCTTTCTGGGATTCTCTGAGTCAGGCAAAGTCGAACATATCTTGCTGAAGTCACTTTCTGGTCTCCTGCCTGCCTTGAGAACTTTGCTAGGACTTTGGCAGAGCTGCAGAGGCACGCCTGATTCGGATTTCCCTGACCTGGCCGTCAGCGGAGGAGTGGGACACGACACAATCCTTCCCAGCATTGGGCTCTTCTCCAGGGAGTCCTTCCTTCTCATTAGGTAGCCAAAGTATTTGAGTTTCCTCTTCAGGATCTGGCCTTCTAAAGAGCAATCAGGGTTGATCTCCTCTAGGACTGACTTGTTTGTTCGCCTTGCAGTCCAAGGGACTCGCAGGAGTCTTCTCCAGCACCAGAGTTCAAAGGCCTCCATTCTTTGGCGCTCAGCCTTTCCTATGGTCCAACTTTCACAGCCATACATTGCAACTGGGAAAACCATAGCCATGAACGGGTGGCAAATGAACAAATGAATAGAAACAGAAAACTGAGGACGGAAAAAGACTTACTGGCCTCTTGAATCTGCCCTTTGAGCGGGTTTTTTTTTTTTTGGTTTTCTTTTATTTATTTATGAATTTTTAATTTTGTTTTTTTTTTAAAAATTGATCGAATGATCTCTCCATCTCACCATGAATGTTCCTCTTTTTATCAGTATCTTGTGGATTGCGATGAGGTGATTTTCATGAAGGAAGGTTGCATCACTGAGAGGGGAAGCCATGAAGACTTGATGAATCTGAACGGTGACTATGCAGCCATCTTCAATAGCTTGCAGCTGGGAGAAACGCCACACATTGAGGTATTTATTTCGGTGCTACCGTTCTTGCCCTAAGGAAAAAAATAAAGTCGTATGTAAATTATCCTAAAGACCAAATAACTTATTATTTGTTTACAAGCCGTTCATGTCATAGCAAAATTATTGTGTCAGCTTGTAATATGTCTTCTGAACCACCCAGGTTTCCACATACTTGGACAATCTGCCAAGATGAAGACCTCTGACGTCTGTCAATCACCAGCCAGATTCCTGATACTAATCTCAATAAAGGAGAATATTTGTAGCTCAGGGTTGATATGACTTGCTCTCTGAGTTTGCTTGTTTTCTTGCAGATGTTTCATTACCCAACCTAGAATAACATCATCAGTCTGTTGTTCCCTAGTTTGGGTAATGATATTGATCTCTTTGTTTTAGTCCTTTACTTAGTTCTTTCTGTCGTGCGCCTCAAAGTACAAATTTACAGTAAACAACTACTCAAACAAAATAGTAATGTTGTGTCTTGCCCGCTCTCACCGCAGCCGGGGTCTGCTTATCTGCTTCCGAACGCTGAAGAATGTCCTCCCGGCCCCAGCCCTGGCTCCATGCCCAGACAGGCTGAGGAGGGGGCATCTCCCGGCCCCAGCCCTGGCTCCATGCCCAAGCAGGCTGCAGAGGAGGGAGCACCCCCCGGCCCCAGCCCTGGCTCCATGCCCAGGCAAACGTAGCAGCTAGATCCCTCCCCCTCCTCCACAGCATGTGAGCCTGAGGAAAGTTTATTTCCAACAGCTGCTGATTGGAGTGACCCTCGCATCAGAAGACTGGATAGGCGGAGGCAACAGAAGGACGGGAGGGGCAGGCCTTAATGAGTGCTGAGTCATGGAGCCACACCCCATGGCCTATATAAAGGATCTGCTTTCTGGCAGTCTCTGAGTCAGGCAAAGTCGAACTTATCTTGCTGAAGTCACTTTCTGGTCTCCTGCCTGCCCTGAGGACTTTGCTAGGACTTTGGGCAGAGCTGCAGAGGCAAGCCTGATTCGGATTTCCCTGACCCGGCCGTCAGCGGAGGAGTGGGACACAACAAGTAACATGATTCATGTTTCTACTTGGTGGCTGGCAGAAAGAGAGGGAAGTTTCTATTGAAGTCAGTCTTTAAAATGGTAGTTAGAATAACAGAATAATAGAGTTGGAAAGGACCTTGGAAGTCTTCTACTCCAACCCCCTGCTCAAGGGAGAGACCCTACATCATTTCAGAAAAATGCTTGTCCAGTCCTAGCATATGGGTCCCAGTGGTGGGATTCAAATTTTTTTTACTACCGGTTCTGTGGGCGTGGCTTGGTGGGCGTGATGGGAAGGATACTGTAAAATCTCCATTCCCTCCCACCTCCAGGGGAAGGATATTGCAAAATCCCCATTTCCTCCCAATCAGCTGGGACTCGGGAGGCAGAGAATAGATGGGGGCAGGGCCAGTCAGTGGTGGTAATTACCGGTTCTCCGAACTACTCAAAATTTCCGCTACCGGTTCTCCAGAACTGGTCAGAAAACCGCTGAATACCAGCTCTGACAGGTCCTAGCATATGGGACATCCCTTTATGGAGACTTTAACCAAGCCTTTCTTTCTCTCCTGGGGAATGTGCTTATGATATTTTCCTTGCAGAGTTGAGGTAGGCGGAATCTGATTTACCTCCTGACTTTTTTGCAGGTTAACCTGAAGAAGACTGCGAACACTTCATTGAAAAAACTCCCGGAGAAGGGCAACAAAACGAGTTCTGTGAAGAAAGAGAAAGTAGTTAAGAAGGAAGAAGGTACAGCTTGTCATCCCCCCAAAAAATACAAATTTAACTCCTACCCAACTTGTGCGCGTGCAACTATTCTGTAAACAATGCCCTAGGTTCCAGATCATCTCAGTGGGTCTGAGCTCAGATTAGGTCTTGCCTTTCCTTTAGCCACAAAGACCAGTGCTAATTTCGAAATGGTGTGCATTTTTGTCTTCAGGATGAGCAAAGTAATCTAAGCAAGAGTTTAGGATCATTTTAAGTCACGTGTAGGAAAATTTAACCAGAGTTTAATTCTAGCCTATTTACAGATTTTGATTGGCTACATTTGAATGCTGCCTGCGTATATAAAATGTTGTCGTGTCCCACCCCCCACTCCGACGAACGAGTCAAGGAAGTCCGTGACAAACTTGGCAACGAAGCCTCTGCAGCTTGCCAAGTTCCTTCGAGGTTTATCAGGGCAGGCAGGAGTCCAAGTTGTGACTTCAGCGATAGGGTCCGGTATCAGCAAACTCGATAAGACTTTGCTTGACTCAAGGTTGGAATGCCAAAAGCAGGTCCTTTATATAGGCTGTGGGGTGTGGCTCCATGACTCAGCATTTATCCAAGCCTGCCCCTCCCTTCCTTCTTCTGGCGTCGCCTCTCCGGAAGCGAGGATCCTCCCACTTTGAATTGTCTTCAGCTGGATCTGCTGTTTGGGAAAGGGAGGGGTCAGAAGGAGTAGGCCCGAGCAATTCCAATACTGGCTGGCTTCCTGCTCTGACGGCTGAGCTAAAGGAACACACGCTGTATGAGTGAGGTTTATCGGGCTTGTCCTCCCACTCCTGGAATCCTCTCCGGGCATGCGGCGGGTGGGTGGGTGGCTGGAGGCATGACAGGCCGTTCATCTTCATTATCAGACTCGGAGTCTGATAACAGGCCCGGTTGGAGATGGGAGGGGCCCGGCTGAGGAGAGGAGGGAGGACGAGTCACAACAAATGTTCTCAGCGAACTTTGCATAATACAGGTAGTCCTCAACTTAACAACAGTTCAATTAGTGATCATTCAAAGTTATAACGGCACTGAAAAAAGTGACTCATGACCGTTTTTCACACTTACGACCACTGCAACATTCCCATAGTCATGTGATCAAAATGCAGATGCTTGACTCATATTTATGACGGTCCTGGGGTCATACCCTTTTGCAACCTTCTAACAAGCAAAGTCAGTGGGGAATCCAGATTCACTTAACAACCATGTTATTAACCTAACAACTGCAGTGTTTTACTTAACAACTGTGGCAAGAAAGGTCCTAAAATGGGGCAAAACTCACTTAACAACTGTCTCACTTAGCAAAAAAAAAAATGTTGGGCTCAATTGTGGTTGTCAGTCAGGGACTACCTGTCATTATTGAGCTGTGTTTAGGTAGTCCTTGACTTACAGTCATTCATTTAATGAGCATTCAAAGTTACGACAGCATTGGAAAAAAAGCGACTTATGATGGGTACCACTTACACCTGTTGGAGCATCCCCATGGTCATGTGATCCAAAATTCAGGCACCTGGCAACTAGCATTGTATTTGCGATGTGTCGTGTCCCACTCCTCCGCTGACGGCCGGGTCAGGGAAATCCGAATCAGGTGTGCCTCTGCAGCTCTGCCAAAGTCCTAGCAAAGTCCTCAGGGCAGGCAGGAGACCAGAAAGTGACTTCAGCAAGATATGTTTAGACTTTGCCTGACTCAGAAAATGCCAGAAAGCAGATCCTTTATATAGGCCATGGGGTGTGGCTCCATGACTCAGCACTTATCCAGGCCTGCCCCTCCCTTCCTTCTGTTGCCTCAGTCTATCAAGTCTTCTGACGCGAGGGTCACTCCAGTCTGCAGCTGTTGGCAATTGACCTCCCTCAGGCTCACATGCTGTGGAGGAGGGGGAGGGGTCTAGTTGCTCCGTTTGCCTGGGCATGGAGCCAGAGCTGGGGGCTGGAGATACTTCCTCCTCTTCATCCTGACTGGGCATGGAGCCAGCGCTGGGGCCGGGACTAGGACATTCCTCCGTGTTCGGAAGCAGATAAGAAGGCCCCGGCTGTGGTGAGATCGGACGAGACACAACACGATGGTGGCACTGTCCTAGAGTCCTATGATTGCCATTTGGGACCTTCCCAGCTGGTTTCCGACAAGCAAAGTCAACGGGAGGAGCCAGATTTTCGTAGTGACCACATGATTCACCTAAAAACCGCAGTGATTACTTTTAACAGCTGTGGCAAAAAGGGGTCGTAAAACGTGACACAGCTCTCTTAGCAACTGGCTTGCTTAGCAGTGGACATTTTGGTCATACGTCGAGGAATACCTTACCCGTATGTAGTAGAGATCGGATTTGTTGAATTCTCTCTGCTTAACCTCCTCCTCTGCCCATCCCTGTGCTTTAGTTCAGCTGATGCAGATGGAAGAGAAAGGCAAAGGTTCTGTCCCCTGGTCGGTTTATTGGGTCTACATCCAAGCAGCTGGAGGCCCAGTTGCTTTCCTGACCATCATGATACTCTTCATATTGAACGTGGGCAGTACGGCCTTCAGCAACTGGTGGTTGAGCTACTGGATCAAGGAAGGCAGTGGGGTAAGAGCAACCGGTATCTTTGAATTTATTTATTTCTTTGATTCCTGTAACCGCCCGGCCATCCTGATAAATGACTCCGGGCGGCTTTACAATTCAAAACATATACAGTGGGACCTCAATACTTGACCGCTTCAAAACTCGTCGAATTTGGTACTCGACGCATTTTAACGCAAAAATGTTGTCCTGGTAGTCCTTGTTGGCTTGGTACTAGATGTGGGGGAACAGCCGCAGAGGGCGGAGAGGAAGTCGGCCATGCAGAGAAGGTCGCTGACATAAGAAAAGGGATATATAGGAAGCCCTTCCTGGTGGAAACAGAAGGTCACATGGGAAGTCACATTGTTCGTTTGGTACTCGTCCTTTTTAGTACTCATTGCACCTCCTGGAACCAATTAAGGACAATTACCTATATTAATATAGTGTAATACCTATATTACACTATATTACTATTAAAAATTCAAACATTTTAAACCAGGGGTAGTCAACCTTTTTATACCTACCGCCCACTTTTGTATCTCTGTTAGTAGTAAACTTTTCTAACCGCCCACCGGTTCCACAGTAATGCGCCGTGTATCATCGTCTGCACATGCCTCTCGCGCATCGTGGATTGGGTTTGGGGTGGGTGGGCGCCGGCTACCAGCTCTGCTTGTCTGTCACAGCTGGGTGGTGTGGGGGGAGATGCGCGAGCTATTCTGGGACGAGGCTCTTTTATTTGCGGTCGCACTATAGCGCCATTTAGTTTCACTTACGTAACGTGAACTATAAACTTATGCGCGGGCGATACAAATAGTATATTTTCAGAAATTTAAATTGTCACGGGGAATTTTATGAAAACCTAATGAAAATGTTTTTAAATAATGCTATGAATTTTTTTTAAAAAGTCAATTAAATTAAAAAAAAAGGAAAGTGCTTCAGTATTGGACAAAATCCCTACTGCCTACCATAAAAGCTGGAACGCCCACTAGTGGACGGTAGGGACCAGGTTGACTACCACTGTTTTAAACCAATAAAACAGTAAAAAAAAAAAAACACGTTAAGATCAGTAAGGAAACATTAAAACATCTAATTCGAAGTACCCACAGGAGTAAGATATCTGGCCCGTTAACAATATAGCCAATAGGAGGGGCCCATGGCACATGTGGCTTCCCAGGCTCGGGAGCAAAGCCATGTTTACGAAAGGTGAACAGAGTCAGGACAATCCCAACCTCCGAAGGGAGGCTGTTCCATAGAGCAGAGGTCTCCAACCTTGGTCCCTTTAAGACTTGTGGACTTCAACTCCCAGAGTCCCTCAGCCAGCAAAGCAAAGCTGGCTGAGGGACTCTGGGAGTTGAAGTCCACAAGTCTTAAAGGGACCAAGGTTGGAGACCCCTGCCATAGAGCAAGGGCCGCTGCAGAAAAAGAGTGGCTCTTGCTTTAAGGGAAGTTCCAAGATCATTGTTCTGTTTATAAATAAGGAAGCAAATAATATTGATGTCACGTGTGTTAACTGTCATTGAACAAACAATGCAACAGCAACAGTATGCCCAAGCTAGCATTTTGGTTCTAGTGAGTCTGATATTCTGATAATCAGTGGGACGACTTGCCTCCAGAAGTTGTGGATGCCCCAACACTCGAGGTTTTTAAGAAGAGATTGGACAATCATTTTGTCTGAAATAGTACAAGTAGTCCTCAACTTACAACAGTTTGTTTAGTGACCGTTTGATGTTACAACGGCACTGAAAAAGTAACTTAGGACTGTTAACAATTGTTTGCAGCGTCCCCATGGTCACGTGATCAAAATCCAGATGCTTGGCAACTGACTCATACTTACGACAGCTGCATTGTCCCCGGGCCATGTGATCCCCTCCTCCTACCTTCTAACAAGCTTAAGTCGATGAGGAAGCCAGAGTCATTTAACTTGTTACTAATTTAATAACTGCAGTGATTCACTTAACAACTGTATCAAGAAAGCTCATGAAAAGGGGCAAAAACTCAATAAATGTCTCGCTTAGCAACAGAAATTTTGGGCTCAATTGTGGTCGAACGTTGAGGACAACCTGCGTAGGGTTTTCTGCTTCTGCAGGTGGTAGGACTAGACCAAGGGTCTGCAAACTTGGCTCCTTTAAGACTTGTGGACTTCAACTCCCAGAGTTCCTCAGCCAGCATAGCTAGTCTAGTCCAGGGGTCTGCAAACTTGGCTCCTTTAAGACTTGTGGACTTCAACTCCCAGAGTTCCTCAGCCAGCATAGCTAGTCTAGTCCAGGGGTCTGCAAACTTGGCTCCTTTAAGACTTGTGGACTTCAACTCCCAGAGTTCCTCAGCCAGCATAGCTAGTCTAGTCCAGGGGTCTGCAAACTTGGCTCCTTTAAGACTTGTGGACTTCAACTCCCAGAGTTCCTCAGCCAGCATAGCTAGTCTAGTCCAGGGGTCTGCAAACTTGGCTCCTTTAAGACTTGTGGACTTCAACTCCCAGAGTTCCTCAGCCAGCACTGAGGAACTCTGGGAGTTGAAGTCCACAAGTCTTAAAGGAGCCAAGTTTGCAGACCCCTGGACTAGAGGACTTCCAGGATCCCTTCCCACTGTTATTCTGGTTCAGTGCGCATCAGTGAACATCAGGACAAAAAAGACTATAAGTGAATGCTTTACAGACAGTTCTCGATTTACGAGTGCTCATTTAACAACGGAAGTTACAGTGTCTTACAGCCTTGTACTCACATTTACAATTGTTACACCACCACTATGGTCTCGTGGTCACAGTTCTGATGTTTGGCAGCCAGTTGGTGTTTATGACAGGTTGTAGAATCTTGAGACCATGTGATCACGATTTGTGATCTGTTATTGCCCATTTCTGGCAAAAGACGCCCATTGGGGAAGTTGGATTTGTATAACCACCACCCGATTTGCTTAATGACCAAGTGATTCATTTAATGACTGCCATAAGCAGTGTCCAACTTGATTTACAACGGCAACAACTTATAACAAAATTCTGGTCCCAATTGTTCTCATTAATCAACGACCATCTGTAAAGATTTCTCTTTGTGATCTAAAAAAAGAATATTCCTAAGAAAACTCGAGAGTACTGCATAACAGACACGGTAAATTTTATTGACTAATTAAATGTTCCCTGACCAAACAGGCAAAGCCCAGTGGTAGAAATTTCCTCCTCATTTTTTCTTACTTTTTCTTTTTTTAAGCAATCTTTCAGAATTTTTTCCCCTCTTACTATTTTGTTTAAATCAGGGGTCTCCAACCTTGGCCACTTTAAGACTTGTGGACTTCAACTCCCAGAATTCTGGGAGTACTTAAAGTGGCCAAGGTTGGAGACCCCTGGTTTAAATTGCTTTGCAAATAATTCGAACAAACACCCAAGACGAAAGCTAAGCATCCTTTTTATAGCCCTGATAATAGGCTGCCTCCTCAGCTGGAAGATGGCGTGAGCAGTAAGGCCATCTGCACGTCGCCTGTAGAATATGCTGGCATCATGTGGTCCAGTCACATTTACACGGGGACAATCAGTGCGTGCCATGCTGTGCGCAGGAACAATAACAATTAGGGTGTGCCATGTTGCATACACATGAACAGTCACATTCATTTTGTGCACAAGGCAGTGGGCTCTTGTCGATCTGTTTTTATTTATCTCTGCAATTTGATGCCACCAATCTCCTCATCCCTGTCATGATGTCTTCATTCCAACTGAACAAATAAACATGAATCGGTGTCAGGAAAAGTAGATTGCACAGTAATGATAGTAATGTTAACATATGTTTAACAAACTTTACATGACAGAATTTACTTTGCATTTACAGCATGCTTTGACATTCAGACTATCTTCTTCTTGTAATATTTGCACCAACCTTGTAAGCTAGGCCAATATTATAGTAAAATTTATTTATTTGTTCAATTTCTATGGCCGCCCATCTCTGTCAATGACTCTGGGCAGCTTACTGTTCATAAAATGTATTACCATTAAAAATGCAAAAAGCATTTTAAACAAACAAGAAAAAAAAACATCCAATTCAAGATATCCAAAAGGAAGATTGGCATATAGTCAGTGAATGGGGCCATTGGCAAATTTAGCACCCCAAGCTCAGGAACGTAGCCACGTTTTTAGGATTTTATGAAAGGCTTACAGGATTGGGACCATTCGGATCTCTTAAGGAAGGATGTTCCGTAGAGCAGGGGCCACTGCATTTTCTGGTCCTCCACAGTTTACAAATAAACATGTAACGTACTTAAAACAATTGAAAAGATTAATACATGTATATATATATACATAATTTACAATGTTTTTACCTATACAATGGTGTTACAAATCTAGGTCTAGATCAGCTAATAACTAACAACACTAAACTCAACAACTGCCTCAACCTCATTTTCTCAATTTATGGATTCAATTTGTTGTTGTTAGTTGCGAAGTCGTGTCCGACCCATCGCGACCCCATGGACAACATTCCTCCAGGCCTTCCTGTCCTCTACCAACCTCTGGTGTCCATTTAAACTCACACCGACTGCTTCAGTGACTCCATCCAGCCACCTCGTTCTCTGTCGTCCCCTTCTTCTTTTGCCCTCCATCTTTCCCAGCATTGGGCTCTTCTCCAGGGAGTCCTTCCTTCTCATTAGGTGGCCAAAGTATTTCAGTTTCCTCTTCAGGATCTGGCCTTCTAAAGAGCAGTCAGGGTTGATCTCCTCTAGAACTGACTTGTTTGTAATCCCTTTCATGGATTACTGCCTTGTCGTGGCGAAGGGGCTTGCGTAGCTCAATGAAGCTATGAGCTATGCCGTGGAGGGACACCCAAGACGGACAGGTCATAGCAGAGAGTTCTGACAAAACGTAATCCACTGGAGAAGGAAATGGCAACCCACTCCAGTATCTTTGCCATGAAAACCCCATGGATTCAATTTATGGACTATAAATAAAAGAACCTTTTTCCAACAGTGACCACAGCATGATTGACTTTTGTCTCAATATACGCCCTTACAAAAATCACCAAAATAATGGGACGCCCAACTACAACTTCAAAAAAGCCAACTATGATCTCATAGACACCAACCTCTCATCTCTTGATTGGCAAATTCTATTCTCTGGCTGTAACACTGCCAAAGACCATTATAACGTTTTCTTGCTCGAAATCAATAGAGTTATTAAACGATATATACCACTAATCACCACCAAAACCAGGAAAAACAAATTACCCATATCAGTAAGAAAGCTACAATCCCCCTCCCCAAAAAAATCCCTCTGGCGAAAAAACAAAACTGGCTATGTAGCTAAATTTTAAAAGCCGCTACAAAAATATATGCCACCAAATAAAGACTGAAAGCACCAATTACCACACCAAACATAGTTACAGGTAGTCCTCGACTTAAAACAGTTCATTTAGTGACCATTCAAAGGTACAATGGCACTGAAAAAAGGGACTTAGGACCATTTTCACACTTAATGACCGTTGCAGCATCCCCACGGTCACATGATTACAACTTGACAACTCACATTTATGACAGCTACAGTGTTACTGGGGACAGTTATCCCCTTTGGTGACTTTCTGACAAGCAAAGTCAGTGGGAAACCAGATTCCCTTAACCTCTGGGTTACTAATACAACCACTGCAGTGAATTCACTTAACAAACGTGGCAAGAAAAGTCATAAAATGGGGCAAAACTCACTGAACAAATTTCTCACCTAGCAAGAAAAAATTTGGGCTCAATTGTGGTGGTGAGTGGAGGGCTATTTGTAGTTGATTGGAAAAAGATTCAGTTAAACTGATTAGTGTTCATGTGCATAATTAATTTAAAGATCCAGGATTAAAGCTATTAATAACTATTTCTAGGGAAGCTTTAGTACTGGAGCTGTACCAGGTATCACCAATCTCTTTCCACTTATGACTGTATGACTGTAACTTTGCTGCTGGCAATCCTTATGATTTATATTGATATATTGACCATCAATTGTGTTATAAATGTTGTACCTTGAGGAAGGTATCTTTTCTTTTGTGTACACTGAGAGCATATGCACCAAGACAAATTCCTTGTGTGTCCAATCATACTTGGCCAATAAAAAATTTTATTCTATTCTATTCTATTCGGGAGGCAGCCATGTTGGTCCTACATGTTTAAAAAGCTAAGAAAAAGTTCTAATAAGATACGGTGTTCTCAAGATATTGCCAGTCAAAACGTATTAGAATCAAGTGGCTTTTATAATGTTGGGATAATTAAAAAGAAGATGAAATTCAGGAGTCTATTCTGATTTGATGGTTTTGATTAAATAAACATCCTGAAGTGGTCAAAGGCCTCTGGCTTTTAAACTAAAACTGTTTAAATCAGCGGTCACCAACTGGTGGTCCATGAGAAAATTTTGGTGGTCCGCAGAAAAATTATTTGCATTTTTTCATATTGCACTAAATCAGGGGTCCTCAAACTACGGCCCTTGGGACGGATACGTGCAATGAATGTTTGTGTTGCTGCGGAGCGTCTCCCCCTTGGGGGTCTTTTTGTGTGGGTTGGAGGGGGGCAGAAATTCTGACTCGGGGTCTGCTTCAAACTCCAGGTGTGCGGCTTTGGGCGAATGCTGGAGGGAAGCGCCACTAGTGGCAAAGAGCCAGAGGGCCTCGTTCCAGTAGGACTGCATCATGGCCTGGAATTGGCTGAACTTCTCAGCTCGCTGAGCCTCCAGGCGTTGGTACCTGGCCTTGCACTCCCGCAGCTCTTCCCTCTGCTTGGAAAGCCTATGCTCCTAGTCCTCAGTGAGGTGCTTCTGCTGAGCCTCCTTCTCAGTCAGATCCAATTTGAACTGAGCTGTTTTGCCGACTCTTTCTCATGGTGGCTGCTTAGCTCCAACCACTGCTTCTGTTGGGGCCCTAAGGAACCCGAACAGGGAAGAGAGGAGTGGCTGGGAGGGGAGGGGTAAGTAGAAGCTGGCACGGTGCCCCTCGATGTGAGTGACATTGAGTTGGCCACGCCCACCCAGTCACATGATTACCTAGCCATGCCCACCTAGCCAATCATTAGGCAGATCATATTAATGGTCCGCGGGATTTAAAATTACGAATTTAGTGGTCCCTGAGGTCTGGAAGGTTGGTGACCTTTGGTTTAAATCATGGTTTATTCTGGAAGAACAACTCTGAGGGGAGTTGCGTACCAGTAGTAGTTATCTTCAACCTTAATTCCTTGATGTATCCTCAACAAACGACCACAATTGAGCCCAGAATTTATCTTGCTAAACACCTTTCTTGCTACACCTGTTAAGTGAATCACTGCAGTTGTTACGTGAATCTGGTTTTCCGACTGACTTTGTTTGTCAGAAGGTCACAAAAGGGGATCATACGATCCTGGGGCACTGCAATCATCATAAATAGGAGTCAGTTGCCAAGCGCCTGAATTTTGATCAGGTGACGCCGGGGATGCCTGGCCGCGTAAAAAGCCGCCGTAAAACTTTTTTCAGTTTTGTTGTAAACACAAACATTCACTAAACAAATGGCTATAAGCCAAGGACCACCTCTATTCAGGCAAAATCATGGACAAGGTACGTGCGGATTCCTTAGCTGTATCTATGAACTGGGCCAATGTGTGTCCTATTTCTGTCTTAATCGTGAAACTCATTTTTTTTTTTAACCCAGAACACTACTTTGTTGTTGGGGAATGAAACCATTGTGAGCGACAGTATGAAGGATAACCCTCATATGCGTTACTATGCTGGCATTTATGCACTCTCCATGGGAGTCATGCTGATTCTGAAGGCTGTTCGCGGCATTGCCTTTGTCAAGGTAGGTGTTAATTCCCGGCCTCTTCCCCCTCATTCAAGAAAGTAAAGGCCCTTGAAACTTGGCATTTCAAAAGAAACCCTTTTATTGAATAGAGGTGATAGCAGGGCAGAAAGAAAGCAGGCTCTGAGGAGCCCTCAGGCCATGCAGTTGGAATAACGGAATTAGAAACCCCTCCCAATGGGGTGGGTGGCTAAGCGAGGGGCAGGAGCCCTGTCATGCCCGGCAAGGTGGGGGGGGAGAAGAGATGACAAGGGGAGCCACTTCTCGCTCCACACATCTCGCTTCTCCCCCGCTCCTCACCTGCCGCCCCTCTCGATAAAGAGACGGCGGGAAAGGGAAGCAGCTATTGGCATTAGGGTAGGACGGGATATGTTGGGCTGCTTCGCCGGCGCAAAGAACAGGGAGGGGAGGCGACGCGACAGCAGCGATGGGACATCCAGTCCCTCGCTCACCGCCTCCTGCACCCCCAAAATAATAAGACCCCCTGATAATAACGCCAAGCCCTTATTTGAGGGGGCGGGGGTTTCAAAAGAAAATAAGACCCTGTCTTATTTTCGGGGAAACACGGTAGAAAAGAAAATAATAAGTAAAGGAAGTAATTAAAAATACTCCCTTTCCCCTGAAGAATGGCATATACACGGAACCGACAGTAGGTATTTGTGTAAAAGAGGAGAGAACGACACAGTCCCAGGCTGAATTAACAGAGGGGTAGAATCAAGATCATGTGGAGTGTTAGTACTGCTTTTTAATGTCTTGGTAAGACCACATTTGTAAATACTGCATCCAGTTTTGGTCGCCACAATGTCAAAAATATGTTAAGGCTCTATGATAAAGTGTGGAGAAGAGCAAAAAAGATGATTAGGGGACTGGAGGATAAAACACCAAGAACGGGTGCAGGAACTGGGTATGTCAAGTTTAATGAAAAGAAAGAAGTAGGGGAGACATGATAGCAGTGTCCCAATATCTCAGGGGTTGCCACAAAGAAGAGGGAGTCAAACTATTCTCCAGAGCACCTGAGGGTAGAACAAGAAGCAATGAATGGAAACTCATCAAGGAGAGAAGCAACCTAGAACTAAGGAGAAATTTCCTGACAGTTAGAACAGTGAACCAGTGGAACTACTTCCCTCCAGAAGTTGTGGGTGCTCTACCAATGGAGGTTTTAAAGAAGAGATTGGACAAGCACTTGTCTGCAATGCTATAAGGTTTCCTGTTGAGCAGGGAGTTGGGCAAGAAGACCTCCAAGGGCCCTTCCAACTCTGTTATTCTATTAACAAAATAATTCTTATCTCTTGTTCCCATCCTTTTATTCCGGACAATAGACATAGTTTCATATCTCAGAAATATGGTGGAAGACATTTGCAGTGTAGTAATCCTTCCTGGGGCCTGCAGTCCTTTCTGGTCATTTGTGGACTTTCTTTTAAAACCCCTGAGTGCCTGGTTCCAACAGTCCTCTTCTATGGTCACTACAGGGGACATTGCGGGCCTCATCCAGGCTGCACGATGAACTCTTCCGGCGGATTCTTCGTAGTCCAATGAAGTTTTTTGATACCACACCTGCGGGGCGGATTCTCAATAGGTTCTCCAAAGATATGGATGAAGGTAATAAACTCTCATTGAATAACCTGTTGGTGCTAATACAGGTAGTCTTTGACTTACTCATTTAATGACTTCAAAGTTATAATAGCACTGAAAAAAGTGACTTACTACTTACGACTAATTTTTTTTCCCCCAGGGCAAATTTTTTTTATTTTCCATAATAATTCCCACAATTTGATCAGTGTACAATACAATCACTTATCCAACAATTGATCCTATACTCAAATTATACTCAATCAGGGCTGCTCGACCGCCACTCCCTCCTTTAATCCTTTCTACCCTTCTTATCCTTCGTCGACTTTCCCCTCCATCCTTCTCCTCGCTTTCCTACTTCCCCGCCTCTTTCCCACTTCTCACTACCATCCTTTCTAACCCTCTATCTTCTCCTCCTTCTTCTCCTCCTATCCTTTCTTCTCCCTCCCTTCTTTCCTACCTACCTGCCTACCTACTTTCTTCCTTCTTTACTCCTCTTTCCTTGCCCTTTCCCTTCGGGAGTGGTTACCGAGCGGTCCCGACTTTACACCATTCCAACTTGTTTAATTCTACCATTATTCCTGTACAATGGCAATCAATCAATTTATAATCTTCCCCTCCCCCCCCATTCCCCCCCCCCGGAGACTTCCCAGAACAGAATACAGGGTATTGATTATATTCAAAATAAGTATCAGATTAAAAAATATCAATTAGTTTTTGAGTGAAGTTAGGAATTGCTATGTATTAGAGTTTAAGAAAGAAGGGAATTGATAGTGTGATGGTGTGATGGTGTGAAATGGAATATGTTTTATGTTATATTTTAGATTATGTTTGTTAGTTACTTATGACTAATTTTCACACTTATGACCATCGTGGCATCCCCACAGTCAAGTGGTGAAATCTAAACCGGTTTGCTACCGGTTTGCTGGCTGCGCATGCGTGCTACGTGCCAAGTGTGCGCACATGCGCACTAAATGCACGCTGCGTGTTTAAAAAGCTACCGGTTCGGTAGTTAGCATGCGCAGTACGCACCAAAAGGAGGCTTGGGAAGGTAAGTAGAACAATGAGGGGGGGATCAGCTGTGCCGCACGGTTTAGCTTCGCTAGAAAGCAGGATTTCCTGCTTTCTAGCAAAACTAAACCGTGCGGCACAGCTGATCGTCGGATTGTAGCTTTTTTTTTTTTACTACTGGTTCGGCCGAAATGGTAGTTTTTATCACTACCGGTTTGCCCGAACTGGAGCGAACCGGTAGCACCTGCCACAGTTGGGTGATCAAACTTTGAATGCTTGACCACAGGCATGTATTTATGATGGTTGCAGGACACATACAGAAGGGAGCTTCTGACAAGCAAAAGTCAGTGGGGGAAACCAAATTCCCTTCATGGCTGCACGATTCATTTCAGTGATTGACTTAACAATGTCAAAAAAGGCCACAGAATGAAATATGACTGATTTAACATTTCTGAGCTGACAAATTGATAACAGCAGAGTAGGAGAGCCGTGAGTGAATCTTACCTGTGCTGGCCTTACCTGAATCTCTCCTGGGCTGGATAGGAGAGACCATAACAAGGTATTGTCCGCCCCTACCAGCCCATATTGTGTGTATGTGTGGGATATTACTGTTATATTTTATCCCACTTTTATATACATAACTAAAGATGGGAAACATACCTAATATGTCTTTTTCCCCACAACAACCACCCTATGATGTGGGTTGAGCTGAGAGAGAGTGACTGGCTCTCATCTCTAAGGCAGGACTAGAACTCAAGGTTTCTGTTCTGTCTCATTCCCCACTTCGGATCAACAAGCTGGCCTTCAGCCAGTGGATTCATGGCTCTTATCAGTCCTGGCAGAGAAATCGCAGCTGCCTGCCAAAGTTCAAACAAATGACTCACATAGCAAGATTTTCAGCTCTTTTTTAAACGGATCAACTAAACTTTGCTTCCCATGAAGTGAGAGCAGTCCCAAAGCTCCTTATATATCCTGTGGGGTGGGGCTCCTGCCCCACCCTTCCTTTTGATGACACCGCCTCTCTAATCTTCTGAAGCGCGGGTCAAGCCAAGCTTGATTATTATTATTATCAGCTGGGTCTGAAGGCGTAGCCTGGGGAAGGGAGGAATCAGGGGATGACGGCCTCATTACATCCTCCGACTGGTCTGGTTCTGGCTCCTGGAGCCGAGCCAAAGGAATCGGTGCTCCCGAGTAAGCCTTACCGGCCCATCCCCCTCACTCTTGGAGTCACTTTCGGGCATGGGGCCAGGATCGGAGGCTGGAGTCACAACAGTTTCCTAGTGATTGGTCCAAAGTTACCTAACCAGCTTTCATGGCTAAGGTGGGACTAGAACTCTCAGACTCTCCTTTGACTCCTTCAAAGTCACCCAGTGGTTTTCAGGTCTAGGGGAGGCCTAGATTTCAAACTCTCCTGGTTTCTAGGCCAGCATCTTCACCATTGCGCTTAACCTCGCGCTCTCTCTATTGTTCACGTTGGTGAGAATTTTAGTCTATCCTAATCTGCTGTGTCTGTCCACCTCTTCCAGTTGATGTCCGCCTGCCTTTTCAAGCTGAAATGTTCATCCAGAATGTTATCCTGGTGTTCTTCTGCGTGGGAGTGATCTCTGGTGTCTTCCCATGGTTCCTAATGGCCGTGGGGCCCCTCGTGGTTCTTTTCACCGTTCTCCATGTTGTGTCTAGGTAAGAGCAGCAATGGTTCTGCGTCCTTTTAAGACATCGTTAACCTTGAAGGTCTTCCATAACTTGGTGTTGGAACAACTTCATTGCAGGGGTGGGATTCTACCGGTTCGGACCGGTTCGGGCGAACCGGTTTGCTTCGACAATCAGGTGAGCCTGCCTGCCCGCCCACCCCTGGGCTTTGCTGACCTATATCTTCTCAGCTGATTTGCGTGGCAGAGCGGATTGCTGCGCCTCAGCTGTGTTACTCTGCAGCAGTAACGCGGAAGGTAAATTTTCCTAAAACTGCACATGTGTGTGCATGTCTGCACGCAAAGCGCCCAATCACCGAACTGGTCGTTAAAGCGGCAGAATCCCACCACTGCTTCATCGGTTGCCAGCTGCTTCCAAAACCAATTCGGGCTTCCTAAAGGCCTCAAAGGCCTTGTTATTCTCATAATTTTGTTAGACCTCTTTACTGTAAATTGGTTGTGTATTTTTTGTATGCAGAGTCTTCATTCGAGAGTTGAAACGACTGGACAACATAACGCAGTCTCCATTTATTTCTCACATCACTTCAAGCATTCAAGGTCTCTCTACCATCCACGCCTACAATAAAGGAGAGGAATTCCTATACAAGTTAGTGCTCTGTTTCCTCTCTGACATTCAATCTGAGCTGCTACAAGACAGATAAGCCGGGGTATTTTTAAAGGTTGGGTTTACTGCACAAGCCTTAGTGGCTGAATTCACTCAGAATGCAAGTTCATGTACCACACCGATCCAGAAATAGTCAGCTGCAATTTGGGTTTAGTATTTCAGATGGATTGGTTCACGCGCTGCTATCTGAATTTGCTAGCAGTCACCTGAATCATGTTTTGTGAAATTTTTCCTCCAGTTCAGGTTAAAAATGAAATACAGGTTGTCCTTGACTTACGACCACAATTGAGGCCAAAACTTCCATTGCTAAGTAAGACAGTTGTTAAGTGAGTTTGGTCCAATTTTAAGACCTTTCTTGCTTGTTAAGTGAATCACTGCAGTTGTTAAGTTAGTGATACTGTCGTGTCCCACCCCCGCTCCGACGAATGAGTCAAGGAAGTCCGTAACAAACTTGGCAACGAAGCCTCTGCAGCTCGCCAAGTTTCTTCGAGGTTTATCAGGGCAGGCAGGAGTCCAAGTTGTGACTTCAGCGATAGGGTCCGATATCAGCAAACTAGAGAAGACTTTGCTTGACTCAAGGTTGGAATGTCAAAAGCAGGTCCTTTATATAGGCTGTGGGGTGTGGCTCCATGACTCAGCATTTATCCAGGTCTGCCCCTCCCTTCCTTCTGCTGGCGTCGCCTCTCAGATCTCTGGAAGCGAGGGTCCACCCACACTGAATTGTCTTCAGCTGGATCTGCTGTCAGCGTCTGGGAAAGGGAGGGGTCAGAGGGAGTAGGCCCAAGTAATTCTACCACCTGGCTGGCTTCCTGCTCTGAAGGCTGAGCCAAAGGAACACACGCTGTATGAGTGAGGTTTATCAGACTTCTCCTGTCACTCCTTGAATCCTCTCCGGGCATGGGGGCAGGGCCGGGGGCTGGAGGCATGACAGGCCGTTCATCTTCATTATCAGACTCGGAGTCTGATAAAAGGCCTGGTTGGAGATGCGAGGGGCCCGGCTGAGGAGGGGAGGGAGGACGAGTCACAACAGATACGGTTGTTGAGTGACTCTGGCTTCCCCCATTGACTTTGCCGGTCAGAAGGTCACAAAAGTGTTCACATAAACCCGGGACACTGCAACCGTCGTAAATACATGTTGGTTGCCAAGTGTCCGAATTTTGAACACGTGTCCACGGGGTATGCTGCAACAATCATTAAATGTGAAAAATGGTCGTAGGTCACTTTTTCCAGTGTTGTAGCTAGACGGTCACTCAACGAACGCTTGTAAGTCAAAGACGATCTGTCTTTTAATTGTAAATATTTTCTCTTTCTTGTAGATACCAACAACTGCTGGATGATAACCAGGCGCCCGTCTACTTGTTCAGCTGTGCGATGCGCTGGCTGGCTGTCAGGCTGGATATTGTCAGCATTGCCCTCATTACAGTCACTGGCTTAATGATCGTCTTAATGCACGGCCGGATCCCGCCTGCTTACGCTGGGCTTGCCATCTCGTATGCTGTTCAGGTGAATAGCAATAGCACTTAGACTTATATACTGCTTCATAATTCTTTTACAGCCCTCTCTAAGCTGTTTACAGAGTCAGCCTCTTGCCCCCAAACAATCTGGGTCCTCATTTTACCCACCTCAGAAGGATGGAAGGCTGAGTCAACCTGGAGCCAGTCAGGATCGAACTCCTGACTGTGGGCAGAGTTAGCCTGCGACACTGCATTCTAACAGGAAGGAAGGAAGGAAGGAAGGAAATAGCACTTATATACCGCTTCCTAGTGCTTTTACAGCCCTCTCTAAGCGATTTACAGAGTCAGCATATTTGCCCCCAACAATTTGGGTCCTCATTTTACCCACCTTGGAAGGATGGAAGTCTGAGTCAGCCTTGAGCCTGGTGAGATTTGAACAGCCAAATTGCAGGCAGCTGACAGTCCAGCAGAAGTAGCCTGCAGTACTGCACTCTAACCACTGTGCCTCATTCCATCTGTTGTGTGTCAAAGCAAAGTTGTATTTTGAAACTTCGTTTTGGAAGAACAGGGCAGCCGGGCCCAATCCAATACATATACATTGTTGAATTGATTTTATATTACAATAGTCCTTGACTTATGACCGGTCGCTTAGCAGCCGGTCAAAGTTACGATGGACCTGCCCAGGGGGTACTTATGACCTGGATTCAAAAGTTCTGACCGTCGGAGCTCCACACAAACGCGCACTGGCAGTCATAGGGCTGCACTGGGCACTTGGCAAACGGGCAGTATTTACAACCATTTGCAATTCCTTGTGATCATGTGACCAGGTCTGAACAACTGTTTGGCTGAAAACTGACAATTCACTTCCAGTTTTCAGCGGAAACAACCTATGGGTTCGTTTAATGACCATCACACACAAAAAAGGTCAAAAAAATCTTTACAATTTTATGTTGCCATACTTTAACAACAACTTTATGGTTGTAAGTTGTAATCTTTACAGCTTACAACCATAATGGGCAGGCTTGGTCTGCCCATTATGGTTATGGCATTAAGTGGCCAAGGTCATAAAGTGAGGACTACATAAAGAGACCTGTCTGATTGCTCCTCTGTCCACCAGTCGTACGACACTGAAAATATGTTGTGATAATACTGTGGAATATTTATGAGCATCTCTTATTAAAAATGGCTTCTTTGGAAGAGAAAGCGCCCTGTGGATAAGAAAAAAAACTGGTGCTTTACAACTGGAAAGATAAAAGTATGTCAGAGGAGGCTGTAAGCTGAATACAATTAACCATGTTTTTTGTTGGTGCTTGTTTTTCTGCACGGAGGCAACTTAATGGAACGTGATCACTAACAAGGAATAGAACGCCTTGATTTTTATGACACTCCTTTCCTCCCTATTGCGGCGTGGATCATGAGAAAGCCTCACTTAGCCGCCTTCACTGGGATTAAGTTGTTCCATACAGCAGAGGCCGTCAACCTTTTGGGCACCGGTTCTGTGGAAAGAGGTTTTTCCATGGACCAGAGAGAGACGTGGTTTCGTATACTGCCTGCATCCTGAGGATGGGGCTTCGCTTGTTTGCGCGGACCGGTTTCTGGCATGCCGTGGCCCGGTGCTGATCCACAGCCCGGGGGTTGAGGGTTGGGGACCCCTGCCGTGGAGAGTCACTCTGAAGTTTTCACAGCGAATAAATGGGTTGATGTATCGTAGTGCTGCAAGTAACGGCGATTTGTTTCCTTCTCAGTTAACGGGACTGTTCCAGTTTACCGTCAGGTTGGCTTCAGAGACGGAGGCCCGCTTTACATCTGTGGAAAGAATTGACCACTACATCAAGGTATTTAAACTTTCGGTCCGTTTTGCCCTCTGGTGTCCTGCTTCTAGAAAGATGCTGCTGAGCTCCATTGGATTTCTGCAGTATATTCTTAAACCGTCCGATAATAAGATAAGTCTCCAGCAGTATACAAATTAAAGATAAAAAAAAATATCAAAAGGACAGTGAGTAGCATCAACAGTTATGTTCTGTCCTCCTCCGCCTCTGTCCGAATGATGGCTTAATTAGCCGGCACTATCAGCTCTGGCGACAAAAGAGCCAGCGTCTGCCAAGAGCCCTTGTTATTTTCCACGACGCTGGTGAGTCACAAACTTCAGCTCTAGTCAATCAGTGGATTTGCTTGTTGCAAAGAGACACACCAGCTCTTGCTGCCTTTATATCCTGTGGGGTGTGGATCCATGACTCAGCACTTCCTAGGCCTGCCCCACCCCTGCTTCTGTTGTTCCCGCCTCTCCTGCCTACGAAACCTAGGGTCCAGCCAGGCCTGATTGCCATCAGCTGGGTCTGGAGGCGTGGCCTGGGGGGGGAAAGAGTCAGGGAACGGAGGCCTCGTTATCTCCTCCACCTGGCCTGCTTCTGGCTCCTGGAGCTGAGCCAGGGAAGCCGGTGCTCCTGAGGTAAGTCCTGACGGCCCTTCCCCCTCACTGTCCAAGTCACTTTCTGGCAGCAGGCCCTGCTCCAAGTCATTTCCGGGCATGGGGTCAGGTTCGGGGGCTGGAGTCACAACAAGTTATGGTGTAGAAATCTGAAATGTTCCTCAAAGAATTTACTCACTTGGAACCGGGGAAAAAAGCGTAATCTTAATACTAGGCTTAACGCATCTCACAGATGAGACAATGATCAACAAGATGGATACCTTTTGTGAGAGAAACATAGTTTGGGCTATTATGTGTAAGGTTAACTGTGCTGAAAAAAAGCAAGAAATGATGAGAAATAATCGGTAGTTGGCTCCCAATAACATGCTGGTTCCTCCAGCAAAGTGATAGCTAGGATGTTGCTCTAGGGTAGAGGTCCCCAACCCCCCTGATCCGTGGACCAGCAGCCGGTCCGCATAAACAAGTGAAGCCCCATCCGCGGGATGCAGGCAGCATGCAAAACTCTGCCCCCTCTGGTCTGTGGAAAAACTTTCCCCGTGGAACCGGTCCCTGGTGCCCAAGATTGGGGGGTCACTGCTGTAGGGCAACCTCTCCCCACTTCTCCCCTTAAGCATTCCATAAACAGCTGCCTAATCTGTAAATGTTAGTTCCCTTTGATGCTTCCTGATGTTGTTTGTATAAGACTTCTAACTTTAGTCTGTTAAGAAGGTGGTACCCGACTCAGTAGCGGTAGCTGCGAAAGGGATCTTGGAGTCCTAGCGGACAAGTATGAGCCAGGAGTGTGTGGCAGCTGCCAAAAAAGCCAATCCGTCCTAGGCTGCATTAATAGAGGAATAGAATCAAGATCACGTGAAGTGTTAATACCACTTTATAATGCCTTGGTAAGGCCACACTTGGAATACGGCATCCAGTTTTGGTCACCACAACATAAAAAAAGATGCTGAGACTCTAGAAAGAGTGCAGAGAAGAGCAACAAAGAGGATTAGGGGGCTGGAGGCTAAAACATGAGGAACGGTTGCAGGAATTAGATATGGCTAACCTAGTGAAAAGAAGGACTAGGGGTGATATCTTCCAATCGTTGAGGGGTTGTCCCAGAGAAGAGGGGGCCAACTTATTCTCCAAAGCACCTTAAGGCAGGACAAGAAGCAAGGAATGGAAACTAATCGAGGAGAGAAACAACCTAGAATTAAGTAGAAATTTCCTAACAGTTAGAACAATTAATCAGTGGAACAGCTTGCCACCAGAAGTTGTGAATGCTCCATCACTGGAGGTTTTATTTATTTTATTTTATTTATTTATTTGTCACAACAGTATATGTAAGCATAAGCATGAAATAACTATATGATATATAAGCATATGTATAAGCATTATAAAAAAGCTATACAAATTGGATACAATCAAAGGGGACATTGGGACAGGAACGGTAGGCACGTTGGTGCTCTTATGCACGACCCTTACAGACCTCTTAGGAATGGGGTGAGGTCAATAGTAGATAGTCTTTGGTTAAAGCTTTGGGGATTTTGGGAAGAGACCACAGAGTCAGGTAGTGCATTCCAGGCATTAACAACTCTGTTACTGAAGTCATTTTCTGCCGTCAAGATTGGAGCGGTTCACATTAAGCTTAAATCTATTGTGTGCTCGTGTATTGTTGTGATTGAAGCTGAAGTAGTCTTCAACAGGAAGGACATTGTAGCAGATTATTCTGCGAGTTAAAATCAGGTCATATCGAAGTCGGCGGTGTTCTAAATTTTCTAAATTCAAGATTTCAAGTCTGGTGGCATAAGGTATTTGGTTGTATTCAGAAGAGTGGAGAACTGTTCTTGTAAAATATTTTTGGACACGTTCAATTGTATCGATGTCTGAAATGTGGTGTGGGTTCCAGACAGTCGAGCTGTATTCAAGAATTGGTCTAGCAAATATTTTATATGCTCTGGTTAGTAGTGTAATGTTTCTGGAGAAGAAGCTACGCAGGATTAAGTTTAAAAGGTTTTTAAGAAGAGATTGCACAACCTTTTGTCTGAAAGGATACAGGGTTTCCTGCTGAGCAGGCCTAGAAGACCTCCAGGGGTCCCTTCCAACTCCGTCATTCTGTTAATTGTTCCTAGAACGCTGCCCGTAGTTGACCTCTTTTCTCTTCTCTCTCTGTGATTCCAAGACGCTTTCCCTGGAGGCTCCAGCTCGCATCAAGAATAAGGCTCCTCTTCCGGACTGGCCCCATGAAGGAGAAATTCGTTTTGAAAATGCAGAAATGCGGTATCGCGAGAACCTTCCGCTTGTCCTCAAAAAAGTATGCTTCACCATCAAACCCAAGGAGAAGATCGGAATTGTGGGGAGAACCGGCTCAGGTAAGGCTCGGGTGCTCCAGTTCAGGGGTCTCCCTCCAACCTTGTCAACTTTAAGCAAAGCTGGCTGAGGAATTCTGGGAGTTGAAGTCCACAAGTCTTCAAAAGTTGCCAAGGTTGGAGACCCCTGCGTCTAGCTCAGTGGTTCTCAACCTGTGGGTCGCGACCCCCGTTGGGGGTCGAATGACGATTTGCCAGGGGTCGCCTAAGACCATCAGAAATATGGGAAGTATACTTGCAAGTCGAAGAATCGCGCTCCAATGATTGACTCCACAAGCCAGCTGCAGCCTCTTCAAATCGCTAGCCGAATTCGGCTTCAGGCGCGATGAATTTAAAAAGAGAGAAATCTTTGCTCTGATGTCCCCCTCTCAAGCCAGCTGCAATCACTCCCAATCGCTAGCCTAATCTGGCTTCAGGCGCCATAAACTTAATAGGGGAGGAGTCTCCGCTTTAATGCCTCCGTCCTCAAGGCAATCGCAAGCAGTTCAGATCGCTAGCCAAGACGGCTTCAGGCGCGATCAATTCAAAACGAAAATAATTTTACGGCTGGGGTCGCCACATCATGGGGAATTGTATTAAAGGGGTCGCAGCACTATAAAGGTTGAGAACCACTGGTCTAGCTGCTCCTGTTTAGATGTTTTAAAAGCTCACTGGAGCCACCTTGTGGGGATTAGAAGTAAAAAAACCAAACAAAACCTTCCTAATTTCCAAAGAGGGGAAAAAATTGCAATTATATTTTCTGTGCCAAAATAGGTGTCAGGTGTGCCTCCGTTCAAAACTCAAGAACGAAAAACCCCAACTCCATTTTTGTAGAGAAAGGTACTTTTACTGAGTATGAACTGAATGCAGTATTGAAACACCCCCCCCCCCCCCAGCTCTTCCATTGAGGAATTGTTCTCACTGTCAGAAAATTCCTCTTTATTTCTAGGTTGGATCTTTCTTTAACAAGCTTCTACCTCCTCCTTTGAAACAGCTGCTAAAGGGTTGCTAAGAGAAGGGGTGGAGAATGATCACCCTTTTATGACTTTGGACTTCAACTCCCAGAATTCCTGAGCCAGCCATGCTCAGGAATTCTGGGAGTTGAAGTCCACAAGTCATAAAAGGGCCATCGTTCTCCACCCATGGTGTATAGGCTAATCTTGCATGTTCCTCAATGTGACGGCTAACTACAATCTTCCTTGGTTTCCCCCCCCAGGAAAATCCTCTTTAGGAATGGCACTCTTTCGCTTGGTGGAACTATCAGGGGGCTGCATTAAAATTGATGGAGTGAAAATCAGTGAAATTGGCTTGGCAGATCTTCGGAGCAAGCTTTCGATAATCCCCCAGGAGCCAGTCCTCTTCAGTGGCACTGTGAGGTTGGTATAACAGAAAAATGAGAGGGAGGGAGAGAGAGAGAGAGAAAAAAAAAGGAAGAGAGAGAAAGTGAGGGAGAGGGAGAGAGCAAGAGAAAGGAAGAGAGAAAGCAAGGGAGAGGGAGGGGGAGAGAGAGAAAGAGGGAAATAGAAAGGAAGAGAGAGAGAGAGAAAGCGAGGGAGAGGGAGAGAGAAAGGAAGAGAGACAACGCGAGGGAGGGGGAGGGGGAGAGAGAGGGAAATAGAAAGCAAGAGAGAGAAAGAAAGCAAGGGAGAAGGAGGGAGAGAGAGAGAGAGAGACAAAGGGAGAGAGAGAAAGCGAGGGAGAGGGAGAGATAGAAAGGAAGAGAGAAAGCGAGGGAGAGAGAGAGAGATAGAAAGGAAGAGAGAAAGCGAGGGAGAGGGAAATAGAAAGGAAGAGAGAGAGAAAGCGAGGGAGAGGAAGGGAGGGAGAGAGAGAGAAAGTAAGAGAGAGAAAGGGAGGGAGAGAAAGTGGGGGGGGGAGACAAGGAATTGCTTCTTGTTAGTCATTATGAAAATGAGCTTGCTAGGAAAAATAATTCTGAAACCGGCTTCACAGATCGTGCTAAGCCACAATTTGCTAGACCAGAATAGATTCACTTTATTGACCATTAGCTGTTCTTGTTTACAAACTATACTGCCTGGGTTCATGCAACAGGCTCATAAGCATGTTTCTCAACCTTGGCAACTTTTAAGGTGTGTGCACTTCCATTTCCAGAACTCCCTAGCCAATGTGTGCTTCAGGGTGTGCAATTCCAGTCAAAGTAACTTCATAATTCAACTAACCAATCTGTACTTGCGTCTCCTCCTCCTCCTCCTCCTCCTTGCTGCTCCCTACAAAGATAGAATTGCCCTTGAAGAGTGTTTCGTTTCCACGAATTATATTTTGATGGAAACAGGTATTGATTTGCTATTATATTTTGGCTTCTTTAGATCCAATTTGGATCCTTTCACGCAGTACAGCGAAGAGCAAATCTGGGAGGCTTTGGAAAGGACTCACATGAAAGACTGTGTAAGTAGCAAGGATTGATAGTTAAATTCCTTTCCGTTCCAGTACTCCACTGTTTTATAACTACAAGACCTTGGCCAACTTCTGGGCTATTCAGGGAATACAGGTAGTCCTTGACTTATATGACAATTCATTTACTAACTATCTGAAGTTACAGTGGAGCTGAAAAAAAGTGGCTTAGGACTGGTCCTTGTACTTATGACTTTCAGAGCATCCCCAGGGTCATGTGATTGTGATTTGAGTGTTTGGCAATTGGCAGGCACCGTATTTTTCGGAGTGTAAGACGCACCGGAGTATAAGACGCGCCTTAGTTTTTGGGGAGGAAAATAAGAAAAAAGCTGATTGGCAGGTGGATCGGCCTCCCGGAATACTGTTCCCAGAGGTGAATTTTAGCAACAGGTTCCTTGGTTGCGAGCTCTGTGCCTTGCTTTTTTTTGCTTTTTTTTTCTGCCTCTGAAATCCTCCGAAACAGCTTCAGAAAAAAAGCCTCTGAAGCTCTGTTTGGGGCTTCTTTCCTGAAGCTCTGTTTGGGGGCTTTTTTTACCGAAGTTCTGTTTGGAGGCTTCTTTTTTGAAGCTCTGTTTCTGATGCTTTTTTCAGCCTTTGAAACCTCCGTTTGAGAAGCTGGGTGAGGCTACATTCAAAGTATAAGACACATCCAGATTTTCAACCTCTTTTTTTGGGGGGGGAAAGGTGCGTCTTATACTCCAAAAAATATGGTACTTACAATGGTTTCAGGGTCCCTGGGTCCCCTGACCACAATTTCCAGCCTTTCCAGCCTGTTTCTATAGGCAAAATCAACGGAAGAAGTCAGATTTGCTTAACAACTGCATGATTGGCTTAATTATCATGGGAAAAAGATTGTAAAATAGGCATGACTAGTGGTGAAATCCTCCTCGGATCTCCACTAGTTTGCTGCGCGCGCATGCGTCGTGCGCGCCAAAAGCATGCTGTGCGCGCATGCACAATACACGGCAAACGCACGCTTCATGTGGAAAAAGACTTTACTAGGTAAGTAGAACTGTGTTGTGGGGGAACAGCTATGCTGCGCGATTTAGCTTCTCTACAAAGCAGGATTTCCTGCTTTCTAGCGAAGCTAAACCACGCGGCACAGCTGATCGTTGGAAATACCGGTTGGGACGATCCAGTAGCTTTTTTTAAACTACTGGTTCATCCAAACCTGTAGCTTTTTTTTTTTTACTACTAGTTCGCCTGAGCTGGTAGTTTTTATCACTACTGGTTCGCCTGAACTGGAGCGAATCGGTAGCATTTCACCCCTGGGCTTTTTTTTTTTTTTAAATTTGCATTTATATCCCGCCCTTCTCCGAAGACTCAGGGCGGCTTACACTATGTCAAGCAATAGTCTTCATCCATTTGTATATTATATACAAAGTCAACTTATTGCCCCCAACAATCTGGGTCCTCATTTTACCTACCTTATAAAGGATGGAAGGCTGAGTCAACCTCCTTCCCCTTTTCATCTTCTCCTTCCCTTTCCCCTTCCCCGTCCTCTTCCCCTTTCTCCTTCTCCTCCTCCTCCTCCTCCTTCTTCATCTTCCTTCCTTTCCCTTCCCGTCCTCTTCCCTCCTCCTCCTCCTTTTTTTATTTGCATTTATATCCTGCCCTTCTCCGAAGACTCAGGCCGGCTTACACTATGTCAAGTAATAGTCGTCATCCCTTTGTATATTATATACAAAGTCAACTTATTGCCCCCAACAATCTGGATCCTCATTTTAGCTACCTTATAAAGGATGGAAGGCTGAGTCAACCTCCTTCCCCTTTTCATCTTCTCCTTCCCTTTCCCCTTCCCTGTCCTCTTCCCCTTTCTCCTCCTCCTCCTCCTTCTTCCCCTTCTTCATCTTCATCTTCCCCTTCCCTTTCTTCTTCTCCTCCTCCTCCTCCTCCTCCTCCTCCTCCTCCTCCTCCTCCTCCTCCTCCTCCTCCTCCTCCTCCTCCTTCTCCTTTTTTTTAAATTTGCATTTATATCCCGCCCTTCTCCGAAGACTCAGGGCGGCTTACACTATGTCAAGCAATAGTCTTCATCCATTTGTATATTATATACAAAGTCAACTTATTGCCCCCAACAATCTGGGTCCTCATTTTACCTACCTTATAAAGGATGGAAGGCTGAGTCAATCTTGGGCCTGGTGGGGCTTGAACCTGCAGTAATTGCAAGCAGCTGTGTTAATAACAGACTGTCTTAGCAGTCTGAGCCACCAGAGGCTTGACTCATTTAATGACTGAATCACTTAGCCATGGGAGTTGCAAGTCCCGACTGCGGTCGTACATTGAGGACTATCTGTAATTTCCACAGGTTGGAAGAGGAGGAGGAGGAGGGGACAGAAAGAAGAATCTGTATATTCAAGTTTTCTGGGATAGTTGTTTTTAATTATTATTTTTATTTATTAATATTTATTTATTTATAGTTATTAAATTTTTATCTCTATCTCTACCATCCTATATGGTGATTCTGAGCGTGTATAAGGGGGCTTTGGGCGTCTTATTGTTTTGATTCTTGTTGACTTTCTCCCCTACAAGTAGTCCTTAACTTAAGAACAGTTCGTTTAGTGACTGTTTAGTGTTTAGTGACAGGAGCACTGATAAAAGTGACCAGTGACCATTGTTCACACGTATGACCATTGCAGCATCCCCATAATCACAGTGATCAAAATTCAGGCACTTGGCAACTGGTTCCTATTTATGACGGTCGCAGCGTCCCAGGGTCATGCGATCCCCGTTTGTGACCTCCTGACAAAACAAAATCAAACAGGAAGCCAGATTCACTTAACGCCCGCGTTACTAACGTAACAATTGCAGGGATTCATTTAACAACTGGGGTGAGAAAGGTCGTAAAATGGGCCAATGTTTACTTAACGTTCTGCCTTGTTTAGCAACTGAAATGCTGGGCTCAGTTGTGGTCGTAAGTCGAGGACTACCTGTATTTCCAAGCAATGGACACTTCTTTTAAAAAAGGCCTGGATTGCAAATCCTCAGTGCTGAAACTATTATCAGAATCGCCTTCTAGTGACCTCCCAAGCCAACCATCATGTACACCCTTGACTGAAAAGGCTGATGTAATCTACTTTGGAGATCTCTACGAATCAGCATGTACTGTACGCTGTTCCCACCACTGGTGGAAAGGGTTTTAATCTCTTGGAAGTTCATTTTGTCTTTGGCGCAAGTTCGCAACTGGTGGATTCCAAAAAGACGATGGAGCGTCTGGAAGCATTTAGAGCAGGGCTCTCCAAACCTGGCAACTTTTAAAATCTGTGGACTTCCAACTCCCAGAATTCCTCAGCCAGTCATGTTAGCTGGGGAATTGTGGGAATTGAAGTCCACAAGTCTTAAAGCTGCGAAGTTTGTAGACCTTGGTTTAGAACAGGGGTGCGGAACGATGAGCCTTTTATAGACTTGTGGACTTCTGACTCCCAGAATTCCTGAGCCAGTATGTCTCTGGCTTAGGAATTCTAGGAGTTGAAGTCCGTAAGTCATGAAGGGGCCATGGTTGCCCACCTCTGGTTTAGAACCACACAATTTAACCTTGTTCTGTTGCTTTGTTCTCACTTAGATTTCTCAGCTGCCCATGAAACTTGAATCCGAAGTGATGGAAAATGGGGAAAATTTCTCCGTTGGGGAGAGGCAGTTGCTTTGCATCGCCAGAGCCTTGTTGCGCCGTTGTAAGGTGAGTGATTGAGTAATGGGTTAATTATTGCAGTCAGGTTTGAAACAAAGAATCCAGGTCTTAACTTGTATTCTTGGATGACCAAGATCGATGCAGGACAGCTGAGCAGTTAAGCTTTCATTAGATAAACGAGAGGAACTGATGCCCCCACTCAGCCACTTTTGCATACTTTCAACATTTTAAGCCTTTCGTTTTGTGTTCTACTATCTTTTAGTCATAGTGGAAGAAGCCCAGGGAAAGGGTGGATAGGATAGGATAGGATAGGATAGGATAGGATAGGATAGGATAGGATAGGATAGGATAGGATAGAAAAAATGGATAGGATAGGATAGGATAGGATAGAATAGAGAAAATGGATAGAATAGGATAGGATAGGATAGGATAGGATAGGATAGGATAGGATAGGATAGGATAGGATAGAATAGAATAGAATAGAATAGAATGGATAGAATAGGATAGAATGGAATAGAATAGGATAGAATAGGATAGAATAGAACAGAATAGAATAGAAATGGATAGGATAGGATAGGATAGAATAGAATAGAGAAAATGGATAGAATAGAATAGAATAGAATAGAATAGAATAGAATAGAATAGAATAGAATAGAATAGAATAGAATAGAATAGAATAGAATAGAATAGAGAAAATGGATAGAATAGGATAGAATGGAATAGAATAGAATAGAGAAAATGGATAGGATAGGATAGGATAGGATAGGATAGGATAGGATAGGATAGGATAGGATAGGATAGAATAGAGAAAATGGATAGGATAGGATAGGATAGGATAGGATAGGATAGGATAGAGAAAATGGATAGGATAGGATAGGATAGAATAGAATAGAATAGAATAGAATAGAATAGAATAGAATAGAGAAAATGGATAGGATAGGATAGGATAGGATAGAATAGAATAGAATAGAATAGAATAGAATAGAATAGAATAGAATAGAGAAAATGGATAGGATAGGATAGAATAGAATAGAATAGAATAGAGAAAATGGATAGGCTAGGCTAGGCTAGGCTAATAAATATGGAATGGAATAGATTGGACACGCAAGAAATTTGTCTTGATGCATATGCTCTCAGTGTACATAAAAGAAAAGATACCTTCATCAAGAATTCTAAGGTGCTACACTATGATTGCTGTGTTTTTAATGAGGCTCATGCTGTGTTCCACAGATCTTAATCCTGGATGAAGCGACGGCTGCTATGGACACCGAGACCGACTTACTGATCCAAGAGACCATCCGAGAAGCCTTTGCAAACTGCACCATGCTGACGATCGCTCATCGTCTGCATACGGTTCTGGGCTCTGACCGGATTATGGTACTGATGCAAGGACAGGTGAGCGAGCTGCGAACTTCTTTCGTCTTCTACAAATTACCATAGAAACCGGGAGCCAGGAGACACTCAATGGGTGGCAAAACTCTCCGCTCTCATGAAATTTCTTGCAAGATAATTTGGTTCAATTCATAGTCAGCATTGAGGCAGTCTTCCTTCTCATGTAAACAAGGTCTTAGCCAGGATGTTTCTAAAACGATAAGTTTCCCTAAAATCATTTGGTTGCCACGATATTAAAAAGATGTTGAGACTCTGGCAATAGTGCAGGGAAGGCCAACTAAGATGATTAGTGGGGATTGGAGGCTAAAAATGTGAAAAGCGGTTGCAGGAATTGTGTATGTCTAGTTTAACAAAGAGGACTAAAAGTGACATGACAGCAGTCTTCCAATATTTGAGGGGCTGCCACAAAGAAGAGAAGAGGTGGGGTTTGTTTTATTTATTTATTAATCCAATTTCTATACCGCCCTTCTCCCGAAGGACTCAGGGCGGTTTACAGCCATATTAAAAATACAAAAATACACATAATATAAATAACAAATTTAAAAAACATTTAAAACGAATATATTAATTGGCCAAATTGCTAAAACGGTCAAAGCCGACATAAAACCCTTTAAAATTTAAAAGCTATAATTAAAATACATTTAAAATACATTTAGGCTAGTCCCGCACGATTAAATAATAAAGTTTTAAATTCCTGCTTGAAGGTTCGGAGGTCGGGGAGTTGGCGTAACCCCGGAGGTAACTCGTTCCAAAGAGCCGGTGCTGCCACAGAGAAGGCTCTCCCTCTGGGGGCCGCCAACCGATATTGTTTGGTTGACGGCACCCTGAGCAGGCCCATTCTGTGGGAGCGCACAGGTCGTTGGGAGGCTATCGGTGGCAGAAGTTGGTCTCGTAGATACCCCGGTCCTAAGCCATGGAGCGCTTTGAAGGTGGTCACTAACACCTTGAATTGCACCCAGAAGGCTACCGGCACCCAGTGCAGACCACGCAGGATGGGTGTTATATGGGAGCAACGTGGTGCTCCCTCTATTACCCGCGCAGCCGCATTCTGGACTAACTGGAGCCTCCTGGTGCTCTTCAAGGGGAGCCCCATGTAGAGAGCATTGCAATAGTCCAGGCGAGAGGTAACGAGGGCGTGAGTGACCGTGCGTAAGGAGTCCCGGTCAAGGAAGGAGCGCAACTGGTGAATCAGGCGAACCTGATAAAATGCTCCCCTGGTGACGGCCGTCAGGTGTTCTTCTAAAGACAGCCGATCGTCCAGGAGAACGCCCAAGTTGCGCACCCTTCCCCTGGGGGCCAATACTTCACCCCCAACAGTCAGC
Source organism: Ahaetulla prasina (assembly GCF_028640845.1). Classification (NCBI taxonomy): domain Eukaryota; kingdom Metazoa; phylum Chordata; class Lepidosauria; order Squamata; family Colubridae; genus Ahaetulla; species Ahaetulla prasina. Next base: position 109,065,578 of record NC_080544.1, read on the forward strand.
GAGGGCGAAAGCTGGCTGTACCGGGACGCCGGAACCCACAGCCACTCTGTCTTGGTCGGGTTGAGCTGGAGCCTGTTCCTCCCCATCCAGACCCGCACGGCCTCAAGACACCGGGCCATCACCTCGACAGCCTATTAAGATTGTAAATAGGTTAACCTATTTTCCAAAGCATCTGAGGGTAGAACAAGAAGCAGTGGATGGAAACTAATCAAGGAGAGAAGCAACTTAGAACTAAGGAGAAATTTCCTGACAGTCAGAACAATCAATAAGTGGAACAACTTGCCTGCAGAAGTTGTGAATGCTCCAACACTGGAGGTTTTTAAGAAGAGATTGGACAACCAGTTGACTGAAACGGTGTAGGGTCTCCCACTTGAGTGGAGTGTGTGTGGGGGGGTTGGATTAGAAGACCTTCAAGGTCCCTTCCAATTCTATTATTCTGTTACTCCAACTGATTAATTGTTCTGTCAGGACATTTCTCCTTAGTTCTAGGTTGCTTCTTTCCTCAATTAGTTTCCATCCATTGCTTCTTGTCCTGCCTTCAGGTGCTTTGGAGGATAGGTTGACCCCCCCCCCCTTGTTTCTTCTTTGTGGCAGCCCCCGAGATATGGAAAGACTGCTATCGCGTCACCCCTAAAGGAACTCTAATCCTTTATCTAAAATAAAGGAATAGGAGATCTTTGGGTCTGCTTTTCAACGGTGATGCTACAGTTAGTCTAGACCAGGGGTCTCCAACCTTGGTCCCTTTAAGACTTGTGGACTTCAACTCCCAGAGTCTCTCAGCCAACAAAGCTGGCTGAGGAACTCTGGGAGTTGAAGTCCACAAGTCTTAAAGGGACCAAGGTTGGAGACCCCTGGTCTAGACTTACAACAGTTCATTTAGTGGCTGTTACAACGGCGCTGAAAAAAGTGACTTATGACCAATTTTCACATTTACGACCGTTGCAGCATTCCCCATGGGCACATGATCAAAATTCAGACAACCGACTCACATTTATGAAGGTTTTAGTGTTCTGGGGTCATGCGATCAACTTTTGCGACCTTCTGACAAGCCAAGTCAATAAAGAAGCCAGATTCACAACGGTGGCAAGAAAGGTCGTGAAGACTCTTAATAAATGTCTCACTTAGCGACGTAAATTTGGGGCTCAATTGTGGCCGCAAGCCAAGGGCTACCCGAATTTACTCCTACAGGGTATTGCATTTCATATTTCCTCTTCCATTTGTTTCAGGTGATGGAATTTGATACTCCGGCTGCTCTTCTCTCCAATGACAGTTCCCGTTTCTACGCCATGTTCGCTGCTGCAGAAAACAAGGTTGCTGTAAAGGGCTAAAATTCAGGGCAAAGTCACTTTAATATGGAGCGTAATCCTTCTCTGCCTGTGGCAGGGACGTTCCTCCCTCCATTTTCATGTCTTTCAAGCAGGTTGTCTTTTCCACCTTTTAATATATATTTTTTTTAGGATTGTGAGTCAGGATTGAGTTCTTTTTTTTTTTTTTTTTGAAAAAAAAAAAAGCACTATAAGGAAGATTTTTCATAGTTTTTATTATGGTATTTATTTCGTATTCTTCTTACTAATTTTTTTGCTATTAAATGCACTCTACGAGATGGCTCAGGGAGCCACGTTATAAATGTATCCAGAGGCCTATATTGAAGCTTTATACATGTAGCTATATCTATACAGAATTCTGTACATAGCCTATATTTACAGTGGAAATGTAAGCTCTTTATTTTATATTAAAATGAGCGCTGTGGTTAATACCAGTGCATATTCTTTTCTATCCTAATTTTTTTTTTGGTACCGTTTTAAGTGGGGTTGGGAACTTGGCTTGGGCCAGGTTGCACTGGACTCTCCCTGGTGCTGTTTCCCTCCCACCTACGAACTTCTGGGCGGAAATGAAAGTTTTGTGTAACTCTCCCTCCCTCTCCCATTTTCATCATTCCTGCGCAAGGCATGTGGGCCCCCGACAAGACAGCAGTCAAGATCCTTGACAACTGTTAGATAGGAGCCACGGTTTCTCACGGTACTGTGCCCTGGAGGGGTTTAACATTCCCTTCACTTGGGGTGATTTCGTTAGCAAATACTTAACTGTAGCAGGAAGTGAAGGGCCATCACAAAACTCAGGTACCTTTGAGCCCAGTGCATTCACCTGGGTACACGCAATGACACTGTCCGTTGGCTGGCTGTTATTTCATCCAACGCGGTCAAGCCATTCCCATTTTGCTAAGCAAAAGCACCTCTCCAAAGTGTACGGCAGGGATCTCCAAAGTGGGCAACTTTTCAGACTTGTGGACTTCAACTCCCAGAATTCCTCAGCCAGCCATATTGGCTGGGGAACTCTGGGAGTTAAAAGTCCACAGATCTTTCGCAGATCTCTCCCCCCCCTGGCATTATTCCCAAGCTGTAGCAGCTAAATCTTTTTTTTTTAGACTGGACCCTGCTATTTCTTCCTATGGCGTTTCTCTGCCGAGATGCAGACTTTTGAGATATTAGCGTTTATTTTGGAAAGTTCTCCGAACACTTTGATATTTTTTTAAATCGTCATTCATTCACCCGACTGTATGTGCACAAAATTTTGCTCTTGCATACTCGTTAATGGAATTATTACATCCTCAGCATCTCGCAGCTTTTAGCAGGCACCTGATCAGGTTTTGACACTGGTGTAGGAAATTTCATTTTCTAATTGTAAAGAGGCCTACCTCAGATTGCTGGTCCTGTGTTGTACGTTACCATGGTTACTGTACACCATTCTGTGTTGTATGGGACCGGTAGCCCAGACGGGTATGGTCAGTCTTGTAATAGCTGTTTCGATCGGTCAGCAGTGCATGTTTGTTGGTTTTTGTCCAGCTGGACATTTTATAGCCTTAGCATGTTTGCAAATTGTCGTGTCGAGACAGACATCTGCAGAAGTGAATAAAAATTATTTTGGTTTTTGTAAAAACGTGTGTGCCCTTTCATTGTGGAGCAGTGTTGAGTTTCCTCCCACGAAGCAGCTGGGATGAGCTGGGTACTCTTGCTATTTAATCAGCCATCATTTAGAAATCCATGACTGAATCCAGTTAAGCTGAATAGCTTATTTTGTTTTATTTAGCATGCTGTGTTGCAGTTTACTAAAGAAGCTTCATGCTTATTGCACATGAAAATTGAACCTGGCCTTCAAGGTACATTCAATAATCCATATGGATTAATTTATTATTTGTTTTTTTAAAAAAATATTTATTGAATTTTCCAACATTTAAAACATAAAAACACAAGACACAAATTTACACTTATAACAGCTTTTCCATGTCGGTATCTATAGCTTTTGTAACAGTCATATTTACATAAATTTTACTTCTATGTATCACTATCCTAAGTTATATCCTTAAATAAGGTTATAGTTACATCTTTTCACAAATTGTTATCATATATTTCTTATAAATTTTACAATTTATATGTTATACTTTTACATCTTATACCTTAAAATTTTACCTTTACTCTCAAGCCAGGAATACCATCTATTCCAGATTTGATAGTGCTTGGTTTCTTCCCTCTCCTTCATTTCCATAGACAGTCTATCCATCTCTGCATATTCATAAATTTTCCTTATTATAATTTAGTCTGGAGGTGCATCTGTTTGTTTCCAATTGTGTGCTAGAACGATTCTATTTGCGGTTAAAAAATGTAATGTTAAATATTGTAATTCTTTCCCCATTTTCCCATCAAAAATACCCAGGAGAAACAGTTCCGGCCTCAACTCTATCCTCTGTTCGGTTATCTCTTCCAGCCACTTTCTTATCTTACACCAGTATTTTTTAATCTTGGGGTAGCTCCACCACATGTGATAGGACGTTCCCTGCTTATAGCCACATCTCCAGCACTCCAGCGATTGGTTTGAGAACATCTTGGCCAGTCTGGCTGGTGGTAAATGCCACCGACAAAACATTTTATAGAGGTTCTTCTTATAAGCAGCTGACATCGTTAGTTTGAAGTTTCTTTCCCATAATTTATCCCATTGATCTAATTGAATAGTATGTCCAAAATTTCTCACCCAACTGATCATTGTCTCTTTCACATTTTCTTCTTCCATTTTAAATCTTAATCAAAAATTATACATTTTGGTAATCATTTTCTCCCCTTTTCCTAATAGTATTTTGCCAAGTTCCAGTTGTTCTCCATAAATGCCGTATTGTTCCCAATCTTTTTTATATTTTGTTCTAATTTGCACGTAAGGCCACCAATCAATTTTTATTCCTTGATTTTTTTAGATCTTGCTCCAATTTTAGTTTTCCTTGTTCATCTAGTAATTCCAAATACCTTACCGCTTTATTTATGTCTAATGCATTTGGATAAATTATTGCCTCCATTGTTGAAATGCAAATTGGAACTTTCATATAGTGGTTTCTTTTAATTTTATCCCAAATATTTATCAAGGCATTTCACACTAGATGTCTCTGAAAGTATGTATGAATTTTATTCTTTCCTTCCCACAGAAACGCGTTGCCATCCCAATTGAAGATCGTAGCCCTCTAGAGTTAATACCCTCTTGTTATTTAATTGGACCCAGTCTTTAAGCCATGTTGCTGCCGCCGCTTGATAGTATAATTCCCAGTCTGGGAGGCCAAAGCCTCCTTTGGTTCTAGAGTCCAGTAAAAGTTTAAGTTTTATTCGGGCTTTTTTCTCCAGCCAAATGAATTTACCTATTATTTTATTTAATTGTTCAAAGAATGTTTTCCCCAATCTTATTTGTATTGTTTGGAAGAGATATAACAATTTGGGCAATACGTTCATTTTTATTGTGGCGATTCTACCAATTAAGGATATTTGTAATTTTGCCCAATTGTTTAAATCTTTTTGTATCTGCTGTACCAATTTATCATAATTGTCCTCTTTTATTGTTGAGCATTTAGCCGTTAACCAAATTCCCAGATACTTCACTTTTTTAACAATTTGAATCCCCATTTTCTCTTCCAATTCCTCATTTTGCATTTTTGTAAGATTCTTAGTCAGAATTTTAGTTTTCCTTGTTCATCTAGTAATTCCAAATACCTTACCGCTTTATTTATGTCTAATGCATTTGGATAAATTATTGCCTCCATTGTTGAAATGCAAATTGGAACTTTCATATAGTGGTTTCTTTTAATTTTATCCCAAATATTTATCAAGGCATTTCACACTAGATGTCTCTGAAAGTATGTATGAATTTTATTCTTTCCTTCCCACAGAAACGCGTTGCCATCCCAATTGAAGATCGTAGCCCTCTAGAGTTAATACCCTCTTGTTATTTAATTGGACCCAGTCTTTAAGCCATGTTGCTTGATAGTATAATTCCCAGTCTGGGAGGCCAAAGCCTCCTTTGGTTCTAGAGTCCAGTAAAAGTTTAAGTTTTATTCGGGCTTTTTTCTCCAGCCAAATGAATTTACCTATTATTTTATTTAATTGTTCAAAGAATGTTTTCCCCGATCTTATTTGTATTGTTTGGAAGAGATATAACAATTTGGGCAATACCCAAATTTTTATTTTTATTGCGGTGATTCTACCAATTAAGGATATTTGTAATTTTGCCCAATTGTTTAAATCTTTTTGTATCTGCTGTACCAATTTATCATAATTGTCCTCTTTTATTGTTGAGCATTTAGCCGTTAACCAAATTCCCAGATACTTCACTTTTTTAACAATTTGAATCCCCATTTTCTCTTCCAATTCCTCATTTTGCATTTTTGTAAGATTCTTAGTCAGAATTTTAGTTTTTTTTTAAATTTATTTTGAGCCCGGCCACTTTACCAAATTCTTCAATTTCATGCACCAGGGTGGATCCTGGCTCCAAAGGGTCTTCCATAATAAAAGCCAGATCATCTGCGAAAGCTTGAACCGTATATTCTTCCTGTTTGATTTTTAATCCTTTTATTGTTCGGTTTTGTCTTATTTGTATCAGTAATATCTCCAATAATAATATGAAAAAAAGGGGGGACAAGGTACATCCCTTTCTTACCCCTTCAGTTATACTAATCTCTGTTTTTTCCCATTTATAATTATTTACGCCAATTGCTTCGGATAGATTGTTCTGATCATACCCGTACATTTCCCCCCAAAGTTCATAATTTCTAATTGATTAATAAGTTGCAATTTAACTTAGAGAAAAAAGTATACTGTCTTTTTTGTGGATTTAATTCTCTCCAGATATCTTTTACGTTCAACTCTTGCATCATATCAAAAAAGGTAGTTGATAGTGCTTTCCTCTTCTTATCCACCCCCCTCCGATGTATAGTCTTTTTTTGGATCTATGACCGCATTAAAATCTCCCAATAAGCAAATATTTTCTGGTTCCAATTCTACTATTTTTCTATGTAATTTATAATAAAATTCCCCCTGGTTAGTATTCGGTGGCTGCCAATAAAATCTGTTTTTGTCTTACTATTATTTCAATTAATAAAATACTCCATCTTCTCTATAAATTTGTCTCGGTTGTAGCCAATCTTTTATATATACTACTACTATGTTGTCCTGTAAATTTCATCCCTGATGGTTTTTTTTGTAAAACGTACATGCACTTCTTGTGGTACCTTACGTCGCTGCGCATAGTTAGTGTGCACTCTGTATAACTCATCGATGCCATTCTGCATTTCCGATTTGTTCATCCGCAAATTATCAACCAACAAGTCTGTCATAACATTCATAAGATGATCTTTATGTTCTGTTATGTTTTGGAATCTTAGAACGCAGATTTATCTAATTCAAGGTGTCTTATTGCCTCTTCGAGCTCTCGGTTTGCTGCCATCAATCTTTTTTCCGTATCATGAAATTTCTTCTCAGTTTGCTCTGTTCTTACCTCCACTGACTTTATTCTCTGTTCGTTTTTAGCCATTGTCTCTTGTATTTCTCCCATTCTATCATCTAATTTCCTTATATCCTCTTTTACTTCTCCCATGTCATTCTTCAATTCCTCATGGTTCTTTCCGATTGACTCTTGTGTTTTCAAGATCACCTCCTGAATCATGTTCAATGTCGGCTGCATAGTTTGCAAATTCATTGAGGATCCTGCTTTCTCACCTCCCGACATATCTCCTATTAGTTTCTGTCCTGCTGGAGAAGATATGTCATCTGTGTGTCAGCTTTTCTTTGCGGTTTTAATAATTGTCGCGGTACTTGTCATATCTAGGCTCTTGAACTTCCTCCACAATACCATAAAGTGCCTATTCTTTCTGTCCTCAGGGAACTGTCTTCTAATAAAAATTCCTTCTATTCTATACACTTATCATATAACTGCTATTATCAAATAAATCTTGCCCTTATATTAATATTCCCCCAATAGTTTAGGCGTTAATCTCCAAAACGTTATTTATTAAGTTAGTTAACAATCAAATTCTACAATTGATTCTACCGTTCTAATTATCAATTCCACTCTTAAGTTCATTTAGCAATACACAAGCAAAATAACATATAATTAAGAGATGTATAGTCAAAGTATAATTATTTATATAAAACTAAGTTTATATATCAAAATCAGTCCAATAATTCCTTCTACTCAATATATAAGTTTATCTATAAAATATATAAAATATAGAATATATATATATTATAAGTAAGATAAATGGTAAATAGTAGCTATAAATGTCCACAGTAATAGATATTAATAAATGGTCGATATACACAGCTGGCCACTGATCTTTCCAATCCAAGCTCTTTCACCAATTTTAAAGAAGTCCTCCTTCTTTGGTCTCGCTATACCGTCTGCATCGCCTCTGCTCTCCAAGTCCAAAATCCAATATGTCAGCTCCTTCTAATCCGCACAGTCATTGCCACTTCTCTTCATTCTCCAAGCCTTAGCATTCCAATCTATTAGTCCACAGTCACTAATCACTCAGTTCCAATCACCACCGATTCAAGTTTGATATTTAATACAATTTTCCAACACTCTTCTCATTCAAATCGTCCAATCTCTTTCCCTCTTCTTTCTGCCGTCTTCACGATACTCCTTTCCCACTGCCAAGGCGCCGCCTTGCGGAGACTCACTTGTCACTCAGCTTGTCAATTCCACCAATTTAGGGAAGAGACCCTAAGTATCTCACTTTGTCCTGTCACTGTCCACCGATACTTCTCGCTGCTTCTCACTCTTTTCTTCTTTCACTAATCAGTCAGGCCATCACGCCGCCGGACCTGACCATTACAGCTGGTCTCTTTCACGCCGAATTCAAGGGGTTCCTCCTTCCGCAACGGGGGATCGCTCTTCTCCCTGTAACCCCTAGGGTATCCCTTCTACGATGCCGACCCCTCCAGGGTCAGATCTTGCCTGTCAGCTTCCAGACATGAAAAATCGGTCCGAATGAACGGAGCCCATTCTCCTGAACCGCGCCACCATGATGTCACCCCGGAAGTGGGCCGGATAGCTCAGGCTGGTAAGGCCTGTTATTAAGAACACAAAGCCTGCAATTACTGCAGGTTCAAGCCCGGCCCAAGGTTCACTCAACCTTCCATCCTTTATAAGGTAGGTAAAATGAGGACCCAGATTGTTGGGGGGGCAATAAGTTGACTTTGTAAAAATATACAAATAGAATGAGACTATTGCCTTATACACTGTAAGCCGCCCTGAGTCTTCGGAGAAGGGCGGGGTATAAATGTAAACAAAAACAAACAAACAAACAAAAAAGTCCCTATTTAATTGTTTTTTAAAGAGTGATTTTAAAAAACACAAAAAGAATAAAGTGCAAAAATAAAAATGCGTACATTAACAAAAAAAAAAGGGGGGGAAACAGATTTACTAAGTCCTTGGTTAAATGACCCATGGTTTAAGATGGACATTTAAACCCATCTGAAATGTTACCATCATCTAGTTACTCTTAACATTTCTTTCCATTGTTCAAATAAAATCTTGCTACACGTAGATTAAACCCATCCTTCTGTATCCTGCAATCTGGGAAGTGATCCTCTCCTGCTTTCCTGCGATACCCATCAAGACATTTGTAACCTAAAAACGGTACTTCCCTTTTTTGCATACAACTGTTTATACTATACAGGTAGACCTCAATTTAGGGCCATCATTGAGCCTAGAATTAAGTCGTACCAGCCTTAGTAAGGCCACACCTTGAATACTGCATCGAGTTTTGGTCACCACACTACAAAGAAAGATGTTGGGATATTGGAAAAAGTGCAAGATCATTAACTAAAAGGCTTAAAGGCCTGGAGACTAAAACGTACAAGGAACGGATGCAGGATTTCGCTTTGGCTGGTCTAGAGAAAAGGACTAGTGGGGGACATGACAGCAGTATTTCAGTATTTGAGAGGCTGCCACAGAGAAGGGGGGGTTGTCAACCTTTTCTCCAAAGCACCTAAAAGCAGGACAAGAAGCAACGGATGGAAACTGATCAAGGAGAAAACCAATGTGGAATTAAGGAGAAACTTCAGAACAGTGAGAACGAATGCCCAGTGGAACGGAAGTTGCCTTCAGAAGTTGTGGGTGCTTCATCACTGGAGGCTTCTCTGAAATGGTATAGGGTCTCCTGCTTGAGCATGGGGATGGACTAGAAGACCTCCAAGGTCCCTTCCATATGTATGTATGCATGAGCGGTGAAATCCGGCCAGATCTATCCGGCTTGCGCGAACCGTAGCGCTGGTGGCGGGTGGGCATTACGTCCTGTTTTTGACTTTCTGCGCATGTGCAGGCGGCTCTGTACATGCACAGAAGAGGCGCGCACGCACATAGCACACGCACACACCTATTCCTGAACCAGTAGCAAAGGTAAGTGAATTTCACCGCTTGTATATATGTATGTATTGTATATATGTATAGGTTGTCCTTACGTTTTCTACATGCAAAGTGTGTATTTGTTTATTTAAATTACAATGGATTAGAAAACGTACATGATGCATGGAGTTTCTTATACTGTGGTGGTTCAGTCTCTTCGCAACCCCATGGACCATAGCACTCCAGCCCCTCCCCCTCATGTCTTGCACCGTCTCCCAGAGTTTGCCCAAATTCACGTTCATGCCACCGATGACACCATTTAAAAGCATCTCCTACTCTGCCATCCCCTTCTCCTTCTTCCTTCCGTCTTTTCCAACATCGGAAAGAACCTTGGAAAGGAGCCCTCCCTTCTCATTTGGTGGCCACAATATTTGCGCTTCCGTTTCAGGATCTGTCCTTCCAAAGAACAGTCTGATCACATGACCACCCTGGGACAGGCAGCTGATTTTTGGATCACGTGACCATAGGGTTGCTACAATGGTCATAAGTATGAAAAACAGTCACAAGTCACTTTTTTCAGTGCCGCTGTAAGTTCAAAGACCACTCAACAAACTGTTGAAAGTTGGGAGATATCTCTCTAGACCAGGGGTCTCCAACCTTGGTCCCTTTAAGACTTGTGGACTTCAACTCCCAGAGTCCCTCAGTCAGCAAAGCTGACTGAGGAACTCTGGGAGCTGAAGTCCACAAAATACAAGAGAAGAGCTGCTAGAAAACTTCAACGCCTGGAATGCTCTACCCCAGGGGTCTCCAACCTTGGTCCTTTTAAGACTTGTGGACTTCAACTCCCAGAGTCCCTCAGCCAGCAAAGCTGAGGAACTCTGCGAGTTGAAGTCCACAAGTCTTAAAGGGATCAAGGTTGGAGACCCCTGCTCTAGACTTCAATGCTTGGGGAATTCTGAGATTTGAAGTTCTCAAGGTTGAGAAGCACTGCAGTGGGATTCACTCCATCACGTTCACGGCCTGTCTTAAAAACACCGGAAGTTTTTTTAAGGAGAGAACGTACAACCCGAGATGGGACAGGTAATCCTAAACTAACGACCACAGCTGAGCCCAAAATTTACGTGGCCGAGACATTAAAAAACCCTGTTTTACGACTTTTTTCACCACATTTGCTAAGTGAATTATTGCAGTTGTTAACCTTAGTCCAGGGGTCTGCAAACTTGGCTCTTTTAAAATTTTGCTGGCTGAGGAATTCTGGGAGTTGAAGTCCACAAGTCTTAAAAGAGCCAAGTTTGCAGACCCCTGGCCTAGACATTGGTATTTGAACATAGATCTTTTAGCATTTATATTTTATTGAGTTTTACTAGTTTTAGTACAGTTTTACTCTGGGAGTTTTTTATTTTTATTTATTTATTTTATTTATTTGATTTTTATACCACCCTTCTCCCGAAGGACTCAGGGCGGTGTACAGGCAGAATAAAACAAACAATACAAAATACAATTTAAAATGCAATTTAAAAAACTTATTTAAATTAGCCTGAAAATTTAAAAATTTACCATAACCCCATTTAAAATTAATAAAATTTGACATTTAATATCAGTTTCCCCTGCACCTGGATGAAACCGTCTATCTAGACCCGTTCCAGTCCGGTTTCCGGCCCGGTTACAGCACAGAGACGGCTTTGGTCGCGTTGGTGGATGATCTCTGGAGGGCCAGGGATAGGGGTTGTTCCTCTGCCCTGGTCCTATTAGACCTCTCAGCGGCTTTCGATACCATCGACCATGGTATCCTGCTGCGCCGGCTGGAGGGATTGGGAGTGGGAGGCACCGTTTATCGGTGGTTCTCCTCCTATCTCTCCGACCGGGCGCAGTCGGTGTTGACAGGGGCAGAGGTCACCCCGAGGCGCCTCACTTGTGGGGTGCCGCGGGGTCGATCCTCTCGCCCCTTCTGTTTAACATCTACATGAAGCCGCTGGGTGAGATCATCAGTGGTTTCGGCGTGAGGTATCAGCTGTATGCGGATGACACCCAGCTGTACCTTTCCACGCGGACCACCCCAACGGCTATCAAGTGCTGTCCCGTGTCTGGAGGCTGTACGGGTCTGGATGGGGAGAAACAGGCTCAAGCTCAATCCTCCAAGACAGAGTGGCTGTGGATGCCGCATCCCGCACAGTCAGCTAACCGCGGCTGACCATCGGTGGCGAGTCATTGGCCCCGATGGAGGGGTGCGCAACTTAGGCGCCCTCCTGGATGAACGGCTGTCTTTGGAAGATCATTTGACGGCCGCCTCCAGGAGAGCGTTTACCAGGTTCGCCTGGTGCGCCAGTTGCGCCTTTCTGGACCGGGATGCCCTGTGCACAGTCACCCACGCACTCGTGACGCCCCGCCTGGATTACTGCAATGCTCTCTACATGGGGCTCCCCTTGAAGGGCATCCGAGGCTGCAGTTAGTCCAGAATGCGGCTGCGGGTGATAGAGGGAGCCTCGTGGCTCCCGTGATAACACCCATCCTGCGCAGACTGCACTGGCTGCCTGTGGCCTCCCGGGTGCGCTTCAAGGTTTTGGTGACCACCTTTAAAGCGCACCATGGCATAGGGCCGGGTTATCTACGGGACCGCCTGCTGCTACCGAATACCTCTCACCGACCCGTGCGCTCTCACAGAGAGGGACTCCTCAGGGTGCCGTCAGCGAGGCAATGTCGTCTGGCGGCGCCCAGGAAGGGCCTTCTCTGTGGGGCTCCCACCCTCTGGAATGAACTGCCCCAGGACTTCGTCAGCTTCCGGACCTTCGGACCTTCCGCCGCGAGCTTAAAACATATCTATTTAATTGCGCAGGACTGAGTTAGATTTTAGTTTATGGGTTTTATCTTGGGTTTTAATTTTTATATTTTTAATTAAGGCTTTTGAATAAGTTTTTTAATTGTTTTTAGAATTGTATTTATTGTATTTCTTGCTTTTAAATGCCTGTAAACCGCCCTGAGTCCTTTGGGAGATAGGGCGGTATATAAATATAAACAATAAATAAATAAATAAATAAATTTAAAATTCAATTCAAGCCAGCCCCGCGCGGATAAAAAGGTGTGTCTTCAGTTCGCGGCGGAAAGTCCGAAGGTCAGGTATTTGGCGTAAACCCGGGGGAAGATCGTTCCAGAGTGTGGGAGCCCCCCCAGAGAAGGCCCTTCCCCTGGGGGCCGCCAGCCGACATTGTTTGGCGGACGGCACCCTGAGAAGTCCCTCTCTGTGAGAGCGTACGGGTCGGTGGGAGGCGTGTGGTAACAGCAGGCGGTCCCGTAAGTACCCAGGCCCTAAGCCACAAGTTGAAGTCCACAAGTCTTTAAAGAGCCAAGTTTGCAGACCTCTGCCTTAGTCACATAGCCATTAAGTGGATCTGCTTTCCCCATTGACTACCTGTCAGAAGGTCGCAAAAGGACGCTGAAAACCATCATAAGCGTGAGTCGGTTGTCGAGCATCCCAATGTCAATCCCATGACCATGGGGATTGTGCCAGAGTCATAAGTGTGGAACAGGGCCACATCACTTTTTTTTTTTGGTAACTTCAGTCACTAAAGTGTCGTAAGTCGAGGACTACCTGTACAGAATCTCCTGCCTGCGCAGGGGGTTGGACTAGAACAGGGGGTCTCCAACCTTGGCAACTTTTTCTCTTAATCGCTTAAAGTGGAGAAACTGCAGAGGAAGGGATTACAAGAGAGTAAGCAAAGCTGGCTGAGGAACTCTGGGAGTTGAACAGGGGTCTCCAACCTTGGCAACTTTGAAGACTTGTGGACTTCAACTCCCAGAATTCCTCAGCCAACTTTGCTTACTCTCTTATAATCCCTTCCTCTGCAATCTCTCCACTTTGGTGGGTAAGAAAAAAAGAAACAAGACACGGCTGGCTGAGGAACTCTGGGAGTTGAAGTCCACAAGTCTTCAAGGGGCCAACGTTGGAGACCCCTGGACTAGATGACCTCCAAGATCCCTTCCAAAAACTCCTGGCAGACCCTGTTGAAAGAAAGCAGCCTCCTTCCATCCCACCCTGCTTCTCTTTCTGCAGACCATGCGATTCCCTCCAGAGGGGGGATCTCCTGGCCAGATCCAAAGAGGGATCAATAAACTATAAACAAACAAACAAACAAACAAACCACATCGAAAGAGGGATCAATAAACTATAAATAAATAAATAAATAAACCACATCGAAAGAGGGATCAATAAACTATAAATAAATAAATAAATAAATAATAAATAAACTACATCCAAAGAGGGATCAATAAATATAAATAAATAAATAATAAATAAATAAACCACATTGAAAGAGGGTTCAATAAACTATAAATAAATAAATAAATAAATAATAAATAAATAAACCACATTGAAAGAGGGCTCAATAAACTATAAATAAATAAATAATAAATAAATAAACCACATTGAAAGAGGGCTCAATAAACTATAAAATAAATAAATAAATAAACCACATCGAAAGAGGGATCAATAAACTATAAATAAATAAATAAATAAAAAATAAATAAACCACATCGAAAGAGGGATCAATAAACTATAAATAAATAAATAAATAAATAAACCACATCGAAAGAGGGATCAATAAACTATAAATAAATAAATAAATAAATAAACCACATCGAAAGAGGGATCAATAAACTATAAATAAAGAAATAATAAATAAACCACATCGAAAGAGGGATCAATAAATATAAATAATAATAATAATAAATAATAAACCACATCGAAAGAGGGATCAATAAACTATAAATAATAATAATAATAAATTAAACCACATCGAAAGAGGGATCAATAAATATAAATAATAAATAATAAATAAATAAACCACATTGAAAGAGGGTTCAATAAACTATAAATAATAATAATAAATAATAAATAAATAAACCACATTGAAAGAGGGCTCAATAAACTATAAATAATAAATAATAAATAAATAAACCACATTGAAAGAGGGTTCAATAAACTATAAATAATAATAAATAAACCACATCGAAAGAGGATCAATAAACTATAAATAATAATAAATAAAATAAATAAACCACATCGAAGAGGGATCAATAAACTATAAATAAATAAAAATAATAAATAAACCACATCGAAAGAGGGATCAATAAACTATAAATAATAATAATAAATAAACCACATCGAAAGAGGGATCAATAAACTATAAATAAATAAATAAATAAATAAATAATAAACCACATCGAAAGAGGGATCAATAAACTATAAATAAATAAATAAATAAATAAATAATAAACCACATCGAAAGAGGGATCAATAAACTATAAATAATAATAATAATAAATAAACCACATCGAAAGAGGGATCAATAAACTATAAATAAATAAATAAATAAATAAAAAATAAATAAATAAACCACATCGAAAGAGGGATCAATAAACTATAAACAAACAAACAATCTATAAATAAACCACAGCCTCCCAGCACGATGCGCTCCCGCCTGTCTCCCCGCCATCATCCCGAGGCCGGGCTGGGGGGCGACGGGATCCATAAAGCTCGAGGCTCCCGTCCAACGGCCGGCTGGGCAAGGCGGGCGTCGAAAGGCCGCTCCGGCCTCCTCGCGCGCCGCTCTCGGGCGCCGCCCAGCGCCGCCGCCGCCTCCCTTTCCTCCTCCTCCTCCGCCAGCCGCACGCAGCGCTTCGCCCCGCTCGGGGCAGGCAGGCAGGCAGGCCGGCCGGCTGGGCCTCGCCTCTTCCTGGCGCCGGCGAGCGGCTTCCCGGGCGGCCTGGGTGAGTCGTCGTCGGCCGCCGCCGCCGGGCCTCCCGCGCCCGCCCATGGATTTTACTTAGGCCTCATGGCGGCCCCCGAGACTCTCCCGGACGTGGCCTCGGCCTCCAGCGCCTCGCTCTTCCGCCTCCGCCACCTCCGCCTCGGGCTGGACCTGCGGCCTGAGGCCCGCGCCTTGGCCGGCTGCCTGGTGCTGGAGTTGTGCGCCCGGCCGGCGCCCGGCGGGGCCCAACCAGAAGCGGCCGAGGAGGAGGAAGAAGAGCGGCGGCCCCGCCGACCTCGCGTCCTGGTCTTGGACACCCACCCGGCCCTTCGGGTGGCCTCCGTGGCTTTCCGGCCTTGCCCCGCCGGCGAGGCCCGCTGCGGCTTCGTCTTCTCCAGCGGCGCGGAAAGCGAGCCTCCGGGCCGGGCCGGCCTTCTTCTGCCGCCGCCGCCGGCCCGCCCGTCCTCCTCCTCCTCGGCTCCGGCGGGCCACCCGCACCCGCATTGCCTCCTCAGCACCGCCAGCGCACTTTCGGCCTTCGGGCAACCGCCGCCGCCGCCCGAAGGGGACCGGCCGGGTTTAGCCGCCTCCCCGGAGTCCCTGAGGGACCCTCCGGCTGGAATAGCCCCGCCGCCGTGGGGCGAGCAGCCTCCGCCGGCCGGGCCTTGGGCCTGCGCCCCGCTGGAGAGCGCCGAGGCTCCCGCGCCGCCCTTGCCCGCTTTCCCCCGCTCGGCGCCCGCCCCGTGCCCGCTCTTCTTCCGCGTGGATCCCTTCACCGACTACGGCTCGGCGCTCAGCGTCTCCCTGCCGGCTTCGCTGGAGCCTCAGCGGCCCTTCCAGATCATCGTCCGCTACACCACCGTGGATGCCCCCGCGGTAAGTGGGGAGCCTTTCAGCCGAGGACCGAGCGGGGCCTTTCAAGGACTTAGAGACGCTCAGGGTGGGCGGTGGGTCCCCCCCCCCAAAAGCCCTTGAAAGGCTCCCCGAAAGGCAGAGCGGTCAAATGGTTTAGAAAAGGAGGATATGAGGGGTGGTCGTGAATAGAATGGAATGGAATTCTTCATTGGCCAAGCGGGATTGGGGGCATCTGCTCTCAGTGGACATAAAGAAAACAATAAAATATATTTGTCAAGAATCATAAAATTCAACACTTAGTGATAATGTAGAGTAGAATAGAATAGAATAGAATAGAATAGAATTCTTTATTGGCCAAGTGTGATTGGACACACAAGGAATTTGTCTTGGGTGCATATGCTCGCAGGGTACATAAAGAAAAAATAAAATATATTTGTCAAGAATCATAAGATACAACAGTTAGTGATAATAGACTAGACTAGACTAGACTAGAGAATTGAATTGAATTGAATTGAATTCTTTATTGGCCAAGTGTGATTGGACACACAAGGAATTTGTCTTGGGTGCATATGCTCTCAGTGTACATAAAGAAAAAATAAAATACATTTGTCAAGAATCATAAGATACAACACTTAGTGATAATGTAGAGTAGAGTAGAGTAGAATAGAATAGAATAGAATTCTTTATTGGCCAAGTGTGATTGGACACACAAGGAATTTGTCTTGGGTGCATATGCTTGCAGGGTACATAAAGAAAAAATAAAATATATTTGTCAAGAATCATAAGATACAACAGTTAGTGATAATAGAACAGACTAGACTAGACTAGAGAATTGAATTGAATTGAATTGAATTCTTTATTGGCCAAGTGATTGGACACACAAGGAATTTGTCTTGGGTGCATATGCTCTCAGTGTACATAAATATATATATATATATATTTGTTAAGAATCATAAGACAACACTTAGTAATAATGTAGAATAGAATAGAATAGAATAGAATAGAATAGAATAGAATAGAATAGAATAGAATAGAATCCTTTATTGGCTAAGTGTGATTGGACACACAAGGAATTTGTCTTGGGTGCATATGCTCTCAGTGTACATAAAGAAAAAATAAAATATATTTGTCAAGAATCATAAGACAACACTTAGTAATAATGTAGAGTAGAGTAGACTAGACTAGAATAGAATCGAATAGACATAGAATAGAATAGAATAGAATAGAATAGAATAGAATTCTTTATTGGCCAAGTGCATATGCTCTCAGTGTACATAAAGAACATAAAGAAAACAATAAAATATATTTGTCAAGAATCATAAAATTCAACACTTAGTGGTAATAGAGTAGAATAGAGTAGAATAGAATAGAATAGTGAATTGAATTGAATTGAATTCTTTATTGGCCAAGTGTGATTGGACACACAAGGAATTTGTCTTGGTGCATATGCTTTCAGTGTATATAAAGAAAACAATAAAATATATTTGTCAAGAATCAGAAAATTCAACACTTAGTGATAATAGCGTAGAATAGAATAGAATAGAATAGAATAGAATAGAATAGAATAGAATAAAATAGAATAGAATTTTTTATTGGCCAAGTGTGATTGGACACACAAGGAATATGTCTTGGGTGCATATGCTCTCAGTGTAAAAAGGTAAAGGTTCCCCTCGCACATATGTGCTAGTCGTTCCTGACTCTAGGGGGTGGTGCTCATCTCCGTTTCAAAACCGAAGAGCCAGCGCTGTCCGAAGACATCTCTGTGGTCATGAGGCCGGCATTACTCAACGCCAAAGGCGCATGGAACACTATTACCTTCCCACCAAAGGTGGTCCCTATTTTTCTACTTGCATTTTTTTAACGTGCTTTCGAACTGCTAGGTTGACAGAAGCTGGGACAAGGAACGGGAGCTCACCCTGTTACGCGGCGCTAGGGATTTGAACCGCAGAACTAGATTATTAGGCATAACAAAGTTTAAAAGAAGAGCAAGGGGGGGGTGTGGAATCCCAACATCACCCTGGACCATTGCCAGGTCGCTCATTGCTGCTTTATTGTGCAGGGAGTTGAAAAAGAGAGATGAGCACCGCCCCCTAGAGTCGGTAACGACTGGCGCATATGTGCGAGGGGAATCTTTCCCTTTCCCTTTTATCTGAATGTTGGTGGCTGGAGAGGTGAAAGGGAAAAAAAATCACAGGTTTTCAAGGAGAGATTGGACAGCCATTTGTGTGGAATGGCACAGGGTCTTCTGCGTGAGCAGGGGGCCTGGATTAGAAGACCTCCAAGGTCTCTTCCAACTCTGTTATTCTATTATAAATCTCTCCATTTTCATATCTATTGCAGTAGAATAGAATAGAATAGAATAGAATAGAATAGAATAGAATAGAATTTTTTATTGGCCAAGTGTGATTGGACACACAAGGAATTTGTCTTGGTGCATCTGCTCTCAGTGTACATAAAAGAAAAGATACGTTCATCAAGGTACAACATTTACAACACAATTGATGATCAATATATCAATATATCAGTAAACATCAACAGAAGCGAGCCACCCAATCCAATACTGTTAGGGGTCCTCTGTCATTTTCAATAATGTAAACAGCTCCGATGGCCCCAAAATTTGCATCTTGGGCAGCTTCTTCTATGGAGGAATACTGGACCCAGCCTCTCTCAGCAAGCCTTGTTTGGCATTATCATTAAATGATTAATTAACTCCTTTTTTTTACAACCCTGTAATCCCTTAGTTCAGGGTAGAGCCAGGGCAACTGAATGGAGCTGAGCATTTACTGGCCAGATGCCCTTCCTGTCACCTATGCAAAGTTGACAGCAGATATTTTCTCTTTGCACCCAGAGAGAGAAATATCTGCCACTGCCTAGGATTGATCTCTCCACCTGATGAGTGGGAGGCGAGTGTCTTCACCACTAGGCCACCAAACTGCTCTAATTAAATGATTAAAAAGTTAAAAAAAATAAAAAAAAATAAAAAACCCTCAAAGGGCAGATTCAATGGAACCCTAGGGTCTTTTTCTGCCATCGGTTTTCTCTCTCTGTTTTCTAAATAGAAATTATCACCCCCTTCCCCCAAGAAATTTCTGGGAATGCTAATACAAGCTGGGATACCCCAAAAGTTGTGAACGAAAAATCTTCCCGTCCCTGCAAGTAAATCACATCTGCTTTAATAAAACAACAGGAGACAGAAAAATATGAAATAGGGCAGTAAGATTTTAGGTAGGCCTAACAAATTCTTTGCAACGGTCCTCATGATTGAAAATTGAAAATTGGGGGCAGATAACTTGAAAGAGCTTTAGGGGGGCAGGAGGACAGGAAGATGCAGAGAGGCATATGGGGGTTGGAGCTCAGGTTTTAGGATTAATTTGGAATAATCAGGTAGTTTAGAGCAGGGGTCTCCAACCTTGGTCCCTTTAAGACTTGTGGACTTCAACTCCCAGAGTCCCTCGGCCAGCAAAGCAAAGCAAAGCTGGCTGAGGGACTCTGGGAGTTGAAGTCCACAAGTCTTAAAGGGACCAAGGTTGGAGACCCCTGGTTTAGAGCAGGGTTAAAAAAAGTTTTAAAGAACAACTTTCATCTCTGCTGTGAAATTGTGTGAATGCATCGATGCAGTGCATGTTATCTTAGCTTGCAGAGCTTAGATTCCTTGAATGAGTTTACCAGAAATGTAAATTATTGCAGATTTACAGCCTCATGCTACCTAAGTAAGCTTCATTTCATCCTGAAAAAAACAGAATTACTAACGTATCTTAAATAGAAAAATGATATTTAGATAGATTTTTACTCCAAAAGCATTTTATTAAAATAAATTAGATAAAAATAAAAAAAAATGCGATTTACATTTTTTAAAAAATCTGATTTAAATAAAAAAAATCCATTTTTTAAAATTTATTTTTTTTTAAAAAATCATCAATTTTTATCCACCCTGGTATAAATTGGTGGAAGCATTTATAAATATAAAAGTTATCAAGAATAAAAGAAGGACAAATTTAGTCGAAGAAGCTTTAATATAGATTCTGCAAAGTTCCCTTGATAATCTTTTTTTTTTAAAACAAACAAACAAACAAACAAACTCAGAGTTCTTCCAAAGTGGCTGGGATGACTTAGCAAAATTGACTTGGATTTGCAAAAAGTTCTTTATGAATTCTTTCGCTCTTAGCAAACTTGGTTACCAAGGGAGGAAAAGGTAAAATACCTTCTCTGCATAAAGGTCAAAAAACAGACAATAGGAGAAAAACCGTAAGGGATGTCAAAACCAAATCGCGCCGTAAACCGGACAGAATGGAAGACTGGGCTGAGGGGAGCAAGGCGTACAGGTAGTCCTCGATTTACGACCACAATTGCGCCCAACATTTCTCCTGCTAAGCGAGAGACTGAGTTTTGCCTCATTTTGTGACCTACCTGCAGTTCATTTAGTAACATGGTTGTTAGAAGGTTGCAAAAGGGGATCGTATGACCCTGGGGACATGGCAACCGTCATAAATATGAGCCAGTTGCCAAGAGAGTTAAGTGAGTTCCAATCGTAGGGCCGTGGTGGCTCAGACTGTAAGATAGCCTGTTATTAAAACACAGCAGTCTGCAATTACTGCAGGCTTGAATCCCACCAGGCCCAAGGTTGACTCAGCCTTCCATCCTTTATAAGGTAGGTAAAATGAGGACCCAGATTGTTGGGGGGGCAATAAGTTGACTTTGTAAATATACAAATAGGATGAAGACTATTGCTGACATAGTGTAAGCCGCCCTGAGTCTTCGGAGAAGGGCGGGATATAAATGTAAATAAATTTTTAAAAAACCACGTTACGACCTTTCTTGCCACGGTTGTTAAGCGAACCACTGCAGCTGTCCAATTAGTCACCCAGTTGTTAGGAAAATCTGGCTTCCCCATTGAACAAGACAATTAGTTCAGTGAATTTGGCCTCGTTTTGTGACCTTCCTTGCCACCATTGTTAAATTAATCCCTGCAATCGTTAAGTTAGTAACACGGCTGTAAAGTGACTCTGGGTCTCCCCCCTCCCCCCTTTGACTTTGCTTGTCAGAAGGTGGCAAAAGAGGATGATGTGGCCCTGGGACACTGTGACCGTCATAAATATGAGCCAAGCATCTGAATTTTGATCACATGACCCTGGGGATGCTGCAACAGTCGTCTGAAAAAACGATCGTAAGCCACTTTTTTTTCAGCGCTGTTGTTAACTTCGACCGGTCATTAAACAAATGGCTTTAAGTCAAGGATTGCCTCTATTCGGTGGCTGTAAGTTGCTTCTCCATCTAAGATACTTTCTCACTAGTATTGATTGCATGTAAACCTATGAGTGAAAACCTCCTTCAATTAGATAAAATATTGTGGCTGTGTGTAGCATTTGCCTGTTGAGAGATAATTCAATGCAAAAGGAAACAAGAGCCCTCGTTTCAATGAAGCATTAGGTGTCCCTGAAAATCGGGGCAGTACATAATTTGAATTAATAACGCCAATCATAATTTAATAAATAAGTATGCTTTTACACAGAGGAATGGATGGCTGTGAGATGATCACTTTCTATTTGGGATGGGCTGTTATTTGGCCTTCACTGTCAGGTCCTTCTCTTGTTAGGCGGTGGCATTTGATCCATCCTGCTTGAAGTAGTTTATATAGGTGCATTAAAAATAGAATTTCATGGAACGGCATGCCATCGTTTTAAAATATGCCAGGCTTGGCCAGACTTTCTATTCTCTCTTGCCTAGGAGATCAAAGAGGCCGGGCAGAGGTGGCATATTTTAAGGCGGCGGCCTATTGTCCCATGCAATTCTATTTTTAATGCATCTATATCAGTGTTTCTCTCTGTTGTCAGCTTTCCGATGGGTGGACTTCAATTCCCAGAATTCCCCAACCAGCCACTGGTTTATATTATCTCCTTCAGGCAGGACTGATATTTTTCCAATACAAAGGTTATATTTGGAGGTTAGTTTTAGAGAGGGTCTTTAAACTGAGGCAGGGAGCTGCGCTTGCATCCCATGGCTGTTTGATCTAGTTATAAAATTACCGCATTTTTTTTGGACTATTAAGACGCACCAGACTATAAGATGCAACTAGATTAACAGGAGGAAAACAAGAAAAAAATGTTTTTAGCCTCCATGTCGTCCCCGGCCCCCAGAAGCACTCTGCAGTGCTCTGCACATCCTGTTTTCGCCAAAGACGCACCCGTTTTTTGGCCTGCAGAGCGCTTCTGGGGGCTGGGGAGGGCGAACATGTGACATGCGGAGGGTTCAGGAACCCAAAAATGGGCCCATTTCTGGCTTTACCTCTCCAGCAAAAAGTGCTTTAAAATGGGAAAATTCACACATTTTTTCTATGTTACCGGTTCCTGGACAGATACAGTGAGTGATGCTGACATAAGAGAAGTATTTTGAATATTGTATATTTTGGGTGTAAACTTAAGAGAAAGTTTAATTTCCTTCTCTTGTTTTCTTAGAATCCAGCCTTTCATTTGTCCTTCTGAACTTTGCATCCTACAGGTAGTCTTCGACTTACGACCGCAATTGAGCCCAACATTTGTTAGGGGAGTTTTGCCCTATTTTACGACTTCTCTTGTCACATTTGTTAAGTGAATCACTGCAGTTGTTAAGTTAGTAGCACCGTTGTTAAGTGAACCTGGCTTCTCCGTTCACTTTGCTTGTCAAGAAGGTCGCAAAAGGTAAATCACATGACCTCGGGACGCTGCGACCGTCGTAAATATGAAACAGTTGCCACACATCCAAATGTAAATCGCGTGACTATGGGGATGCTGCAGTAGTCATAAGAGTGAGCAAAATGGCCATAAGTCACCTTTGCTCGGTGCCGTTGAATGGTCACTAAATGAACTGTTGTAAGTCGAGGACTACCTGTATTTCTTCCTGTGAAAGGATTTCAGAGTGCCTGTTGTGTACACATATGTGATGAGCCGTGGGGAAGATGGGCTGTAACCAGTGGTGGGATTTAAATAATTTAACAACCGGTTCTCTGCCCTAATGACCGGATGGGTGGGCGTGGCCATGGTGGGAGTGGCCAGAGGGTGTGAGTAGTAGGCCTCTTTGCAGCCTTCTGGGAGCAAAAACGGGCCACGGGGGCCCCGCACCACACATACCCCCGCACCCGATTTTGGGCCTAGTAGGTCTCCCTGCATTTACCTGGGGAGCCAAAATGGGGCGTGTGGGAACTCCTGGAAGGGGAGGGGAGGGGTGAGGCCAACCAGCAATTTAACTACCGGGTTCGCCCGAACTGGCTGAATCCCACCACTGGCTGTAACCCTGAAAGACCCATTCTACACTTTCATGAATCAGATGTCAGGCCTGGAAACCATACTAGACTTTAGGGTTCCAGACACTGCCACATTTTTCCCCTGAGGGGAGGAAGGGGGGCTGAGGGGTATGGTAACATTCTTCAAGCGGTCAAGGTCGGATGGTGTTCACATCTGCAGGAAGAGTGGCAAGAAGATATTCGAATGAACTGGGAGAACGTGGGACCATGTGACCATCAAAGGGGTCAGGGGGGTGGGACTCTTGGGGTTTGTATAACTGGGAAAAGAATCCGGAAGTTCAGTTTTGGAATTTCACTCATCGTGTGCCAGTTTCCTCATGCTAGTAAAGAACTCTGAAAAAACAATGGCTTCTGAGTTTTTTTATGCAGAAGAGGTTTTTCTGGAACCTTGACATCAGACTAACTTGCCTTCTATGATCTCAAAAAAAATGAAGATTTTATGCAAAGTTGCCTTCCCCAAATTGTTAACCCCAGGTGGACTAAAATCCCCATTGTTCCCAGCCAGCCAGCCCTTCTTGAACTAAAATCCCATCTTCTTCAGTAAACAGCACTGCTGGCTGGAATGATATTCAAGGATACAAGTACAATAGCAATACAGGTAGTCCTTGACCTGCAACCGTTCCTTTAGTACAGGGGTCTCCAACCTTGGCAACTTTAAGCCTGGCGGACTTCAACTCCCAGAATTCTCCAGCCAGCTTTGCCCAAAGCTGGCTGGGGAATTCTGGGAATTGAAGTCCGCCAGGCTTAAAGTTGCCAAGGTTGGAGACCCCTGCTTTAGTAACTGTTCGAAGTTATAACGGCGATGAAGAAAGTGGCTCCCACTTAACCACCATTGTAGAATTCCCACGGTCATGTGATCAAAATTCTGGCCAACTGACTCCTATTTATGCAGTTTCCCGTGGCTACGTGATCCCTTTTTCCGACCGTCGGACACACAAAGTGCCAGATTCACTTAACAACCGTTTTACTAGCCGCGTTGCTGCAGTAATTCACTTAACAACTATGGCAAGAAAAATGGGGCAAAGCTCAACTGTCTCACTTAGCGACAGAAATTTGGGCCTTGGTGGTGGCCATAAGTCGAAGACCATCCGCTTGATCTATCTGTTGTTGTTTTTCCCCTTATCTCTTCCTTCTGTCAGATCTGGTGGCTGGATCCTGAGCTCACCTACGGCAACTCTAAGCCATTTGTTTTCACTCAAGGCCATTCGGTGTGCAACCGGTCCTTCTTCCCCTGCTTTGACACGCCGGCTGTGAAATGCACTTACTCCGCGGTTGTCAAGGTAAGACGTTTTCCTCACCCCAGAATGTCAGAAGAACTGTTCTGACCCAGACCCAAGTAGGTAATAATAAACTTAGTCCGTGGAAAAACAAACTTTATTCGAAGAGCTGGGAATTACTTCATTCCCAGCGTCGTTCAACTCAAAGTAAAACAAATGCCTCCCAATACAAATTCCTCAGTTATCTCATAAACCTTAGTCCAATTAGGCAAACTGCCAAAGGCCTTCCTGGCAAAGGTGCAGAAGCCACAAAAACAAAGATGTATACAAAGCAGAAGATGAAGCAGAAGACGCAGCTACAACGTTGTTTTCCGGCAAAGCTGAAACACCGGTGCTGGTCTGTTTTAAGCCTTATGGGAGGGGCCAATCATCTCCTGGCCTTACTCCTGAGTTGTCCTCTCTGCTTGAGCTGCTCTTGCCTTCTGGCAGCTCTTCTCATGCGTGCATTAGGAACAGGAGGAGTCCACACCTCACTTCCCGATGGCCCAGGCCTCACCTCAGCCTCATCGCTGTCCGACTCCGTTGCCAGCTCCGCAGGCTGCTGATGGACCACAAAAAGAACCAGACCTGAACCTCATGCTCAGGAACTGCCAGAATTCAGTTTTTGAATTGCTCTTACACCCAGTAGTAGGTGATTCCCCCCCCCCCCATGAAAATCTTAATCCCCTTTCTGGATCATCTCCCTCATTGGTCACTTTCAAGGCCTTTACATGTGACTTGGCCAAGCGAGCTGTGGAAAACCCAGTCGTTGAGTACACTGCGGGGGCTATCAAAGACCATGGTAGAGAACACCCTTCCTCACACATACTTTCAGATCAGCTGTTTTGTGATTACAGGAGTGGCCAAAATTGTGGAAACATTTTGGGAAAAATGTATTTTCTAAAACTACCGTATTTTTCAGAGTATAAGACGCACCTTAGTTTTTGGGGATGAAAATAAGAAAAAGGCTGATTGGCAGGTGGATCGGCCTCCCGGAATACCCCCAATCAGCTGTTCCCAGAGGTGAATTTTAGCAACAGGTTCCTTGGTTGTGAGCTCTGTGCCTTGCTTTTTTTTGCTTTTTTCCCTGCCTCTGAAACTCTGTTTCAGAAGAAACTTTTTTCTGCCCCTGAAAGCCTCCAAAACAGAGCTTCAAAAAAAAAAAAAGCCTCTGAAACTCTGTTTGGGGCTTCTTTTCTGAAGCTTCGTTTCTGATGCTTTTTTCAGCCTCTGAAACCTCCGTTTGAGAAGCTGGGCGGGGCTACATTCGGAGTATAAGATGCATCCAGATTTTCACCCTCTTTTATGGGATCATACAGTAGCTAATATTGTAACACCCCTTTTTGGGGGAGTAGTACCATAAAATTATATATCAATGGAAAGATAATTTAATCAAGAATGTAATGCAATAACACTTGTGAAGGACTTGCTAGTAGAATAGCAGTTACAGTATAAAGAAGAAAAGTGAAACACGTAGAAAAAACAAGATATACCAAAATTATCGCCATAGAAAAAGCAAGATATACTAAAATTATCGCCATAGAAAAAAACAAGATATACCAAATTATCACTATGTCAGTTAATCCTTAGTTGGGTAACCTTTAGGACGAATGACGGCCTTACAACATCTTCCCATGGAGTGAACAAGTCTTTTAGTTCTGCAGCTGTTATAATGTGAAACCAAGATTTATTTATTTATTTATTTATTATTTAGATTTTTATACCGCCCTTCTCCCAAAGGACTCAGGGCGGTGTACAGCCAGATTAAAAAAACTATACAATATACAAATTAAAACAAAATTAAAATAACATATTCTATAAATGGCCGAAAATTTAAAACCGTCAAATTTGACCCATAAAATTCATAAAAATACCCCAATTAAAATATTAAAATTCAAAAAGTTTAAAAAATTAAGCCAGTCCCGCCTGGATAAACAAGTGCGTTTTCAATTCACGGCGAAAGATCCGAAGGTCAGGTAATTGACGGAAACCAGGGGGAAGTTCGTTCCAGAGGGTAGGTGGTCCAACAGAGAAGGCCCTTCCCCTGGGGGCCGCCAGCCAACATTGTTTGGCGGACGGCACCCTGAGAAGACCCTCTCTGTGTGAGCGTACAGGTCGGTGGGAGGCATGAGGTAACAGTAGGCGGTCCCGTAGGTACCCGGGCCCTAAGCCATGGAGCGCTTTAAAGGTGGTAACCAACACCTTGAAGCGCACCCGAAAGACCACAGGTAGCCCATGCAGACTGCGCAGGAGCGGTAGATTGAATGATGGCTTCTCTTAACTGGGTTTATTGCTGGGTTGCTTCTGACTAACAAGTTTCTTTAGTCGACTCCATAGATTTTCAATTGGGTGAAGGTCCCAGGCCATTCCAGCAGTGGGAATATGATTATCTTGAAACACCCCCCCCCAAAAAAGGTGTTATTAAACCTCAAAAATACACTTTTCCCAAAGGTTTCCACAGTTTTGACCACTCCTATAATCACTGCCCACCCTGGGGTAGCCATTCTGTGAATAGGCCAGCTTGCTCCTTCCAGTAAACTGCCTCAGAATGTCAAATGCCACCATTGAAGTCTCTGATCCCAGAGAGGCTGTGGGATACATTTTAGGACTGCGCATGGGGTTTGAGCATTGTGAACATTGCACAACTGATACAGAAGTGAACTTTCTTCAGGACAGAATTTACGTTGCTTTTAGAGTAGAGATGACGGATATTCCTCAGACTTTACTTCAGGTGTCCCTTTACGACTTGTGGACTTCAGATTCGACTTCCAACATCAGAGGCTCTGGGATTCTGGGATTATGACTTTCACAAGTCATAAAGGGGACCATGGTTCCCTCTGCTTTAGTTGGTCCTTAGGAGATCAAGACTGGGGTGAGGGGGACAATAGGGTAGCAGTGTTCCAGTATTTGAGGGGCTGCCACAAAGAAGAAGAGGGGGTCAACCTATTCTCCAAAGCACCAGAAGGCAAGACAAGAAACAATGAGTGGAAACTACTCAAGGAGAGAAGCAACCTGGAATGAAGGAGAAAGTTCTTAACAGTGAGAATAATCAACCAGTAGAACAGCTTGCCACCAGAAGTTGTGGGTGCTCCATCACCCAGAAGAGATTGGACAGCCATATGTCTGGAATGGTAGGGTGTCCTTCTTGAGCAGTGGGGTGAACTAGAACAGGGGTCTCCAACCTTGGTCCCTTTAAGACTTGTGGACTTCAACTCCCAGAGTCCCTCAGCCAGCAAAGCTGGGGAACTCTGGGAGTTGAAGTCCACAAGTCTTAAAGGGACCAAGGTTGGAGACCCCTGAACTAGAAGACCTCCAAGGCCCCTTTCAACTGTATTATTCTCTTTCTCTTTTCCATTTTTTAACAGGCCCCTGCAGGTATGCAGGTGTTAATGAGCGCCACCCAAAGTACCTACAAGGAAGAAGAGGGCGTATACCAGTTCTACATGGAGTACCCCATCCCCGCTTACCTGGTGGCTCTGGTGGCCGGGGATCTTGTCGCCGCAGAGGTTGGTCCTAGGTAAGGCGTTCTTGCCGACCTTGATTCAGCAGGGTTGATGGAAGGCCGGGATATTGCTAGGCTGTAATCTTAACCATTGTGGTTGCTGGAGAGGCTGGGAATTGCAGTTCGACACCACATCTCTGACATCAATACAATTGAACGAGTCCAGAAATATTTCACAAGAAGAGTTCTCCATTCCTCTGAAAACAACAAAATACCTTATCCCACCAGACTTGAAATCCTAGGCTTAGAAAACTTGGAACTCCGTCGCCTTCGACAAAACCTAAGTTTAACTCATAGAATGATCTATTGTAATGTCCTTCCTGTTAAAGACTACTTCAGCTTTAACTGCAATAATACAAGAGCAACCAACAGATTTAAACTTAATGTTAACCGCTTTAATCTAGATTGCAGAAAATATGACTTCTGTAACAGAATCATCAGTGCTTGGAATACTTTACCTGACTCTGTGGTCTCTTCCCATAATCCTAAAAGCTTTAACCAAAAACTTTCCACTATTGACCTCACCCCATTCCTAAGGGGACCATAAGGGGCGTGCATAAACGCACAAACGTGCCTACCGTTCCTGTCCTATTGTTTTTCTTTTCTTCTTCCTATATATATATAGATGCTTATACCTCCTAATATTTACTCATATATATGTTTATATACTATAAAATCCTTTTATATGATGTTGTGACAAAATAAATAAATAAAATAAAAAATAAATAAACTTGTAGAAAGCCGTACAGGGAGACCTTGAGTTACAAGTACAGAATTGCCATCACTAAACAGTGCGGTTGTAACGTACAAGTAGTCCTCAACTTACAACCACAGTTGAGCTCAAAGTGGATGTTTGTAAGACATTTGTTAAGTGAGTTTTGCCCCCGTTTTACGACTTTCCTTGCCACGCTGGTTCCATGAATTCTGGCTTCCCTATTGACTTTGCTTGTCAGAAGGTCACAGGCAAGGGGTGTTGCAACCATTATAAATGTGAGTTCAGTTCTTCAGCATCCAAATGTAAATCACGCAACCATGGGGGATGCTGCATCGGTCATAAGTGTGAAAAATGGTCATAAGTCACTTTTTTCAATGTGTTGTAACTTCGAACAGTCACTAGACGAACGGTTGTAAGTCGAGGACTACCTGTATTGGACTCATGAACTTTCTTTAAAGCAGGTGTTCGAACAGAATAGAATAACAGTTGGAAGGGACCTTGGAGGTCTTCTAGTCTAACCCCCTGCTTGGGCAGGAATCCCTACACCTCTTCAGACAAATGTTTATCCAACATCTTCTTTAAAACTTCCATGTTGGAGCATTTGCAACTTCTGGAGGCAAGTAGTTCCACTGATAATTGTTCTATCTGTCAGGAAATTTCTGCTTAGTTCTAAGTTGCTTCTCCTTGATGAGTTTCCATCCATTGCTTCTTGTTCTTCCTTCAGGTGCTTTGGAGAATAGGTTGACTCCTTCTTCTTTGGGGCAGCCCCTCAGATATTGGAACACGGATATCATGTCTCCCCTGGTCCTCCTTTTCATTAATCCAGACATACCCAGTTCCTGCAACCGTTCTTCATATGTTTTAGCCTCCAGTCCCCTAATCATCTTTGTTGCTCTTCTCTGCACTCTTTCTAGAGTTTCCACATCTTTTTTACATGGTGGCGACCAAAACTGGATGCAATATTCCAAGTGTGGCCTTACCAAGGCCTTATAAAGTGGTATTAACACTTCACGTGATCTTGATTCTATCCCTCTGTTTATGCAGCCTAGAACTGTGTTGGCCTTTTTGGCAGCTGCTGCACGCGGCTGTCTCATCTTTAAGTGATTGTCCACTAGGACTCCAAGATCCCTCTCACTGTTAGCTTGCACCTCCACAGCAAGGAATGCCAGATTCCTGCTAGGCCCCAGTGTGAATTCTGTTGTTTTTCTGCCTTTTTGTTTTTTTGCAAACAGGAGCAAAGTCTGGGCCGAGCCATGCCTATTGTCAACAGCCATCAGCAAACTCTCAGGTCGGGTGGAGCACTGGCTCAGCGCTGCAGAGAGCCTCTACGGTCCCTATATCTGGGGCAGGTAAGCTCATTTATAGCATGCATAGGTCTTGTTGTGACCCAGGCCCAAGTAGGTAGTAAGAAACTCAGTCCGTGAAAAAACAAACAAACTTTATTCGAACAGCTGAGGATTACTTCATTCCCAGCGTCGTTCCACTCAAATTAAAACAAATGCCTCCCAACACAAATTCCTCAGTTCTCTCGCAAACCTTGGTCCAATTGGGCAAACTGCCAAAGGCCTTTCTTGGCAAACGTTCAGAAGTCACAAAAATAAAGACGTAGACGAAGCAGAAGATGAAACAGAAGATGCAGCTACCAACGTTGTTTTCCGGCAAAGCTCAAATGCCATTGCTGATCCTTTAAGCCTTATGGTAGGGGCCAATCATCTCTTGGCCCTACTCCCGAGTTGTCCTCTCTGCTTTTAGCTGCTCTTGCCTTCTGGCAGCTCTTCTCATATGTGCATTAGGAACAGGCTCCTCCTGTTCCTCTGCCTCACTACTATCAGGCTCTGGAGGCTCTGGAGTCCTCACCTCACTTCCCGATGGCCCTGGCCTCACCTCAGCCTCATCGTTGTCTGACTCCATTGCCAGCTCCATAAGCTGCTGACGGACCACAACAGGTCTCTCTGCTGGGGTGAAAGGAACGAAATGCACGTCGGGGTGGCAATTCTGTTCCTTGTTTGCGTGCAACTCGCAACGCAGGTCGAAAAAGGCAGAGCCTGTGTCGTGATGTGACAGTACACATTTTGCTCTCTTGGTATCACCGTGGTGAGAGGCTGGAGACAGGATTTTTTAAAAAATATATTTACCCGCAAATTCATGAGTACAATGACTCAAATTTATGACAGTTGGAATCTCCCGGGATTGTGCGATCACCTTTTGTGACCTTCCGACAAGCAAAGTCAATGGGGAAACCAGATTCACTTAACAACACTGTTACTAAGTGGTTTTTATTTTGGTCAGGGAAACTTGGTCTACCCAAATAGGGGACGGAGTGTACTGCTTCTGTTTTCGCCTTTCAGCCCCAGGAGCCTTCGCAGGCAGTCACTTTCGCGACAGACTTTATTTTTTTCTGTTGAATGTATGTTTTACCGACAAAGAAAGAAAGGAAATTTTATAAAGGAATAAAATATGGCTAGATGAACGAGAACTAAATAGCTGGAAATAGATCTATACTCGTCTCCCTTTATTTCTTCGACGGCAAAACATAAATTCAACACACACAAAAATCGTGTTACTAATTTAACAATTGCAGTCTTCATTTAAGAACTGAGGCAAAAAAGATAATAAAATTAGGCAAAACTCACTTAAGTAGTTGTAAGATGAGGGCTCCTTGTAAATTATGGGGAATTTTATTTATGCGTATCTACATTTTTACGTCTGTCTGTCTTAGGGGTGAAATGCTCCCGGTTCGGACCAGATCACCCAATCCAGTAGCGTTGGCAGCGGGTGGTTCAGATAACCAGTAGCAAAAATCCCTGCCCCCCATTCCCCCTGCATGCCAAGCTGAGCCATGATCATCAGAGGGTGGTTGTTTTTTTTACTTTTAAAAACATGTTTTCTTCGGCCGAAAAAATGCTTTTAAAAGTAAAAAAAAAAGCCTCTGATGATCGCACGGCTCAGCTGGGATTGTCAGAACTCTCTAAAAGCATTTTTTCTACAACCTCTGGCCGAAGAGGCTGTAGAAAAAGTCTTTTAAAGGGTTCTGACGATCAGGCAACTCAGTTGGGATCATCAGAACCCTTTAGAAGCATTTTTCTACAACCTCTTCAGTCGAAGAGGCTGTAGAAAAAATGCTTTGAAAAGGCTCCTCTGGCGATCCCAGCTGAGTTGCCTGATCATCAGAGGCTTTTAAAAGCATTTTTTCTGCAACCTCTTCGGCCGGTTGTAGAAAAAATGCTTTTAAAAGTAAAAAAAAAAATTGGCCACGCCCACCCACCCAGTCACATTACCCCACAACCACCAAGCCACGGCCACAGAACCGGTAGTAACAAATTTCACCCTGGTCGGTCGGTCGGTCTGCTTCGATAATTATGGCTTCAAGATTTGCAAATTGAGCCGAGTCCCTCCCTCCCTCCTCTGGCTTCTAGGTACGACATCGTTTTCCTCCCTCCCTCGTTCCCCATCGTCGCCATGGAGAACCCGTGTTTGACCTTCGTAATCTCGTCCATCTTGGAGAGCGATGAGTTTCTCATCATCGACATCATCCACGAAGTAGCCCACAGCTGGTTTGGCAATGCCGTCACCAACGCCACCTGGGAAGAGATGTGGTTGAGCGAAGGGCTGGCCACTTACGCTCAGCGCCGAATCACGACGGAGACTTACGGTAAGTCCCGTCTTAAGCCCGCGTATTGCGCCTTTAAATTGGGCGAGTTGCCAAGGCCAGCTTGGATCTTTCTAAAACGGGTTTCAAACTCAATTGTCATTGAGGGCCGCATCAGGGCTGTGGTTGACCTTGGAGCGCTGGGTGGGCGTGGCCAACTGGGTGGGCATGAACAACTTGATGACACTCCCAAGACTGTTGGCATGTTTCCTCTTCGCATTGGGTAGACCGGGCCAAAGCCACACTGGCCAGCCCCTTATATTTTTCAGGATGTGCCCACAGGCCAAATCCGAGCACATCGCGTGCTGGATGAGGCCGGTGGGCCTTGTGTTTGACACCCCTGTTCTAGAGTCTCAGCGTCGTTTTTATATCGCGGCGACCAAAACTGGATGCAACATTCCGGGTCTGGTTTATTGTCAAGGCATTATAAAGCAATACAGGTAGTCCTCAAGTTGTGACCACAATTGAGCCCAACGTTTCTGTTGCCGAGACATTTGTTAAGTGAGTTTTGTCCCATTTTATGACCTTTCTTGCCTCAGTTGTTAAGCGAATTGCTGCAGTTGAAAAATTAGTAGCATTAGCACTTAGACTTATATACCACTTCACAGTGCTTTTCAGCCCTCTCTAAGCGGTTTACAGAGTCAGCCTCTTGCCCCCCAACAATCTGGGTCCTCATTTTACCCACCTCAGAAGGACGGAAGGCTGAGTCAACCTTTTTTTTTTTTTTTATTGAAAGAGTTTTAAAAAACAAAAACATTTTCCCCCTTTTTCCCCCCTCCCTCCCAAAAAAACCCCCTTCCCCCCTCCCTCCCCCCCCCCGGCTTCCCGGGTCAATCACAAGGTATTGTTATACATAAACCAAACATAGAGTAAAATTTTCCCTTCCAATCCAAATAACCACATCCAAAGCTTTTCATCTCCCAACCCCCTCCCCATTACATAAAATAACTTTCTAATTATTCAAAGGCAATCTGATATTTCTTAATCTGATATCTGTTTTGTAGATAATCAATCCATTTTTTCCATTCAATTAAATATCTTTCCTGCGTGTTGTCTTTTAAAAAAGCTGAGATTTTAGCCATCTCAGCCAAATTAATGACTTTCAATATCCATTCTTCTATTGTAGGTACCTCTTCTTTCTTCCAGTATTGTCCAATCAACAGTCTTGCTGCTGTTATTCAGAATCAATTTAGTCTCAATCCCTGTACAATCCGTTATAATTCCCAAAAGGAAAAATTGTGGCAGGAACTTTATCTTCTTCTTCAGTACATTTTGAATAATCCACCAAATTCTTATCCAAAAGACCTTAATTTTCTTGCAAGTCCACCAAATATGAAAATATGTAGCGTCATCACAATCACACCTCCAACATTTCGCTTGGATATCAGGATACATACATGATAATTTTTTGGGATCTAAGTGCCATCTATAAAACATCTTATAAAAATTTTCCCTTAAATTCTGTGCTTGTGTAAACTTAACATTTCTAACCAAGATTTTCTCCCATGTTTCCAACATTATTGGTTCAGGCTGAGTCAACCTTGAGTCTGCTGAGATTCGAACTGCCAAATTGCGGGCAGCGGCAGTTAGCAGAATTAGCTGCAGTACAGCATTCTCACCACTGCGCTACCGCGGCTCAGGTTTTATTTCCTGGGGCTGGTTGTTAATTGAATCTAGCTTTCCCCAATTGACTGCTTGTCAGAAGGTTGCAAAAGCGAACATTGCAACCGTCATAAATAGGAACCAGTTGTCGAGCGCCTGAATTTTGACCATGGGGAATGCACTTCACAACTGTGTTACAAACTTCACAACTGCAGTGATTCACTTAACAACCACCTGAAGAAAGGTTGTGAAATGGGGTAAAACTCACTTAACCGCCTCGCTTAGCAACAGAAATTGCTCAATTGTGGTCGTAAGTCAAGGACTACCTGTACTATTCCATATAAGTATTACTGTCGTGTCCCACTCCTCCGCTGATGGCCGGGTCAGGGAAATCCGAATCAGGCGTGCCTCTGCAGCTCTGCCAAAGTCCTAGCAAAGTTCTCAAGGCAGGCAGGAGACCAGAAAGTGACTTCAGCAAGATAAGGTAGACTTTGCCTGACTCAGAGAATGCCAGAAAGCAGATCCTTTATATAGGCCATGGGGTGTGGCTCCATGACTCAGCACTTATCCAGGCCTGCCCCTCCCTTCCTTCTGTTGCCTCCGCCTATCAAGTCTTCTGACGCGAGGGTCACTCCAGTCGGCAGCTGTTGGTAATTGACCTCCCTCAGGCTCACATGCTGTGGGGGAGGGGGAGGGGTCTAGTTGCTCCGTTTGCCTGGGCATGGAGCCAGGGCTGGGGTCGGGAGGCACTTCTTCTTCCTCAGCCTGTCTGGGCATGGAGCCAGGGCTGGGGCCTGGAGGCATGCTAGGACATTCCTCAGCGTTCGGAAGAAGATAAGACGGGCCCGGCTGCGGGGAAAGCGAACGAGACACAACAATTACAAAGACAAATTAAATCACTCCTTGCCTTGAATCTTTGAGATGTGACAAAAACCATATTGAAGTTCTTCACTGTAAGACATGGACTTTGTTGGTAGGACAGTGTTTCCCAACTGTGGCAGCTTGAAGATCTGTGGACGTCAACTCCCAGCATTCCCCAGCCAGCTTTGCTGAATTCTGGGAATTGAAGTCCACGCATCTTCAAGCTGCCATGGTTGAGAAGCCCTACTCTGGGGCATAAGATTCCCTCTGGCAAATTATTAGTTGAGCTTCCATGATATCACAGATGGATGGAGCAGCACACCAATGCCTGAACTGTTTAGATCCAGCAAGATTGGGTGGTTCAAGGAATGGCGGCCCTAGAGCCGTGATGGCGAACCTATGACACGCGTGCCCAAAGTGACACATGAAGCCATGTCGCCTGGCACGCACGGCCTTGCCTGTTTGTCTTCTGGGTTTCTGGCGCGCATGTGTGTGCCACAGTCAGCTGTCCTTCGTGTCCATGGCAGTGCCGAAAACCGGTGGGCACATGCATGCTGGCCAGCTGATTGTCAGGTGTCCATATGTGCCAGAATCTGGAAGTTCGGCTTTTCTGGAGCGCGATCTCTTCGCGCGCGACAGTGCCGAAAACCGGCCTGCACTTGCATGCTGGCCAGCTGATCATTGGGCACATGTGCGCGCTAAAACCCGGAAGTTTCGCTTTTCCGGAGCACAGCCCTGACAAGCGTGTGCATGCGACATTTCCATGCGACAGGTTCACCATCCCTGTCCTGGAGTTTGGCTCACAGAAGGATCCAGAACATGGATCAGATAAAAGCAGGACAATACTTAGAGAAAACATACAGAGGGGTAGTAATGTCATGTGTTGTGGCTCCAGCCCCCAAGCCGGCCCTCATGGAGGAGAATGATTCGGAGAGTGAGGGAGAGGAGCCAACAAGGCCTCCCTCGCCAGGACCCTCCTCGCTGGCACCGCCCCAAGTTCCAGCTGCAGGCCAGGAGGAGGAGCTGACAAAGCCTCCCTCTCCCACACCCTCCTCCTCCTCCCTGGCAACGCCCCAAGCTCCAGCTGCTGAGGATCAATCCTGGATCGACCTGAGGCAGTGACGTAAAGGTAAGCGTGTGCAACAGAGGAAAAGGTGTGGCAGGCTCAGAGAGTGCTGAGTCACGGAGCCATACCCCACAGGGCATAAAAGCGGGTGGAGCTGCCTTTGAGCTTCGTGACGGACAAAAAACTACCCAGCGTGTGTTGCAGCTCGGTTGATTGGGAGTTAAAGGCCTTTCTTTCCTGTAAGCTTAGCAACGGGACTGGGATGTGAGTGCTTTTATCTCTGTCTGAGATTAAGACTTCAGAATTTGGCAGGCCTCTGCACGGTCGCTGCCAAGCCTTGTGCTTCCTACAGAAGAATCAGGTCTGTGTCAATAAAAGGACTGTGAAACTCGCGTTTCTCCGTGACGTGGAAGGGGGGACAGAACAGTCATGTGTCGGAGGACATAGTCATCCGAACGTCCACATAATATGGAAAAATGTCAACTCTCGGATTAAAATCCATGTATTTTGGGATGTGCGTGTGGACAGGTGCTGCTTTTACGTGCCTGGAGACAGCCTTCCGCCTTGATGCCCTTCACCGGCAAATGAAGCTCCTTGGGGAGGACAATCCAGTCAGCAAACTTCAGGTTAAACTTGAACCAGGTACGAAAGAGGGCCGGGGTCTCGTCTTTTATGAAATCAAGCCAT
The DNA here is from genome assembly GCF_028640845.1 of Ahaetulla prasina. NCBI lineage: Eukaryota > Metazoa > Chordata > Lepidosauria > Squamata > Colubridae > Ahaetulla > Ahaetulla prasina. Next base: position 109,102,448 of record NC_080544.1, read on the forward strand.
TGGCTTTGCCTTCTCTGCGTAGTTTGCTCAAGGAATAACCGAAATGAAAGTTGCAGAAGGTGCAGGCAGCAAACAAGGGCGTGGTTCACCATAGCTTGTGGGTTAGAGTGGTGCAGTGGCCTAGAGGTGGAGCTCTCGCCTCAGGATCAGAAGGCTGTGAGTTCGATCCTAGGTAGCGGCAGGTATTTCTCTCTCTGGGCACCATGAGTAAGTTATCTGCTGCGAACTCTGCATTGGTGACAGGAAGGGCATCTGGCTAGTAAATGCTCAGCTCCATTCAGTTGCCCTGACTCCACCCCAATGTAAGGGATAATGGGGTCATTAAAAGACAAAAAAAAAATAGCTTGTGGGATAAATACGGGTTGGCTGGGTTCATAAAACCCTCTAAAGTAGGGATCCCCAGCCTCCGGGCCATGGCCGTGGCCCATTTGGAGCCAGGCCACTCGAGCAACGTGCAGCTTCAATTTGCGTGAGTGAGGGGAGCTCACACGCGAAGCTCAATTTGCGTGAGTGACAAATAGAGGCATTTGTGCCAGCCGCTGGCACAAATGGAGCTGTGCGCTCAGAACCATCCGCTCTGCCCCCTGCCACCGCCGGTCCGCAAAGCTGGAAAAGTCGGGGATCCCCACTCTAAAGCAAAGCCTAGATTTTTAGAAGCTGATTTGTCAGTTCTTTGATGCTCAGCTTTGCATTTTTTTTTATTTGCATTTATATCCCGCCCTTCTCCGAAGACTCAGGGCGGCTTACACTATGTCAAGCAATAGTCTTCATCCTATTTGTATATTATATACAAAGTCATTGCCCCCCCAACAATCTGGGTCCTCATTTTACCTACCTTATAAAGGATGGAAGGCTGAGTCAACCTTGGGCCTGGTGGGACTAGAACCTGCAGTAATTGCAGGCAGCTGTGTTAATAACAGACTGTCTTAGCAGTCTGAGCCACAACACGCACAGTGATGTAGAACAACACGCACAGTGATGGTTCTAAAAAGCCCATTCCAAAGAAAGTTATCATACAAAGAGGAAGAAAATAAGAGGAAGAAAATAATACTGCCCCCCCCCACAAAATATTTACAGGTAGTCCTCCACTTATGACAATTCATTTAGTGACCATTCTAACTGAAGTTACAACGGCACTGAAAAATAGTGAATTATGACCGTTTTTCACACTTAATGACCGTTGCAGCATCCCCATGGTGACGTCATCGAAATTCAGACGCTTGGCAACTGACTCATAGTTATGACGATTGCAGTGTCCCGGGTCCCATTGTCCCCTTTTGCAACCTTCTGACAAGCAAAGTCAACAGGGAAACCAGATTCATTTTACAACCATGTTACTAACAACTATAGTGATTCACTTAACAAAGGTGCCAAGGATGGTCATAAGATGGGGCAAAACTCACTTAGCAACTGTGTTCCTTAGCAGTGGATATTTTGAGCTCAATTCTGGTCATAAGTCAAGGACTACTTGTATTGCAGGGATGAAATGCTCCCGGTTCGGACCAGATCCAATAGCAATGGCGGCAGGTGGTTTGGAGAACTGGTAGCAAAACTTCCTGCCCCCCTCCCCCCCGCCCATGCCCACAATTCCTGGTCGCCCGCTTCTCCGCTTGCCGCTTCTTTTAAAAAATGCTTTTAAAAGGTAAAAAAAAAGGTTCTGACGATCCCAGCTGAGCCGCACGATCGTCAGAGCCTTTTTTTTACTTTTAAAAGCAGTTTTTTAACAACTTTTTTGGCCCAATAGATTGTAAAAAATGCTTTTAAAAGGTAAAAAAAAAAGGCTCTGATGATCACAGCTGAGCCGTGCGATCGTCAGAGCCTTTTTTTTTTTTTTTACTTTTAAAAGCATTTTTTTTAACTATTTGGCCGAATAGGTTTTAACTATTTAACTATTTGGCCGAATAGGTTGTAAAAAATGCTTTTAAAAGAAAAAAAAAAGATTGCACGCCACAGCTGATCATTCCCCCCCCGCCCCCCCGCACGTCGTTCTACTTACCCCGTAGTGGCGTGCACTACGTACCCGTGCACCTTGCAAAGCCAGCGAATTGATAGTAAACCGGTTCAGATTTCACCACTGCTGCATTGCCATTTATTTTTCTATCACTCTTATCCTCTCTTCCTTTTTTTTCCCCCCAGGTGTGAATCCCAGCAACCTGATGAACCTCTTCACCTACGAGAAAGGGTTCTGCTTTGTTTACTATCTGTCTCAGCTGTGCGGAGACCCAACACATTTTGATGCCTTTCTCCGAGTTAGTAACCTGGTTTGAGGCGGGAGGGAGGGGTATACGCATGGGTGCCCATGGATACTTAATGCCCGATCGACTTTGCCAGTGAATCTCAGCTGAAACCAGTCATTTTCTGGCTGAATCCTCCAAAGAAAAAGGAAAAAAAAAACATGACTCCATCCAAAAACCAAGGGTGGAGTTTAGATCTCAGACATTTGTTTGAAAGTTGGATCCTTACAGGTAGTCAGAACAGAATAACAGAGTTGGAAGGGACCTTGGAGGTCTTCTAGTCCAACCCCCTGTTTAGTCAGGAAACCCTATACCACTTCAGACAAATGGTTATCTAATCTCTTCTTAAAAATTTCCAGTGTTGGAGCGTTCACAACTTCTGGTGGCAAGCTGTTCCACTGGTTAATTGTTCTAACTGCCAGGAAATTTCTCCTTAGTTCTAAGTTGCTTCTCTCCTTGATTAGTTTCCACCCGTTGCTTCTCGTCCTGCCCTCAGGTGCTTTGGAGTCCTCGACTTACAACCACAGTTGAGCCCAACATTTCTGTTGATAAGTGAGACAGTTGTTAAGTGAACTCTGCTCCATTTTAACGATCTTTCTTGCCAGGGATTGCTAAATTAGTAACACGGTTGTTAAGTGAATCTGGCTTCCCCATTTACTTTGCATATCAGATGGTCGCAAAAGCAGATCACGTGACCATGGGACACTGCAACTGTTATAAATATGTTGCTGAGCATCCAAATTATAATCACATGACCACGAGGATGCTGCAGCAGTCATATCTGTGAAAAATGGTCATAAGTCGCGTTTTTCAGTGCCATTGTAAATTTGAACAGTCACTAAACGAATGGTTGTAACATGCAGTTGAAACATATCAGCAAAATGTCATAGTATATATTACTCTAGCAGAACCCGATTAAAACTTTCCTGAGAGTAACAAGTGAACAAGGGTTATAACATGAGAACACAGGAAGCAAAACTCAGAAATTCATTGTGGCAACTTGACTGAGTTGAAGGGGTGCCATAGCCTAGAGGTAAGGACGCTCGCCTCCCACTCAGAAGGTTGATAGTTCAAACCTAGGCAGCGACCGATATTTCTCTGTCAGGGCGCAAAGAGAGAATATCTGCTGTGAACTCCACATAGGCATCAGGAAGGGCATCCGGCCAGTAAATGCTTGGCTGATCCTTATCTCCATATATAGACCTTTTGGTAGCAATATGAAAGTGTTTTGTTGGTGTCTCCATTTTTCCAGCTTCCCAATCTAGCATTGGGATTTGAGACCTGGTGGTCTCCCATCTGAGAATAAATTTAAGTTCAGCCCTTCTTAGCTTTTTTTCGGGATCCAAGAAGGCCATCTGAGAAAGGTTGAGAAGAGGGGTGGGTGCATGTGTACCTATATATATGTGTTAAAATCCCTTCAGTGTAGGTACAACTCCGATGACTACGGAGAGATACCGTATTTTTCAGAGTATAAGACGCACCTTAGTTTTTGAGGAGAAAAATAAGAAAAAAGATGATTGCCAGGTGGATCCGCCTCCCGGAATACCCCCCAATCAGCTGTTCCAGAGGTGAATTTTAGCAACAGGTTCCTTGGTTGTGAGCTCTGTGCCTTGCTTTTTTTTTTTTTTTTGGCTTCTTTTTCTGCCTCTGAAGCTCTGTTTCAGAAAAAACTTTTTTTCTGCCCCTGAAAGCCTCCGAAACAGAATTTCAGAAAAAAAGCCTCTGAAGCTCTGTTTGGGGGCTTTTTTTCTGAAGCTCCGTTTGGGGGCTTTTTTTTTTTTTTTAAAGCTCTGTGAAGCTCCGTTTGGGGCTTTTTTTCTGAAACGCCATTTCTGATGCTTTTTTCAGCCTCTGAAACCTCCATTTGAGAAGCTGGGCGGGGCTACATTCGGAGTATAAGACGCACCCAGATTTTCACCCTCTTTTTTGGGGGGAAAAAGGTGCGTCTTATACTCCGAAAAATACAGTGCAGCAACAGTGCTAAAGAATTTTTCCACTACATTTTTTATTGAAAATGCCTTTCCTTTTCCAGCAGTGGTTCCTAGCTGTATTAGGCTGGAGACTTCTAGTGCAGGGCTCCCCAATCCTCGATCCATGAACCAGATCCAGGCCACTGTATGCCACGGAAACAAGCAAAGCCCCATCCACGGGATGCGGGAAGCACACGAAACCACACCCCTTCCGGTCCATGGAAACACCTCTCTCCACGGAACCGATCCCTGGTGCCCAAAAGGTTGCGGGGAGGGGCACTGTTCTAGTGCAGGGGTCTCCAACCTTGGCAACTTTTAAGCCTTGGAGGACGATTCTGGGAGTTGGTCCTCCAGGCTTAAAGTTGCCAAGGTTGGAGACCCCTGCTCTAGTACACGTGTGAATATATCCCTACACACATTTGCTAAAAGCTCTGGAGCATTATTGATTTTATTTCAGAATTTAGTCTCGGTCCTCTAAATTACTGCGCTGTCATAAAGGACTGGAGCCTGCTGTAATTGAAAGAAAAATATTGTGCTGGATGAACGACCTCTAGAAATTTTCCATCGGCGGGGATCTTTTGTGTCAGAGCATTAGAAATCCAGCACGTCTTTTTTCTGATTTATTTAAACCTTGATTATTTTCTTGCTCTCCTCTTAGAGAAGCCCCTTCAGTTGTAATATTTTACTTTGTTCTCTCTAGTGTCTCTGTTGCCTTTCTGGCCATTTCCACTCCGGGGCCCCTCCAGTTTCCTCTTGCTCAACCTTGCTCTTCCCATTAATTTTGTAACCCTGTGTTTTACGCTGGTTCTCTTTCAGACTTATATCGAGAAGTACAAGTTCGCAAGCGTTGTAGCCCAAGATCTGTTGGATTCCTTCTTGGCATTTTTTCCAGATCTGAAAGAACAATGCATCGATTGCAAAACAGGTAGGGAAGAGGATCTTGGCAGAATGTAACACACACACACACACACACACACACACACACACACACACACACACACACACATCTTAGGAGTGCTGCCCAGATGAAGGAGACAAACTACAGGTAGCCCTTGGCTGCCGACTACAATTGAGCCCAAAATTTCTGTGCTTAAGTGAGACAGTTGTTAAGTGAACTCTGCTCCATTTTAACGATCTTTCTTGCCAGATTGCTAAATTAGTAACACGGTTGTTAAGTGAATCTGGCTTCCCATTTACTTTGCATATCAGATGGTCGATCAGACCATGGGACACTGCAACTGTCATAAATATGTTGCTGAGCATCCGAATTATAATCACATGACCACAAAGATGCTGCAACAGTCATATCTGTGAAAAATGGTCATAAGTCGCGTTTTTCAGTGCCATTGTAAGTTTGAACAGTCACTAAACGAATGGTTGTAACATGCAGTTGAAACATATCAGCAAAATGTCATGGTATATATTACTCTAGCAGAACCCGATTAAAACTTTCCTGAGAGTAACAAGTGAACAAGGGTTATAACATGAGAACACAGGAAGCAAAACTCAGAAATTCATTGTGGCAACTTGACTGAGTTGAAGGGGTGCCGTAGCCTAGAGGTAAGGACGCTCGCCTCCCACTCAGAATAGAATAGAATAGAATAGAATAGAATTTTATTGGCCAAGTGTGATTGGACACACAAGGAATTTGTCTTGGTGCATATGCTCTCAGTGTACATAAAAGAAAAGATACGTTCATCAAGGTACAACATTTACAACACAATTGATGGTCAATATATCAATATAAATCATAAGGATTGCCAGCAACAAAGTTATAGTCATACAGTCATAAGTGGAAAGAGATTGGTGATGGGAACTATGAAACGATTAATAGTAGTGCAGATTCAGTAAATAGTCTGACAGTGTTGAGGGAATTATTTGTTTAGCAGAGTGATGGCCTTCGGGAAAAAACTGTTCTTGTGTTTAGTTGTTCTGGTGTGCAGTGCTCTATAGCGTCGTTTTGAGGGTAGGAGTTGAAACAGTTTATGTCCAGGATGCGAGGGATCTGCAAATATTTTCACGGCTCTCTTCTTGATTCGTGCAGTATACAGGTCCTCAATGGAAGGCAAGTTGGTATCAATTATCTTTTCTGCAGTTCTAATTATCCTCTGAAGTCTGTGTTTTTCTTGTTGGGTTGCAGAACCGAACCAGACAGTTATAGAGGTGCAAATGACAGACTCAATAATTCCTCTGTAGAACTGGATCAGCAGCTCCTTGGGCAGTTTGAGCTTACTGAGTTGGCGCAGAAAGAACATTCTTTGTTGTCCTTTTTAATGATGTGTTTGATGTTAGCTGTCCATTTGAGATCTTGCGATATGATAGAACCCAGAAATTTGAAGGTTTCTACTGTTGATACTGTGTTGTCAAGTATTGTGAGAGGTGGAAGTATGGAAGGGTTTTTCCTAAAATCTACCACCATTTCTACGGTTTTGAGTGTGTTCAGTTCCAGATTGTTTTGGTTGCACCACAAGGCTAGTCGTTCGACCTCTCGTCTTTATGCGGATTCGTCATTGTCTCGAATGAGACCAATCACTGTTGTGTCATCTGCGAACTTCAGTAGCTTAACAAATGGATCATTGGAGATGCAGTCATTGGTATACAGAGAGAAGAGAAGTGGGGAGAGCACACAGCCTTGGGGGGCCCCTGTGCTAATTGTACAGGTATTTGATGTGATCTTGCTTAGCTTCACCTGCTGCTTCCTGTTTGTTAGGAAGCTTGTGATCCACTTACAAGTCTGTTCCGGTACCTGTAGCTGGTTTAGCTTAGTTAGAAGAATGTCTGGAATGATGGTATTGAATGCTGAACTAAAGTCTACAAAGAGGACCCTTGCATAGGTCTTTGGAGACTCAAGATGTTGTAGGAGGTTGATAGTTCAAACCTAGGCAGTGACCTATGTTTCTCTGTCAGGGCGCAGAGAGAGAATATCTGCTGTGAACTCCACATAGGCATCAGGAAGGGCATCCGGCCAGTAAATGCTTGGCTGATCCTTATCTCCATGTATAGACCTTTTGGTAGCAATATGAAAGTGTTTTGTTGGTGTCTCCTTTTTTCCAGCTTCCCAATCTAGCATTGGGATTTGAGACCTGGTGGTCTCCCATCTGAGAATAAATTTAAGTTCAGCCCTTCTTAGCTTTTTTTCGGGATCCAAGAAGGCCATCTGAGAAAGGTTGAGAAGAGGGGTGGGTGCATGTGTACCTATATATGTGTTAAAATCCCTTCAGTGTAGGTACAACTCCGATGACTACGGAGAGATACTGTATTTTTCAGAGTATAAGACGCACCTTAGTTTTTGGGGAGGGAAATAAGAAAAAAGCTGATTGGCAGGTGGATTGGCCTCCCGGAATACCCCCCAATCAGCTGTTCAAGAGGTGAATTTTAGCAACAGGTTCCTTGGTTGTGAGCTCTGTGCCTTTTTTTTCTGCCTCTGAAACTCTGTTTCAGAAAAAACTTTTTTTTTTTTTTTTTAAATTTTTTATTATTTTTTTTTACAACAAACAAACAAAAAGAAAATACATTATTACACCCTTGTGCTATACATAAAAGGAAGATTTGGGTCTTCGGATATATCCTCATGATTGCCAAAATCCACGTTCTCGAGGTACAGGTACTGAAGCGTCCAATGTTCCAAGCGCAAAGTCCACAAATGGTTTCCAAGTCTTCCAGAAAATATCTTCTTTATACACACCACTTCTAATTTTAATATCACATGTCATTTTATCATTTAAAGCTAATTTCCACATTTCAGAATTCCACTCTTCTATTCTAAAAATCACATCCAGTTTCCAATATCTAGCTATTATAATTCTACCTATTATAATCATAATTCTAATCAATTCTTTTCATATTTTGTTAATTCTATTTCCTTAATTACCAACAATAATATAGTTTCCACTCTCAATGTTATTACTTTCCCCATCATTTCAAATATCATTTTCTCCAATTGTTGCCAAAACTTTTAACCTTATCACAATTATACCACATATGTTCATAAGTCCCCAATTCCATCTCACATCTCCAACATTTTTACTAGTTTTTTATCCATTTGTGACAATCTTACTGGAGTCAAATACCATTTCCAAACAACTTTATAATTGTGCTCTTTAATCCTTATAGATAAAGTTCTCATAATTCTACTCTTCCAATTCACATTCCAATCTGATTCTGGTATTTCAATATTAAGATCTTTTTCCCAATTTGTCCTCATCACTCTTTGTAATTTTTCATCAGAATTTATAATCTTATAAACCCTACTAACGAGTCCCTTTAGCCCAATTTCATCTTTCATAATCCGAGATACTAAATATTCAAATTCAGTTTCACATCTATTTATCGAATAATTTTCCTTTAGTTTTTTGTCCATTTTCTATCTGTATTTTTCAAACCAACTTAACCCTAATTTTCAATAATTTCTTTATTCCTCCTTTCATTTCCATAACTTTTATCCAATCTCTAATAATTTCTATATTTTCCTCTTTAATCACTTCATTACGTTTTATATTATTTTAATCGCCAAATTCCAGTTGTCTCCCCCAAAAAGATTATATCCGGAATTAAAATTTTAACAAATTTGTTCCACATTTTACTTAATCCCTTTAACCAATAACTTCTACTTACACATTTTAAATTTGCTTTATCTAAAACCACCTTGATCCAAATTTCTCTATATCCCTTAACTCTAAATCTCTCCAATAATTATCTTCACCTTTAAGTATTTTTACCACTATCCGGATACCATACGCACAGTAATAATTAAATAATTTGGGGATTCCTAATCCGCCTTCCTTTTGATTTTGATACCACATTTTCTTCACTAATCTGGGTCTTTTGCCACCATTGCAAAATTTATCCAGTTTTTTCTGATATCCTTCAATATCTTTCTCTGTCAAATTTAGTGGTAGCATCTCGAATAAAAAGTTGAACTTGGGCAGCAACATCATCTTACACATTGCAATTCTACCAAACCAAGACAACTTTAAAATTTTATATTTATCTATCTTCTTCTCAATTTCGTTAATCACCACATCATAATTAAGTTTTTTCAATTCTTTAACCTTAAGTGAAAGCACTATACCCAAATATTTCAATGTGTTTTAATCCTTATCCCAAATTGCTCTTGCATATTCTCAGACTCATTACCATTACTATCCATCAATAATTCTGACTTTGACCAATTTACTTTCAATCCTGTCATTTCTTCAAATTCTATCAAATGCTTATATATCTTTTCAAATCTTTCTCTACATTTTCAAAATAATTAAAGTATCATCCATACAAATTTATCTTATACCCTTATATCCTTCTAATTCTTCATCTTTTCTATCATTTTGTCAATATTTCCATAGCCAATAAAAATAATGTTGGGGACAGGGACATCCTTGTCTCGTACCAGCTTCTAATTTTATCTCTTCAGTTAATATTCCATTCACCTTCACTCTTGCACTGCTCTTTTGGTACAATTTTGAAATAACATGTATAAACTTATTACCAAAGCCTAAAGCCTCCACAATTACTTTAATTGTTTCCCATTGTACAGAATCAAAAGCTTTAAAAATATCCAATGATACTATACCAATTTTATCACCATTATATTCAGCTACATCTATAATATTTAATACTCTTCTAACAATATCACTCATGTATCTACCCTTCACAAACCTACTTGATTATAACTTATATATCTATCTATAAATCTATTTAATCTATTACTTATAATAGCAGTAAATATCTTTGCATCCTGATTAATTAAAGAAATGGGCGATAGGACTCAATCCTTTCTAAATCTTTATCTGGTTTAGGAATTAGGGATATCACCGTTCTATTCCATGACGAAGGTACTTCCCCACCATGTAATATTCCATTGAATAATTTTTGCAGTCTTGGTATTATTAATTCTTTAAATTCTTTATAAAACTCAACAGGTAATCCATCCTCACCTGGAGCTTTCCTAATTTTAATCTTTGTATTATTCCATTAATCTCATCTTGTGTTATATCTTCTTCCATCAATTCCTTATATGTTTGATCAATTTTCACCACATACTTTTCTAAATAACTCTGCAATTTTCCCCGATTAATTGATTTCTTTGAATATAGATTCTGAAAAAAGTTTCTAACCACTTCACATTTCTCTAATTTTTTATAACATCTTATACCTCTATCATCTATCAAAACTCCAATTTCTCTCTTCTCTCTTTTATCTTTCGCCATCTTTGCCAATAATTTAGAATTTCTATTACTAAATTCAAAAAAATTCCTATTTAAAAATCTCAAATTTCTTTTTACTAACTCTGTATCTTCTTCTATCATTTTATTTCTTAACATATTAAGCTCCTGAAGAATTTTGAAACTCTGTTTGGGGGCTTTTTTTCTGAAGCTCCGTTTGGGGCTTTTTTTCTGAAACGCCATTTCTGATGCTTTTTTCAGCCTCTGAAACCTCCATTTGAGAAGCTGGGCGGGGCTACATTCGGAGTATAAGACGCACCCAGATTTTCACCCTCTTTTTTGGGGGAAAAAGGTGCGTCTTATACTCCGAAAAATACAGTGCAGCAACAGTGCTAAAGAATTTTTCCACTACATTTTTTATTGAAAATGCCTTTCCTTTTCCAGCAGTGGTTCCTAGCTCTATTAGGCTGGAGAGAATATCTGAAGACTTCTAGTGCAGGGCTCCCCAATCCTCGGTCCATGAGCCAGATCCAGGCCACTGTATGCCACGGAAACAAGCAAAGCCCCATCCACGGGATGCGGGAAGCACACGAAACCACACCCTTTCCGGTCCATGGAAAAACCTCTCTCCACGGAACCGATCCCTGGTGCCCAAAAGGTTGCGGGGAGGGGCACTGCTCTAGTGCAGGGGTCTCCAACCTTGGCAACTTTTAAGCCTTGGAGGACGATTCTGGGAGTTGAAGTCCTCCAGGCTTAAAGTTGCCAAGGTTGGAGACCCCTGCTCTAGTACACGTGTGAATATATCCCTACACACATTTGCTAAAAGCTCTGGAGCATTATTGATTTTATTTCAGAATTTAGTCTCGGTCCTCTAAATTACTGCGCTGTCATAAAGGACTGGAGCCTGCTGTAATTGAAAGAAAAATATTGTGCTGGATGAACGACCTCTAGAAATTTTCCATCGGCGGGGATCTTTGTGTCAGAGCATTAGAAATCCAGCACGTCTTTTTTCTGATTTATTTTAAACCTTGATTATTTTCTTGCTCTCCTCTTAGAGAAGCTCCTTCAGTTGTAATATTTTACTTTGTTCTCTCTAGTGTATGTGTTGCCTTTCTGGCCATTTCCACTCCGGGGCCCCTCCAGTTTCCTCTTGCTCAACCTTGCTCTTCCCATTAATTTTGTAACCCTGTGTTTACGCTGGTTCTCTTTCAGACTTATATCGAGAAGTACAAGTTCGCAAGCGTTGTAGCCCAAGATCTGTTGGATTCCTTCTTGGCATTTTTTCCAGATCTGAAAGAACAATGCATCGATTGCAAAACAGGTAGGGAAGAGGATCTTGGCAGAATGTAACACACACACACACACACACACACACACACACACACACACACACACACACACACATCTTAGGAGTGCTGCCCAGATGAAGGAGACAAACTACAGGTAGCCCTTGGCTGCCGACTACAATTGAGCCCAAAATTTCTGTGCTTAAGTGAGACAAGTTGTTAAATGCATTTTGCCCCGTTTTACGACTTTTCTTGCCACACTTGTGAAGTGAATCATTGCAGTGGTTAAGTAAGCAACCCGGTTGTTAGGTGAATCTGCGAAAAGGTCGCAGAAGGCGATCACATGACCCTGGGACACTGCAACCGTCATAAATAGGGACCGGTTGCTAAGCATCTGAATGTGAGTCACGTGATCTCGGGTATGCTATGGTTGTTAAGTGAACCTGGCTTCCCCATTGAGTTCGCCTGCGAGAAGGTCGCAAAAGGTGATCACGTGACCTTGGGGACAGAGCGACGTCATAAGCAGGAACCATCTGAATTTTGATCACATGGTCACGGGCATGCATTTCCAAGTTGATCCTTGTCGGCAAATCTGTTGCAGGGCTAGAGTTTGACCGCTGGCTCAATGCCACAGGGCCTCCTTTAGTCGAACCAGACTTATCTCAGGGATCCAGCTTGACCCAGCCGGTGGAGACGCTGTTCCATCTCTGGACCACAGAGCCTCTGGACGCAGGAGCTGCTGCGAACAGCGTCAACATCGCCGAGTGGCAAACATTCCAAACGGTGCTTTTCCTGGATAGGTTACTGGATGGGTCGCCCTTGCCACATGGTGAGTTGAATTACCTAGTAGGGTAGTAAAACGTTTGCAAGAAAACAACCAAGCTGAGAGAACCACCAAGGGCCCCACGATTTCAACTCCGAGCTACATAAATCCTCTTTTTATAAGTCTGATGAATGTGTTGCATTATGCTCACTTGTCCCCACGGCTTTGATTATTTGATTATTTCTGACTGTCCAGTGAGGTCAGTCGATTAAGCAGTGTCGTCTTACGGGACTCAGTAAGTGTTCTTTCTCTGAGTTGGTGCCTATCCTCTGGAATGAGATCCGTATTGTTTCTACCTTAATGACTTTCCAGAGATTATTAATCAGCATACGCATTTGCACCATCCAGAGTCGTCGGATGGCCTCTAAATTGAATCAAAAGCAAATGAGATAAATGTTGTCTTCCCCAGAGGTGATAAGAAAGTTGTCGGAATGCTACTCGGCTCAGCTGGAAAACATGAACGCCGAGATTCGCATCCGCTGGCTGCAGATCATCGTCCGCAATGATTACTATCCTGATGTTCACAAAGTCCGTCGCTTCTTGGAAAACCAGGTATCCGTTGCTGGGTTGAAAAGCTTAGCGCTGCTCAGGGTGTGAGATCTGGGGCGGGAAACCAGTTGATGCACAAAGACACGGGAAGCTCTGATGCTTGGATGTGGGAATAGATGTTTGTCAGGGAATTGTTCAGCCGGAATCCAAATGGAGCCAGAGACGCTGACAAGAACCAGTTTTATATAAATAAATATAAATATATTATTCATGTGTGTGTGTGTGTGTGTGTGTGTGTGTGTGTGTGTGTTGATAGATAGATAGATAGATAGATAGATAGATAGATAGATAGATAGATAGATAGATACATAGATACATAGATACATAGATACATAGATACATAGATACATAGATACATAGATACATAGAGAGATTGGATGGACAGACCAACAGACAGACAGATATATGGCTATATAGATATAAGCACCAGAGGGCAAGGCAAGAAACAACAGATGGAAACTAATCAAGGAGAGAAGCAACCTGGAATTAAGGAAAACTTCCTAACGGTGAGGATAATTAATTGGTGGAACAGCTTGCCACTAGAAGTTGTGGGTACTCCATTACTGGATGTTTTTAAGAAGAGACTGGACAGCCACTTGTCTGAAATGGTATAGGGTCTCCTGCTTGAGCAGGGGGTTGGACTAGAAGACCTCCAAGGTCCCTTCCAGCTCTATTCTGATTGATTTTTTTACAGTAATTAAGATAGGCAAACAGGAGCATCGTCAGGTAAATCAGCACAGCACGAGCATCATGAGGTAAATGACAGAGAGCCCACACAGGAGAAAAGGCGGGAAACAAGGAAACGCCCCCTTCTCTCTCACAGCAGCCAATCACAGCTCAAATTCCCTCATGCAATGGCCAGCTCTCTAACCAATCAGCTATAAGCGTGTGTTCTTACTCATCGTCCAATCCTTCACTGCTCCAGCTATTAAATTTTAAATACCTCAAAAAAGGTTTATTTGGTACTTGCTGGCTGAGGTGGTGGAATGGAAGGACCATGAGCAAACACATGTAGTCCTTGACTTATGACCCCCATTGAGCCCAAAATTTCTGTTGCTAATCCGTGAACGGTTGTTGATAATTTTGCCCCACTTTACGACCTCTCTTGCCACAGGGGTTAAGTGAATCACTCCAGTTGTTAAATGAGTAGCATGTCTGTTAAGCGAATCTGGCTTCCCAATTGACTGTCCTTGTCAGAAGGTCGCAAAAGATGATCGCATGTACCCCGGGACACGGCGTCCGTCATAAATATGAACCACTTGCCAAGCATCTGAATTTTGATCACATGACCGCGGGGATGTTGCAACAGATGTGTGAAAAACTGCCTTAAGTCACTTAAGTCGGTGCTGTCGTAACTGTGAACGGTCACTAAATGAACTGTTATAAGTGGAGGACTACCTGTTCCTTTGTATTCAACTCTTGGCAACTTTAAGACTTGTGGACTTCAACTCCCAGAATCCCCTGGCCAGGGAATTCTGGGAGTTGAAGTCCGCACATCTTAAAGCTGCCAAGGATGAGAAACACTGGGCAAAAAAGTGTATGTTTACCTTGAACCAAATGCCAGGATATTATTAATCCAACAACCCCAAGCAATAACGAAATAAATACGCTTCCCTACTTATCCTGGAGGAAATGGGCCACTAGGTGGCACCAGAGAGCTTTGTTTCAGAATGCTTAGCAGACGTTATCGCTAATCCTCGATTTACAACCACAACTGAGCCCAAAAGTTTACGGAGATTCTCAGTCATCCAGTGTTCTGTCCTCCCTCGCCTCCGTCCGAATGATGGCTTAATTAGCCGTCACTATCAGCTCTGGCAGCAGAATAGCCAGCGTCTGCCAAGAGCCTCCGTTATCTTCCACGACGCTGGTGAGTCACTCAGAAACAAACTTCAGCTCGTAATCAGTGGATTTGCCTGTTACAAAGAGACACAGCAGCTCTCTCTGCCTTTTATATCCTGTGGGGTGTGGCTCCATGACTCAGCACTTCCTAGGCCTGCCCCACCCTTGCTTCTGTTGTTCCCTCCTCTCCTGCCTACGAAACCAAGCCTGATTGCCGTCAGCTGGGTCTGCAGGCGTGGCCTGGTGGGGGGGAAGAGTCAGGGGATGGAGGCCTCGTTATCTCTTCCACCTGGCCTGTTTCTGGCTCCTGGAGCTGAGCCAGGCAAGCTGGTGCTCCCAAGGAAAGTCCTGACGGCCCTTCCCCCTCACTGTCCAAGTCACTTTCTGGCAGCAGACCCGGCTCGGGGGGCGCAGACACAACCTCCAGGTCATGGTTGTCCCAAAGGTGCTTTTTTTCCCCCCCTTTTTCAAGATGAAACTGGACTTTCTGGTTTTTCTTTGAAGACGTTTCGCTTCTCATCCCAGAAGCTTCTTCAGCTCCGGCTGGATGGTAGGGAATGGAAGGATTTATATTCCTTGCAGACAGCTGGTCATTGGCATCCTTTTAGAGGGCCATTGAGGCCACCTGGAGGCTTATCTGTGTCCTCAGGGTCACCTGAGTGGTACAAATGGGCATGGAGCTTTCCAGGAACTGCTCAAAGGATTGTGTTGTAGGCTGCAGTTAGTTGAGGTCATATCCCTCCCGGTATGTTGACTAGATTCAGCAGTCCATCTGCATTTAAAAGACAAAGGCCACTCTTGAGGACAGCAAAGACTATATTTTGGACAAAAATATATTTTGGACAAAAGACTATATTTTGGAGGACCGCCGGTTTGAAAGGGGGGGTCAAAGAGGCCATCTATGAGCGTCGGTGACGCAGTGGTTAGAGTGCAGTACCGCAGGCTACTTCTGCTGCCTGCCGGCGGCCTGCAATTTGGCAGTTCAAATCTCAACAGGCTTAAGGTTGACTCAGCCTTCCATCCTTCCGAAGATGGGTAAAATGAGGACCCAAATTGTTGGGGGGGTCAATATGCTGACTCTGTAAACCGTTTAGAGAGGGCTGTAAAGCACTGTGAAGCGGTATATAAGTTTTAAGTGCTATTGGTGTCTCAAAATTGAACAGCCTTCCCTCAACAGAGAGGGAGGCATATGACATCATCTATGCTAGGGGCCTCCAACCTTAGCAACTTTACGAGTTGTGGACTTCAACTCCCATGCGTAAAGTTGCCAAGGTTGGAGACCCCTGATTTATGCAACTGTCATAAATACATACCAGTTGCCAAGCGCCTGAACGTCGATTACACGACCATGGAGATGTTCCAAGAGTCCTAAGTGCTGTTGTAACTTCAAGTAGTCACTAAATGAACTGTGGTGAGTCAAGGACTACAGGGAGTTGTCCACTAGGTGGCAGCAGTGAGGTTTCAAGACATCCTGTGACCGCAGCCCAGTAACCAACCGTAGTCCAGCTTTGGTTGGGAGTGACAGCGGGAGTTTTGGGAAAAAATTCAGCCTTCAACTACTTAATTTGTCGCTGGCCCCAGGTTTCTGTTACTACGGCGACAATCACATCCAGTACGAGTCTCTTGGGATGATCCTGACTGGGCTCCTTCTGCTTGCATTGTTACAGATGTCCCGCATGTACACGATTCCATTGTACGAGGACCTCTGCACCGGCACCCTCAAGTCCTTCGCCCTAGAGGTTTTTTTACAGACCCAAGCCCAGCTGCACCCGAACCTGCGGAAAACCATTCATCAGATCCTGACCCAGGGCTTGAACCCACCACTTCTCGCCACGGACACGGCCGCGGCCGCCGTGGTGGCGGACCCTCCAGGCGTCGAGCTTGAGGACAGAGGAGCCGCCGCGCATGGCGCCGTTTCTCTCAGGGACGTCAATGTGTCTGCTTAGCTCACGCTGGACCATGGAAGCTGGAAGGGCCAGCCAGAACGCCAAGCTAGGACTGCCCTCTCTTGCCCTTGGTGCCACTGCTGGGGAGGGGGGGGAGGGGTTGGATTTTTTTTTTAAATTCCTCCCCACGTATGTGTACATCGAGAGTCCTATGTGCCTTCAGGTGCCTGACCCCCCTAGGCACAACGAGATATCAGGGATGTATTTTTTTTTTTCCTTTCTAACTCTTTTAAGCAGTGACTGGGAGCAAGCGACTGTTTGGGCTCATTGCATCATGAATCTGAACATCGGACTGATTTTTGTGTGTGTGCGCGTGCGTGTGTGTGTGTGTGTGTGTGTGGCTGCCAACAAAGCGCAATTTCCGGCACTCGCTCTCCAAGCCTTGAAGGAGGAGGCAGCAAAAAAATCCACCCTGGTCCCCAAGGCTGGAAGGGAAGAAAAACACTGATCAGGATCATGGTAAAATGTCGAAATGTCGGGATTTCATCCCGCCGTCACGCTGCGTTCGAGACCCAGCATCCGAAAGAATGAAGCGCTTTCTTCCAAGCGGTGTCTCGGTTTTCAGGAAAACGGTTGGAAATGGGTCAGAAATGAAGGGAGACTTGGATGGGGTTCGCAGGCTGAGGGTGTGAGTGCACACCAGGCTTTATAGAAACGGGGAGGGGGGGGAGAGAAGCCAAGCCTTTGGGGGAAGGGGTGTGGTAGAAACATGGGTGTTAACACCGCTTTGCTTTCCTCGGAGACCAGCAAGCCCAACGCTTACGGTGTCGTAGGCACACAGTGGCCAGCAGGGATGGGAAGGCCTTGCGAGACGGCGCCACGGTTATGTCAGTGGCCAATCACCAAATGCAACAGTGCAATGTCGCTATTTCCACAGCAGGTAGTGTTCTTTGCGAAACAAAACCAACCACCACCACACAAAAGCCTGTACTGAGGTTGCTGTAAACCTACTGACTTTTGTCTTCACATCTTTGGCGCTGTGGGTCTTTGGATGTTGCCGCTGGTGGGTTTCCAACCCCTTCGTCCATTATTCCCCACGCGCACACGCGAGCTCAACGCAACCCTTTCCACGTGTTTTTTTGTTACCAAAGCAACTCTGGGATTTCTTTGCGTGTGTGCCTCCCTTGTTCAAGAGTAATATTTATTCTCTGTCCCAGTAAAGATGGGCAGATAACCCCCCTAGATACCACTCTAGTGTATAGCTCTGGCAGAGAGGGTGCTTGTCCGCTGTCTCCTATTTTGTGAAAACTGGTTCCAGGTCCGCAAAAGTGCTTCAATTGTCTTGTCTCCACGTCCTTGTGCTCTGTTCCTTCTGAAATATCTTTTCACTTTGGGGCGATTTTGGGCTTCAGACAAAAAAAAGGTGGACGAGCAATAATGAAGTCGGGACTCCAAAATTGCTTGCGTTGGGTTGTGACCGTTTGCCGTCGCGGCTCTGGAATTTCCTCCCATCATTTGAAAATGCGCAAGGGCTCCCTTGTCGTCGTCCCCCCCCCCTCCGGAAACACCTTCCCATTTTAAGGTGTTTTGATTGGCAGCACTTTTGATACCTGCTCCAGTCTGGCCGAGACCGCAACCACTACACACCTTTTTACCATCCTAAGCTCTGTTATCCTGCATTTTTAATTTTTATTTTCCAGGAGAATGTATGCAACCAGGGTGGAAATTCCTTGGAGATGTACCTGGATGCCTTACAGTAACATCACTTATAAATGTTGAATTAAACTAATGTTTGTGACTTTGGGAGGTTTTTTTTGGGGGGGGGGTTCCTCCCCTAGCCATTGACGGTATCACAAGTAGTTTTCGAGTTATGACCACAATTGACCCCCCCCAAACTTTCTGTTGCCAAAGCAAGACAGTGAGTTTTGCCACATTTTACAACCTTTTCTTGCCACAGTTGTTAAGTGAATCACTACAGTTCTTAAGTGAATCTGGCTTCCCCATTGACTTGGCTTTATCGGAAGATGGCAAAAGGGGATCCCATGACCGTCATCAGTACGAGTCAGTTGCCAAGCATTTGAATTTTGGTCATGAACTGTTGTAATTGGAGGACTACCTCTCGCACAAGAGAGGCAAAACCTTGTTGAAGCCGACTTGCCTACAGCCATGCATGGAGAAAGGGTGGGGCAGCCAGTTCTGACCAGTTCTAGAGAACCAGGAGGGAAATTTTGAGTAGTACGGAGAACCGATAGTAAAAACTCTGACTGGCTCCGCCCCTATCTATTCTCTGCCTCCTGAGTCCCAGCTGATCAGGAGGAAATGGGGATTTTGCAGTAACTTTCCCCTTGGAGTGGGGTGGGAATGGAGATTTTACAGTATCCTTCCCTGCCACGCCCACCAAGCCATAGACATAGAACCGGTAGTAAAAAATTTTGAAACCCATCACTGGGGTGGGGGGGCATTGTGTGGTAGCCATCTTGACTTTTGTGGAACATGGAAAATCCCTGACTCTGTGTTTCAGTAACGCCCCATTGTGTGACATCACTTTTTTTCCCAACCATTGTTTCAAAGCGACGTTTTTAAAAAGCGTTTAAATTTCACAACACAACACACAATGCACATCAGCCGAAGCGCAAATTGGGTGTAGCTCCGCCTTTCTGCCCCAAAGATTTGGATCTTCTTCACTGTAAGGACCCAACCGCCGTTGGAAGGAAGGGTTTGCCCTCCTTGCTGCTAACATTGACACCAGTGTTGAGTGATTGCAAATGAGGCAATAGCACTTTTACACCGCTTCAGAATGCTTTACAGCCATCTTAAGCGGTTTAGAGCAGTGGTTCTCAACCTTTATAGTGCTGCGGCCCCTTTAATACAATTCCCCACAATGTGGCGACCCCAACCGTAAAAAAAATTTCGTTTTGAATTTATCACGCCTGAAGCCATATTGGCTAGCGATCTGAACTGCTTGCGATTGCCTTGAGGACGGAGGCATTAAAGCGGAGACTCCTCCCCTATTAAGTTTATGGCGCCTGAAGCCAGATTAGGCTAGCGATTGGGAGTGATTGCAGCTGGCTTGAGAGGGAGACATCAGAGCAAAGATTTCTCTCTTTTTTAATTCATCGCGCCTGAAGCCGAATTCGGCTAGCGATTTGAAGAGCCTGCAGCTGGCTTGTGGAGTCAACCGTTGGAGCGCGATTCTTCGACTCGCAAGTATACTTCCCTTATTTCCGATGGTCTTAGGCAACCCCTGGCAAATCGTCATTCGACCCCCAACGGGGGTCGCGACACACAGGTTGAGAACTGCTGGTTTAGAGTCAGCCTCTTGCCCCCAACAGTCTGGGTCCTCATTTTATCGGCCTTGGAAGGATGGAAGGCTGAGTCAACCTTGAGCTGATGAGGATCAAACTACTAGAAGTGAGCAGTGAATTGGCCTGCAGGAAATGGATGGCTGGTGGAAGGAAGGAGAGGAAGGCAGAAGAGACAAAGGAAAGAAGGAATAGGCATAGCACGTAGACTTGTATACCACTTCACAGTTCTTTTACAGCCCTCTCTAAGCGGTTTACAAAATTAGGATAGGATTTTCTATTGGCCAAGTGTGATTGGACACACAAGGTGCATATGCTGTTTGGTGCATATGCTCTCAGTGTACATAAAGAAAAATAAAATACGTTTGTCAAGAATCATAAAGTACAGCACTTAATGAAAGTCATAGGGTACAAATAAACAATCAGCATACAGGTAGTCCACAACTTATGACCACAGTTCATTCCAAAATGTATGTTGCTAAGTGAGAAATTTGTTAAGGTGACCTGGAAGGATGGTGCAACAACGGTCATAAGTTGCCAAGCACCCCAATTTTGATCATGTGACCATGGGGACTGTCCACCAGACTGAAAAAGGCAGCCCCCCCCCAAGTCACTTTCCCTCTCACATCTTTCCAATTTTGAACTAAAATCACTAAAAGAATTGTTGTAGTAAGTCAAGGACTGTATTGTATTTTGGGGAGAGCTTTTCCAGCCCTCAATCTGATGGTCTATTGCAGGCGGTCTCCAAGTTTGGCCGCTTTAAGACTTCTGGACTTCAACTCCCAGAATTCCTAAGCCAGCAAAACTGGTTAGACTTGTGGACTTCAACTCCCAGAATTCCTCAGCCAGCAAAACTGTTTAGACTTGTGGACTTCAACTGTCAGAATTCCTAAGCCAGCAAAACTGTTTAGACTTGTGGACTTCAACTCCCAGAATTCCTCAGGCAGCAAAACTGGTTAGACTTGTGGACTTCAACTCCCAGAATTCCTCAGCCAGGAAAGCTAGCAAAACTGTTAAAAGACTTGTGGGCTTCAACTCCCAGAATTCCTAAGCCAGCAAAACTGGTTAGACTTGTGGACTTCAACTCCCAGAATTCCTCAGGCAGCAAAACTGGTTAGACTTGTGGACTTCAACTCCCAGAATTCCTCAGCCAGGAAAGCTAGCAAAACTGTTAGACTTGTGGACTTCAACTCCCAGAATTCCTCAGCCAGCAAAACTCTTAAGAGTGGACTTCAACTCCCAGAATTCCTCAGCCAGGAAAGCTAGCAAAACTGTTAAAAGACTTGTGGACTTCAACTCCCAGAATTCCTCAGCCAGCAAAACTCTTAAGACTTGTGGACTTCAACTCCCAGAATTCTGGGAGTTGAAGTCCACAAGTCTTAAAAGTTGCCAAGCTTGGAGACCCCTGGCCTATTGAATAGCGTGGACCTCGTTTTGGAGAGCTTCTCCCCCACGCGCACACATTTCGGGGTAGGTGGGCAGCCTAGCAGGACCAGCAGCAGCGACGCCTATCGAAGCGCTTGCATCACCCGCGCCTGCGCACTACGCCCGAGCCAAAGCCTCGGCCAAAGCAAACGGAGCCACTTCCCCGCCTATTCAAGGAAGGAGGCGGGGCTCCAAGGGGCCGCTGGGAGGCGTAGTTCCTCTCCTCCGGCAAAGGATGCTGGGAACCCGGGGCGTCTCCTCGCTCCCGCTGCATGCTGGGAACGGTAGTTTCCTAGTCTCCCAAGGTGGTGCCTTGGAACAGATGCGCGGCCGGCGTTGGAGATCGGCGGCATCCAAGGCTCGGATCGGGCGGTTTTGGGGGTCCGGCTGGAGAGAGGGGACCCCCCCCCCGCCTCTGCCCAGATTTTGGGGAAAGGTGGGCGTGGGGCTGGGAAAATGTGGGGCGGGGGGGGGGCGAGCTTTGTCTGCCGGTGAAGCCGGAGAGGAGGGACGGGGGAAGGAAGGGGTCGGTCGGGCATAGCCGGGCGGGGTCGAAGGAGATGCAAGCAGGGGGCTTCAGAAGCCGGGGAAGGCGCATGCGCCGTCCCTAAGAGAGCCTCCTTGCCTAGGAGCAGTCTACCCCTAGGGCAGGTGGGATCCATCCATCCATGGTAAGGCCACACTTGGAATATTGCATCCAGTTCTGGTCGCCACGATGTAAAAAGGATGTTGAGACTCTAGAAAGAGTGCAGAGAAGAGCAACAAAGAGGATTAGGGGACTGGAGGCTAAAACATATGAAGAACGGTTGCAGGAACTGGGTATGTCTAGTTTAATAAAAAGAAGGACTTGGGGAGACATGATAGCAGTTTTTCCAATATCTCAGGGGTTGCCCCAAAGAAGAGGGAATCAAACTATTCTCCAAAGCACCTGAGGGTAGAACAAGAAGCAATGGGTGGAAACTGATCAAGGAGAGAAGCAACTTAGAACTAAGAAGAAATTTCCTTCTGTTAAAACAATGAACCGGTGGAACTACTTGCCTCCAGAAGTTGTGGGTGCTCCACCAATGGAGGTTATAAAGAAGAGATTGGTCAAGCACTTGTCCGGAATGCTTGAGCAAGGGGTTGGACTACAAGACCTCCAAGGTCCCTTCCAACTCTGTTAGTCCGAGACCCTAGGCTAGAAGGAGTTCAGAGAAAAGCAACAGAGATGATTAGGGGACTGGAGGATAAAACATACAGGAACTGGGTAGGTCTAGTTTAATGAAAAGAAGGATTAGGCAGGAAACTACACCACTTCAGACAAGTGGTTATCTAATCTCTTCTTAAAAACGTCCAGTGTTGGAGCATTCACAACTTCTGGTGGCAAGTTGTTCCACTGATTAATTGTTCTAACTGTCAGGAAATTTTTCCTTAGTTCTAAATTGCTTCTCTCCTTGATTAGTTTCCACCCGTTGCTTCTTGCCTTGCCTTCAAGTGCTTTGGCGAA
The DNA here is from genome assembly GCF_028640845.1 of Ahaetulla prasina. Taxonomy (NCBI): domain Eukaryota; kingdom Metazoa; phylum Chordata; class Lepidosauria; order Squamata; family Colubridae; genus Ahaetulla; species Ahaetulla prasina. The sequence continues at coordinate 109,125,409 of NC_080544.1, forward strand.
TAGCTTGACCCCCGCTTCTTTGTGGCAGCCCCTCAAATATTGGAATATTTTTATCATGTCCGACCCCCCCCCCCACCCCCCAGTCCTTCTTTTCATTAAACTAGACCTACCCAATTCCGGCAGCCACATCTGGCTTCTGATTCTGCCCTGCAGGACAGGTTTTCTCTCAGAAGGAGCGAGGCACCTGTGGCCAGGGCGGCACAGATCCTGGTTCACAAATGGCCCAGATTTTGAGCTGAATTGATTCAGTGGAACGGCTGCCCTCCAGAAGTTGTGGGTCTTCCATCACTGGAGGCTTTTAAGAAGAGACCAGACAGCTGTTTGAAATGGTATAGGCAGTGATGGCTAACCTTTCTGCCATCGCGGGCCAAAAGCAGGGGGAACGCGGGGGGGGGGGTCGCACGCATGCATGCCCACACCCATAATTCTATGTGCCCTGCCTTCCCACGCATGCGAAGTGCGACCCACCAAATGCCCTCCACACTTTAGGCACGCGATGGTACGGTGGGCCTAGTAATCCTGTTTTTGGCTCTCCCCAGGCTCCAGAGCCTTTCTAGGAGTCTGGGGAGGGTGAAAACGGCTTTCTTCCCCATCCCCCACCCCGAGGCTGGAAATGGCCCATTTGCTGACTTCAGGTGGGACCGGAAGGCCCGAAAATCAGCTGGCCGGCACAAACATGTGTACCGGAGCTGAGCTCGCATGCCGACCGATATGGCTCCGTGTGCCGCCTGTGGCACGCGTGCCATAGGTTCGCCATCACGGGTATAGGGTCTCCTGCTTGAGCAGGGGGCTGGACTAGAAGACCTCCAAGGCCCCGTCCAACTCTGCTATTCTATTCTTCTGCCTGCTTCTATTCTGTTATTCGGTTGGCTGCTCTGTACCCGAAATTGGGAGTCCCTGGTTTTGGCGGCATTCCCACAATCAGGAGTTGAACTAGGTCTCTTAAAGATCTAGGAGCCACTTTGGCAGAACATGAAAAGGATGATGATGATGATGATTTGGTCAGGCATCTGTGCCTATTCCATCAAAGTCTTTGAGCAGCCCTAGCATTTCCCCACTGAATATTTCAAGCCAAAATCTCCTCTTCTTCCTCTTCCTCCTCCTCCTCCTCCTCTTCTTCCTCCTCCTCTTCCTCCTCCTCCTTCTCTTCTTCCTCCTCCTCCTCCTCCTCCTCTTCTTCCTCCTCCTCTTCCTCCTCTTCCTTCTCTTCTTCCTTCTCCTCCTCCTCCTCTTCTTCTTCTTCTTCCTCCTCCTTCTTCTTCCTCTTCCTCTTCCTTCTCCTCTTCTTCTCCTCCTCCTCCTCTTTTCTTCCTCCTCCTCCACTTCTTCCTCCTCTTCTTCTTCCTCTTCCTCTTCCTTCTCCTCTTCTTCCTCCTCCTCCTCCTCTTCTTCTTCCTCCTCCTCTTCCTCCTCCTCCTCCTTCTCTTATTCCTTCTCCTCCTCCTCTTCTTCTTCTTCTTCTTCCTCCTCTTCTTCTTCCTCTTCCTCTTCCTTCTCCTCTTCTTCCTCCTCCTCCTCCTCTTCTTCTTCTTCTTCTTCCTCCTCTTCTTCTTCCTCTTCCTCTTCCTTCTCCTCCCCCCCTCTCTTTTTCTCTCCCTCTCTCTCTGATTTTGATCGGTTATGAATTGTGTTTCACCTACAGCCTTGAGTATCTGCTCTATTTGTCAATTTATCAGAATGGTAGCTGGGGTGCCGGGAAAGTTTAGCAACTACAGCTGATGAAAAGACGAGACCAACATGGTAAGCAAATAAGCTCACCTGTATGTATCAGAAGATGCAATTAAACCAGTGTAATCTTTAGAAACGAAAAAGCGCACGGTTCACCCTAGATTAAAATACATTTGCAGTTTTAAAGGGAATGTCAAGATCATAGCTTACCCCCCTCTTTTAAATACAAGTAGTCCTCGACTTACGACCAAAATTGAGCCTAACATTTCTGTGGTTAAGCAAGACTGGTTGTGAAGAGAGTTTTACCCCATTTTATAACCTTTCTCGCCACAGTTTTCAAGTGAACTGCTACAGTTTTTAAACCAAGTTGCTTAGAAATGAAATGGGCCACAAAGAACAGTTTTTTTCTCGAACACCATCACTCTGCTAAACAAATAATTCCCTCAACACTGTCCAATTAGTTACTAAGTCTGCATTACTATTAATCTTCTCATCGTTCCTATCACCCATCTCCTCCCGCTTATGACTGCATGACTGTAACCTTGTTGCTGGTATCCTTACAATTTATATTGACTGTTTCCTAATATGATTTGATTGCTTATTTGTACCCTATGACTATCATTAAGTGTTGTACCTTATGATTCTTGATGAACGTATCTTTTCTTTTATGTACACTGAGAGTGTATGCACCAAAGACAAATTCTTTATGTGTCCAATCACACTTGGCCAATAAAAAATTCTATTCTATTCTATTCTATTCTATTCTATTCTATTCTATTCTATTCTATTCTATTCTATTCTGTTCTATTCTATTCTTTTTTTTAATTTCTTTTTGTCACAACAGTATACACAAACAAATGTCATAGATAAAACAGCATATCTTGAAGAAAGAAATATATATATATAACAATAGGACAGGAACGGTAGGCACTTTTGTGCTCTTATGCACGCCCCTTATAGTCCTCTTAGGAATGGGGTGAGGTCAATAGTAGACAGTTTTTGTTTGAAGATTTTGGGATTTTGAGTAGAGACTATTCTATTCTATTCTATTCTATTCTATTCTATTCTATTCTATTCTATTGTATAGTTTCCTAATATGATTTGATTGCTTATTTATACCCTGTGACTATCATTAAGTGTTGCACCTTACGATTCTTGATGAAGGTATTTTTTCTTTTATGTACACTGAGAGCATATGCACCAAGACAAATTCCTTGTGTGTTCAATCACACTTGGCCAATAAAAAATTCTATTCTATTCTATTCTATTCTATTCTATTCTATTCTATTCTATTCTATTCTATTCTATTCTATTCTATTCTATTCTTTTTTTTAAATTTGTTTTTGTCACAACAGTATACACAAACAAATGTCATAGATAAAACAGCATATCTTGAAGAAAGAAATATATATATATAACAATAGGACAGGAACGGTAGGCACTTTTGTGCTCTTATGCACGCCCCTTATAGTCCTCTTAGGAATGGGGTGAGGTCAATAGTAGACAGTTTTTGTTTGAAGATTTTGGGATTTTGAGTAGTGACTATTCTATTCTATTCTATTGTATAGTTTCCTAATATGATTTGATTGCTTATTTATACCCTATGACTATCATTAAGTGTTGCACCTTATGATTCTTGATGAAGGTATTTTTTCTTTTATGTACACTGAGAGCATATGCACCAAGACAAATTCCTTGTGTGTTCAATCACACTTGGCCAATAAAAAATTCTATTCTATTCTATTCTATTCTATTCTATTCTATTCTATTCTATTCTATTCTATTCTATTCTATTCTTTTTTTTAAATTTGTTTTTGTCACAACAGTATACACAAACAAATGTCATAGATAAAACAGCATATCTTGAAGAAAGAAATATATATATATAACAATAGGACAGGAACGGTAGGCACTTTTGTGCTCTTATGCACGCCCCTTATAGTCCTCTTAGGAATGGGGTGAGGTCAATAGTAGACAGTTTTTGTTTGAAGATTTTGGGATTTTGAGTAGAGACTATTCTATTCTATTCTATTCTATTGTATAGTTTCCTAATATGATTTGATTGCTTATTTATACCCTATGACTATCATTAAGTGTTGCACCTTATGATTCTTGATGAAGGTATTTTTTCTTTTATGTACACTGAGAGCATATGCACCAAGACAAATTCCTTGTGTGTTCAATCACACTTGGCCAATAAAAAATTCTATTCTATTCTATTCTATTCTATTCTATTCTATTCTATTCTATTCTTTTTTTTAAATTTGTTTTTCTCACAACAGTATACACAAACAAATGTCATAGATAAAACAGCATATCTTGAAGAAAGAAATATATATATATATATAACAATAGGACAGGAACGGTAGGCACTTTTGTGCTCTTATGCACGCCCCTTATAGTCCTCTTTGGAATGGGGTGAGGTCAATAGTAGACAGTTTTTGTTTGAAGATTTTGGGATTTTGAGTAGAGATCTATTCTATTCTATTCTATTCTATTCTATTCTATTCTATTCTATTCTATTCTATTCTATTCTATTCTATTCTATTCTATTCTATTCTAGTTTCCTAATATGATTTGATTGCTTATTTATACCCTATGACTATCATTAAGTGTTGTACCTTATGATTCTTGATGAAGGTATTTTTTCTTTTATGTACACTGAGAGCATATGCACCAAGACAAATTCCTTGTGTGTCCAATCACACTTGGCCAATAAAAAAATCTATTCTATTCTATAAATTGAATGAATAAATAATGTCGTTCTGGGAAGTTCACATCTAGTTTGTTTCTACTTTAGGCTGGAACAAAGCGCCTTGAGCCTGCCAAGTCCATTTAATGCAACGTTTCTGAAACTTGGCCACTTTGAGATGGGTGGACTTCAAGTCCCAGAACCCTCCATTGTTGGTTTACACAAGACTTGCTAAGTTTGAGAAACATGGATTTTTTGAAGCAAGGCCCATGATCACTGGATAGGCCTCTTTTCCTGAAACGTCCCTCGCCTTGCCGTGTGTGTGGAATTGTGCAGGTTAGTTCTTGGAGTTGTTGCGCGAATGATATTTTTCCTTCAATATTAATGGTACTAAGTATGGATATTTCAAAGTTGACATTCTCTTTGTAATTGCGTCGGTAGACATTTTTCCTCCCTTATTGCTTCTTCGTTTTTCTTTTGGTTTTTCTTTTGATTGATGCGCAGTCTGCACTGGCTTCCTGTGGTCTTTCAGGTGCGCTTCAAGGTATTGGTTACCACCTTTAAAGCGCTCCATGGCTTAGGGCCCGGGTACTTATGGGACCGCCTGCTGTTACCTTATGCCTCCCACCGACCCGTACGCTCACACAGAGAGGGTCTTCTCAGGGTGCCGTCCGCCAGACAATGCCGGCTGGCGGCCCCCAGGGGAAGGGCCTTCTCTGTAGGAGCTCCTACTCTTTGGAACGAACTTCCCCCTGGTTTGCGCCAATTACCCGACCTTCGGACCTTTCGCCGTGAGCTGAAAACGTATTTGTTTATTCAAGCGGGACTGGCTTAAATTTTTAATTCAAAACAATTTTAATCGGGGTTATTATTTATAAATTTTAAGGGTTTTAAATTTGACTGTTTTAATTTCGGCCATTTATGAATTATGCTTCTTTTAAGTTCTTGTTTTAATTGTATAGTGTGTTGTTTTTTATGACTTGGCTGTGCACCGCCCTGAGTCCTTCGGGAGAAGGGCGGTATAAAAATCTTAATAAAATAAAATAAAATAAATAAAATAAATTGATTGATCTTCCTCTGACCTTCCTTTACAATTTTCTCCTGTGCTTTCGTCAGTTAAAAAAAAAGAAGAAAAAAAAAAGAAGCCCGCTCATTTTAAATATGTAGAGAAGAAAAATGAAAAATAACTGCAGGTTCAAATCAAGACTACTTATTTCTATGTTGGCTTTTTTTTTTTTTTTTTGAACAAGCTACCTTCCAGTGGTGGGATTCAAAGAATTTAACATATTTATTCTACAGCAGGGCTGGCTTGAAATAATTAGTAATTTTGATAGGGGTTTATTATATTTTTATTTTGTTTTAAGTTTTAAATTCAGCCAAATTGAATTAGTCTTTTAATATATATTTTTAATTTTATGTTATATGTATAACTGTGTTTTATCTGGCTGGAAACCGCCCTGAGTCCTTTGGGAGAAGGGCGGTATAGGAATCAAACTAATAAAATAAAGATGTTTTATAGATGGCACTTAGATCCCCAAAAATTATCATGTATGTATCCTGATATCCAAGCGAAATGTTGGAGGTGTGATTGTGATGACGCTACATATTTTCATATTTGGTGGACTTGCAAGAAAATTAAGGCCTTTTGGATAAGAATTTGGTGGATTATTCAAAATGTACTGAAGAAGAAGATAAAGTTCCTGCCGCAATTTTTCCTTTTGGGAATTATAACGGATTGTACAGGGATTGAGACTAAATTGATTCTGAATTTAATAACAGCAGCAAGACTGTTGATTGGACAATACTGGAAGAAGAAGAGGTACCTACAATAGAAGAATGGATATTGAAAGTCATTAATTTGGCTGAGATGGCTAAAATCTCAGCTTTTTTAAAAGACAATACGCAGGAAAGATATTTAATTGAATGGAAAAAATGGATTGATTATCTACAAAACAGATATCAGATTAAGAAATATCAGATTGCCTTTGAATAATTAGGAAGTATTATTTTATGTAATGGGAGGGGTTGGGAGATGAAAAGCTTTGGATGAGGTTAATTGGATTAGAAGGAAAATTTTACTCTATGTTTGGTTTATGTATAACAATACCTTGTGATTGACCGGGAAGCCGGGGGAAGGAAGGGGAAGGGGGTTTTCTGGGAGGAGGGGAAAAAGGGGAAATGTTTTGTTTTTAAACTTTTCAATAAATAAATAAATAAAATAAATAAATAAAATAAATAAAATAATAAACTGGTCCTCTGCCCTAATGACCTGGGTGGGTGTGGCCATGGTGGGCGTGGCCATGGTGGGCGTGGCCATGGTGTGTGCCAGGCAGCACTCAGCATCCTGCACCCCCCCGGCAGTGAAAACGGGCCGCCAGAGGGGGGCCTGCCACACACCCCGCACCCCGTTTTGGGCCTAGGCCTCCCTAAAGCCTCCTGGGAGTGAAAATGGATTGTGGGGAGACTGTGCAGGACACACACCCGCACCCTGTTTTGGACCTAGTAGGTCCCCTGCACTTACCTGGGAGCCAAAATCGGGCATGTGGGGACTCCTGGAAGGGGCGGGGCGGGGAAGGGAGGGGCCAGCCAGCACTTTAACACCCAGTTCGCCCGAACCAGTTGAATCCCACCACTGCTACTTTCTCAAAACACCATTTTAAAACAATTTTAATCGGGGTTATTATTTATAAATTTTAAGGGTTTTAAATTTGACTGTTTTAATTTCGGCCATTTATGAATTATGCTTCTTTTAAGTTCTTGTTTTAATTGTATAGTGTGTTGTTTTTTATGACTTGGCTGTGCTCCGCCCTGAGTCCTTCGGGAGAAGGGCGGTATAAAAATCTTAATAAAATAAAATAAAATAAATAAAATAAATTGATTGATCTTCCTCTGACCTTCCTTTACAATTTTCTCCTGTGCTTTCGTCAGTTAAAAAAAAAGAAGAAAAAAAAAAGAAGCCCGCTCATTTTAAATATGTAGAGAAGAAAAATGAAAAATAACTGCAGGTTCAAATCAAGACTACTTATTTCTATGTTGGCTTTTTTTTTTTTTTTTGAACAAGCTACCTTCCAGTGGTGGGATTCAAAGAATTTAACATATTTATTCTACCGCGCAGGGCTGGCTTGAAATAATTAGTAATTTTAATAGGGGTTTATTATATTTTTATTTTGTTTTAAGTTTTAAATTCAGCCAAATTGAATTAGTCTTTTAATATATATTTTTAATTTTATGTTATATGTATAACTGTGTTTTATCTGGCTGGAAACCGCCCTGAGTCCTTTGGGAGAAGGGCGGTATAGGAATCAAATTAATAAATAAAGATGTTTTATAGATGGCACTTAGATCCCAAAAAATTATCATGTATGTATCCTGATATCCAAGCGAAATGTTGGAGGTGTGATTGTGATGACGCTACATATTTTCATATTTGGTGGACTTGCAAGAAAATTAAGGCCTTTTGGATAAGAATTTGGTGGATTATTCAAAATGTACTGAAGAAGAAGATAAAGTTCCTGCCGCAATTTTTCCTTTTGGGAATTATAATGGATTGTACAGGGATTGAGACTAAATTGATTCTGAATTTAATAACAGCAGCAAGACTGTTGATTGGACAATACTGGAAGAAAGAAGAGGTACCTACAATAGAAGAATGGATATTGAAAGTCATTAATTTGGCTGAGATGGCTAAAATCTCAGCTTTTTTAAAAGACAATACGCAGGAAAGATATTTAATTGAATGGAAAAAATGGATTGATTATCTACAAAACAGATATCAGATTAAGAAATATCAGATTGCCTTTGAATAATTAGGAAGTATTATTTTATGTAATGGGAGGGGTTGGGAGATGAAAAGCTTTGGATGAGGTTAATTGGATTGAAGGAAAATTTTACTCTATGTTTGGTTTATGTATAACAATACCTTGTGATTGACCGGGAAGCCGGGGGAAGGAAGGGGAAGGGGTTTTCTGGGAGGAGGGGAAAAGGGGAAATGTTTTGTTTTTAAACTTTTTCAATAAATAAATAAATAAAATAAATAAATAAATAATAAACTGGTTCTCTGCCCTAATGACCTGGGTGGGTGTGGCCATGGTGGGCGTGGCCATGGTGGGCGTGGCCATGGTGTGTGCCAGGCAGCACTCAGCATCCTGCACCCCCCCGGCAGTGAAAACGGGCCGCCAGAGGGAGGCATGCCACACACCCCGCACCCCGTTTTGGGCCTAGGCCTCCCTAAAGCCTCCTGGGAGTGAAAATGGATTGTGGGGAGACTGTGTAGGACACACACACCCCGCACCCTGTTTTGGACCTAGTAGGTCTCCCTGCACTTACCTGGGAGCCAAAATCGGGCATGTGGGGACTCCTGGAAGGGGCGGGGCGGGGAAGGGAGGGGCCAGCCAGCACTTTAACACCCAGTTCGCCCGAACCAGTTGAATCCCACCACTGCTACTTTCTCAAAACACCATTTTAAAACAATTTCTCTCTCCTAACCTCTTAACATTGTTTTTTTTTTTTTTTTTGCAGATTTAAATCAAGTCCCCCCCAGTTGCCTCTGAAGGGGCCTGCAGGTCCTTGCAGATTTGTAAAAGATGATGGGCGTCGGGGTCCTGGCAGATCCGAAGGGAGACCTTTACAAGGACCTCGCGTTTCCGGCTAGCGACGGTTCTCTGTTTTTCAACTGTTCTACTCCGTTGGCCCAGTTCAAAGGAGAAATTTACTGGCTGAGACCTCAGGTTTGTTTTTTGAAAAAATCACGGTGGGTAAAACTCCTAGCAATTTCCTATCTGGACAGCTGCCGGAAAGAACGGTCCATATTTTAGAAAGCAGAAATGAAATGTGTGCCTGCAAAGATCTTCCAAAATACAGGTAATCCTCGATTTAGGACCGCAATTGAATCCAGGATTTTCTGTTGTTAAGCGAGACAGCGGTTAAGTGAATTTTGCCCCATTTTACGACCTTTCCTCCCACCGTTGTTAAGGGAATCATTGGGGTTGTTCAGTTAGTCACACGGTTGTTAAGTGAATCTGTTGAATTTGCTTGTCAGAAGGTCTCAAATTGGGGATAACGTGATACCAGGATCTTGCAACCGTCGTAAATATGAGTCACTTGTCAAGTGTTGGGATTTCGATCATGTGAATATGGGGGGGGAGGGTTTGCGGCAACGGTCGTAAGTGTGAAAAATGGTCATAAGTAGAGATGGTATTCAGCTGGTTCTGACCGGTTCGTGCAAACTGGTAGCGGAAATTTTGAGTAGTTTGGAGAACCGGCTGGCCCTGCCCGTCCCATCCCTCCTCACCCCACACCGAACTGGTGGTGAAATTATTTGAAACCCACCACTGGACATAAGTCACTTTTTTGCAGTGCTGTTTTAACTTTGAATGGTCACTGAATGAACTGTTGTAAAGTGAGGATTTCCTGTACGGCACAAAATGTTCAGGGGAAATTTTAAGTGCATTTGATTAAACATGGTGATAACCTTACTATTTACCAGAATTCAATCTTCCTAAAATATCCAGCTCAGGAAATTCCCCAACTGCACTGTACACATGTACAAACAACTTTCTCTCCAGCTGGAATGCTAGATCGATCTTGGTTCCCACTGTCATGCTTTGACTGGGTTAATTTCTTATTTAGTAGTTGAATAGTTCAACTGTGTACACACATCTTCACCTCTTGGCCAGCTTGTTTAAAAAAAAACCGCACGTTAGATGAGGAAAATACTCTTGGGAATGCAGTCGTGAGAGATGAGTTTAATTGTTATTTCGTTTATTTATAAAAAGTATGGACTGCCTCATTTTAAAGAGACATTGAGTGGTATATAAAAACAGTAGTATAGATACAGTGGAAGCCAGTGCAGTACAATAATACAATAACAATAAACCTTTCTTTACCCCAATAATAGTTGTCTAGAGTTACAGACGCTTGGAGTCAGGTGGCTTATACGAAGGGAGGGAGGAACGGAAAGAGACAGAGGAACAAGAGGGAAGAAGAAAAAAAGGAAGGAGAGGGAGGGAGGGAGAGAAGGAAGGAAAGGAAGAAGGAATGGAGAGAAGGAGGGAGAGAGAGAGGAAGGAAAGAAGAAAGGAAGGAGAGGGAGGGAGAGAATCAAGGAGATGAAGGAATGGAGGGAGGGAGGGAGGGAAAGAGGGACTGAGGAACAAGGGAGGGAGGAAAAAAAGGAAGGAGAGAGGGAGAAAAGAAAGTAAGGGAGGGAGAGCGAGAAGGAAGGAAAGAAAGAGGGAATGGCGAGAGAAGGAGAGAGAGGGAGGAAGGAAAGAAAAGAAGGAAGGAATGGAGGGAGGGAGGGAAAGAGGGACTGAGGAACAAGAGGGAGGAAGGAAAGAAGAAAGGAGGGAGAAAAAGGAAAAGAAGAGGGAGGGAGGGAGGCAGAGAAGGAAGAAAAGGAAGAGGGAATGGAGAGAAGGAGAGAGAGGGAGGAAAAGAGGGAGGAAGGAATGGAAGGAGAGAGAGAGAAGCAAGGGGAAGAAGCAGGAAAGGAAGGAAGGAAAGAAAGATATCGCAAAAATAGCATGTTTCCTTTCTAAATTCTCTTTGTCTTCCCCATCAGGAGATCTGCTCTTCGCCTCGCTTATTTTCAGACAATCAGCACGAATGGCAGGTCAAGCAAGGCATGCTGGGAGACTGCTGGTTTCTCTGTGCTTGTGCCGCTTTGCAGAAGAACAAATACCTGCTCACCAAGGTAAAGGCTCTCCTGCCACTCGGGGCGCAGGTCCCTCAGGAGCACGCGATTTCTAAGCGAAACCTATTGCCTCCGTTCGATTCTGTTTAACTATAATAACGGTTGCGTCCCTGCTGCACCCAAAGTCTCAGGGTGTCAGGCCTGAGGAATCTCCAGTTACATGAAATTATTCAAATTAAGCAGAAGTGTGCATTAAATGGAAGAAGAGGACATTAATTTTTGGGGAGCCAGAAGCAGATGGAGCAGGGTCTGCAACCTTTTGGGAGTAAGCACTGTTCTCACTGGCTTCCTCTCTTATCTAGGTGCATTTTCTCTCCCACGTAAAATTGGAAGTGACTTGGCGACGTTTCGACGAAGTCTCATTCGTCATCTTCAGGCTGGTGTTTACAGCTTTGTGCTCCTAGAAGCACGAAGCTGTAAACACCAGCCTGAAGATGACGAATGAGACTTCGTCGAAACGTCGCCAAGACACTTCCAATTTTACGTGGGAGAAAACCCGAACAACCCAAGACCTATATATGTGTGTGTGTTTGTGTGTGTAGGTCTTGGCATATTCGGGTCTTTTCCCGTGTAAGGTCGAGAGTATCTCGGCAAAGATACTCTCAACCTTACACGGGAAAAGACCCGAATATGCCAAGACCTACATACCTATACCCGTGAAAACCTACGAAAACAAATATATATGTGTGTGTGTGTGACCTTGGGGAGCTGGGGTGGGTGTGGCCAGGATAAGCGTGGCCAGCTCAACGTCACTCATATCGGGGCGCGTGTGGTGGCCCAAGTGCTCTGCCAGACGGCCTCTTGTAACCCTCTGCCAGTGAAAACGGAGCTTGGGAGAATCGCACGCGGCTCTTCCGAGCTCTGTTTTCACTGGCAGAGGCACTGCGGGCCGGTCTTTCACTGTTTCCAGGGCAGCCCCGTGGGCCAGATTTAAGCACCCCGTGGGCCGAATCCGGCCCCCGGGTCTTGAGTTTGACACCCCTAATCCAGCAGTGAAATGCTACCGGTTCGGTCCGGTTCAAAAAGGCTACTGGTTCACCGAACCAGTAGTAAAAAATGTAAAAAAAAAAAAAGTTCCGACGGTCAGATTTAAAAGCTTTTTAAAAAGGCTCTGACGATCACACGCCACAGCTGTGATTGTCAGAGTCTTTTCTTTTTTTACTTTTTAGGCATTTTTTTTTACTACCTGTTCTCCGGAACCGGTAGTAAAAAAATGCTTTAAAAAAATAAAAAAAGAGGCTCTGACGATCACAGCTGTGGCACGCGATTGTCAGAGCCTTTTTAAAAACCTTTTAAAGCATTTTCTTTTACTACCTATTCGCCCGAACAGGTAGTAAAAAAAATGCTTTTAAAAGGTTAAAAAAAGGCTCCGATGATTGCGCCCCACAGCTGACCAATCCCCCCCACGCGCTGTTCTACTTACCTTCCTTCCCATGCCTCCTTTTGGTGTGCACTGCGCATGCACCTCACATTTGGTGCGTGGTGTGCACTGTGCATGTGCGCACACAGTGTTTGGTGCGCAGCGTGCCGAACCGGTAGTAAACCAGTTCAGATTTCCCCAGCGCCCTGATCTACATGAACAGTGTGTTGTCCGGATACAGTTAATTTTGAAAAATGTTAATAGTAACAACAGTAATATTCATAGCATTGATAATAATCACATAATTATAATAGTATTTGCTTATCCATACTAATAAACCTTCATTGTATAATTAATCATTCTCTTAAACTTTTGAGTTTCTAACTTCTGTTTCTGTCAAGTAACCGTTGGTAAAACGAGTCCCATGTTAAAAAATATTCTGTTTCTTCTTTCTCCTTTATTCTGAGTGTTAATCTATCTATCTCTGCGCATTTTAATATATGTATATTTTATTACACTTTTAGATGTAGGGATTTCTTCATTTTTCCACCGTTGTGAAAAACCTTATGTACGTGCATTTTCAAATACCCTTTGCCTCCATAAGGGCTAGAACCATGATGGCGAACCTATGGCACATGCCACAGGTGGCACGCGTAGCCATATCAGTGGGCACGGAAGCTCAGCTCCAGTGCACATCAGCGGCCACTGGCCAGCTGATTTTCGGGCCTTCTTGGTCCACCAGAAATAGGGAAACAGGCTGTTTCCTGCCTCCAGAGGGCCTGGGTGGTGGTGGGGAAGGCCCGTTTTTCTCTCTTACCTGGCACCGGAGCCTCTCTAGGAGTCTGGGGGGGGGTGTGGAAAACTGCCTTTCCCACCCCTTTCCAGGCCCTCCGGAGGCCAGAAACGGCTCATTTACTAACTTCCGGTTGGACAAGAAGTGACGTTTTTTTGGCTGTCCCCAGCCCCCAGAGCCTCTCTAGGAGTCTCTGGAGGCTGGGGACAGCCAAAAAACATTGGTAAACGGTCTGTTTCTGGCCTCCGGAGGGCCTCCAGGGAAATGGGGAAGGCCATTTTGCACCCTCCCAGACTCATAGAGAGGCTCTGGAGACAGGTTAGAGAGAAAAACAGACCTACCAGGTGTGTAGGAGGAAAAGGGGGGAAAGAGTCGTGTGCGCATGCGCAGGGATGGGGCACATAGAATTATGGGTGTGGGCACACACGCGCATGACACACACACCCTTCCTGGCACGCGATGGCAAAAAGGTTAGCCATCACTGGGCTAGAATCTTGGGATATCCAGAAAGGTTGTTCTGTCCTCCTTCGCCTCCGTCCGAGTGATGGCTTAATTAGCTGGCACTATCAGCTCTGGCAGCAAAATAGCCAGCGTCTGCCAAGTGTCTCTGTTATCTCCCTCGATGCCGATGAGTCACCCAGGAACAAACTTCAGCTCTTATTTAATCGGTTGATTTGCCTGCTACGAAAAGGCACAGCAGCTCTGGCTGCGTTTTATATCCTGTGGGGTGTGGCTCCATGACTCAGCACTTCCTAGGCCTGCCCCACCCCTGCTTCTGTTGTTCCCTCCTCCCCTGCCTATGAAACCTAGGGTCCAACCAAGCCTGACTGCCATCAGCTGGGTCTGAAGGCATGGCCTGGGTGGGGAAGAGTCAGGGGACGGAGGCCTCGTTATTTCTTCCACCTGGCCTGCCTCTGGCTCTTGGAGCTGAGCCAGGGAAACCGGTGCTCCCGAGGTAAGTCCTGACGGCCCTTCCCCCTCACTTTCCAAGTTACTTTCTGGCAGGAGGGGGGGCGCAGACACAACATTAAGTAACCAATCTAGGAAACTGACGGCTGTTTCGACCAGTTGCATTCGTAGCATTGAGTGATTCTTCTCTTATCGCAGGTGATACCTCCAGGCCAGCCCAGTTGGAAGGATGAGAAATACCGCGCTGCTTCACTTGTCGTATCTGGCAGTTTGGCCACTGGGTAGAGGTGACCATCGATGATCGGCTGCCTTGTCTGGGGGGCAAGCTCTGTTTCTCCCAGTGCCAGACGGAAGACGTATTTTGGCTTCCCCTGCTGGAGAAAGCTTATGCCAAGTATGTGATGGGCATGGCCACTCGGGTTACAGGTGGTCCTCAACTTACAACCACCAGAAACCTCCAAATTTTCCACTGCTTTTAGTTTTACCCAGTGGTGAAATGTAAAATTTGTTACTACCAGTTCTGTGGGCGTGGCTGTGGGGTGTGGCTCCATGACTCAGCACTTCCTAGGCCTGCCCCACCCCTGCTTCTGTTGTTCCCTCCTCCCCTGCCTATGAAACCTAGGGTCCAACCAAGCCTGACTGCCATCAGCTGGGTCTGAAGGCATGGCCTGGGTGGGGAAGAGTCAGGGGACGGAGGCCTCGTTATTTCTTCCACCTGGCCTGCCTCTGGCTCTTGGAGCTGAGCCAGGGAAACCGGTGCTCCCGAGGTAAGTCCTGACGGCCCTTCCCCCTCACTTTCCAAGTTACTTTCTGGCAGGAGGGGGGGCGCAGACACAACATTAAGTAACCAATCTAGGAAACTGACGGCTGTTTCGACCAGTTGCATTCGTAGCATTGAGTGATTCTTCTCTTATCGCAGGTGATACCTCCAGGCCAGCCCAGTTGGAAGGATGAGAAATACCGCGGCTGCTTCACTTGTCGTATCTGGCAGTTTGGCCACTGGGTAGAGGTGACCATCGATGATCGGCTGCCTTGTCTGGGGGGCAAGCTCTGTTTCTCCCAGTGCCAGACGGAAGACGTATTTTGGCTTCCCCTGCTGGAGAAAGCTTATGCCAAGTATGTGATGGGCATGGCCACTCGGGTTACAGGTGGTCCTCAACTTACAACCACCAGAAACCTCCAAATTTTCCACTGCTTTTAGTTTTACCCAGTGGTGAAATGTAAAATTTGTTACTACCGGTTCTGTGGGCGTGGCTTCGTGGGTGTGTGTGTAATGTGACTGGGTGGGCATGCCCAACTTTTTTTTTTTTTTTACTTTTAAAAGCGTTTTTCGGCTGAAGAGGTTGTAGAAAAAATGCTTTTAAAAGGCTCCTCTTTTTTTTCTTTTTTTCTTTTTTATTTGAATTTATATCCCGCCCTTCTCTGAAGACTCAGGGCGGCTTACAATGTGTTAAGCAATAGTCTTCATCCATTTGTATATTGTATACAAAGTCAACTTTTATTGCCCCCAACAATCTGGGTCCTCATTTTACCTACCTTATAAAGAATAGAATAGAATAGAATAGAATAGAATAGAATAGAATAGAATAGAATAGAATAGAATAGAATAGAATAGAATTTTTATTGGCCAAGTGTGATTGGACACACAAGGAATTTGTCTTGGTGCATATGCTCTCAGTGTACATAAAAGAAAAGATACGTTCATCAAGGTACAACATTTACAACACAATTGATGATCAATATATCAATATAAATCATAAGGATTGCCAGCAACAAGTTATAGTCATACAGTCATAAGTGGAAAGAGATTGGTGATGGGAACTATGAGAAGATTAATAGTAGTGCAGATTCAGTAAATAGTTTGACAGTGTTGATGGAATTATTTGTTTAGCAGAGTGATGGCATTCAGGAAAAAACTGTTCTCGTGTCTAGTTGTTCTGGTGTGCAGTGCTCTATAGCGTCGTTTTGAGGGTAGGAGTTGAAACAGTTTATGTCCAGGATGCGAGGGGTCTGTAAATATTTTCACGGCCCTCTTCTTGATTCGTGCAGTATACAGGTCCTCAATGGAAGGCAGGTTGGTAGCAATTATTTTTTCTGCAGTTCTAATTATCCTCTGAAGTCTGTGTTTTTCTTGTTGGGTTGCAGAACCGAACCAGACAGTTATAGAGGTGCAAATGACAGACTCAATAATTCCTCTGTAGAACTGAATCAGCAGCTCCTTGGGCAGTTTGAGCTTACTGAGTTGGTGCAGAAAGAACATTCTTTGTTGTCCTTTTTTAATGATGTTTTTGATGTTAGCTGTCCATTTTAGATCTTGCGATATGATAGAACCTAGAAATTTGAAGGTTTCTACTGTTGATACTGTGTTGTCAAGTATTGTGAGAGGTGGAAGTATGGAAGGGTTTCTCCTAAAGTCTACCACCATTTCTACGGTTTTGAGTGTGTTCAGTTCCAGATTGTTTTGGTTGCACCACAAGGCTAGTCGTTCGACCTCTTGTCTATATGCGGATTCGTCATTGTCTCGAATGAGACCAATCACTGTTGTGTCATCTGCGAACTTCAGTAGCTTAACAGATGGATCATTGGAGATGCAGTCATTGGTATACAGAGAGAAGAGAAGTGGGGAGAGCACACAGCCTTGGGGGGCCCCTGTGCTAATTGTACAGGTATTTGATGTGATCTTGCTTAGCTTCACCTGCTGCTTCCTGTTTGTTAGGAAGCTTGTGATCCACTTACAAGTCTGTTCCGGTACCTGTAGCTGGTTTAGCTTAGTTAGAAGAATGTCTGGAATGATGGTATTGAATGCTGAACTAAAGTCTACAAAAAGGACCCTTGCATAGGTCTTTGGAGACTCAAGATGCTGTAGGATGTAGTGCAGAGCTGAGTCAAGGCTGAGTCAACCTTGGGCTGGTGGGACTTGAACTTGCAGTAATTGCAAGCAGCTGTGTTAATAACAGACAGACAGTCTGCTGAGCCACCAGAGGCTCTGATGATCTCAGCTGAGTTGCCTGATCGTCAGAGGCTTTTCTTTTCTTTTAAACACATTTTTTTTGTCTTTAAAAGAAAAAAAAGCCTCTGACTATCAGGCAACTCAGCTGGGATCACCAGAGGAGCCTTTTAAAAGCATTTTTTAACAACCTCTTTGGCCGAAGAGGTTGTAAAAAATGTGCTTTTAAAGGGTTCTGACGATCGCAGCTGAGCCACGCGATCATCAGAGGCTTTTTTTTTTTTTTACTTTTAAAAGCATTTTTTTGGCTGAAGAAAAAATGCTTTTAAAAGTAAAAAAAAAAAAAACTTCTGATGATCCTGCGGCTCAGCTGGGCATGGGGACGGGGGCAGGGATTTTTGCTACCGGTTCTCCGAACCACCCGCCTCCATTGCTGCCGGATCAGGCGATCCGGTCCGAACCGAACTGGGAGCATTTCACCCCTGGTTTTACCCCATTTTATGACTTTTCTTACCATAATTGGTTCAGTGAATTGCTGCAGTTGTTAGATTAGTAACACAGTCTTTAAGCGAACCTGCCTTCCCCATTGACTTGGTTGGATAGAAGCTGATCACCATAGCCGTTAAGTGACCTTTTTAACGATGGTTGCAGTGTCCTGGGGATCATGTGATCCCCTTTTGTGACCTTCTGACAAAACAAAGTCAACAAGGAAGGCATATTCACTTCACAGCCGTGTTAC